>NC_140145.1:1800000-2312500 GCF_964035555.1 Netta rufina | reverse complement strand
ATGATTCTCTGATTCTGTGATTAAAGGATTTAGTCATATTAGGAGACTAAATAATAGGCTTTTCAGTTTTGATCTGCAATACGAAGAAGTGCGGCAGTTCCTCATTTCTGCATCACCAGCAAGTACAGTAGCAATACAGTTTCACAGTATATGGGATGGTGTTTCATCAGAATTTCAGGATTGTCTCAGCTGAATGACTCACTGGTAAACAGTATTTTTTTTTCTCTTTTATTCTGTCCCAGAGCTGAGCCTGAGCTGAATCATGTAAGGTGCCATCGAGGTGATATTTATGAAGTGATGAGTAGTTTGGCAATAATGCAGTTATAATTGCCATCCTTTAACTCTTCAGGTGGTCTTTCTTCAGTTTTCTGAGTAGAATTAGCCATCATCTTTCTTGTTATGGAGGATACGATGCTTAAAAAATAAGCAAATCAATCTGGTCTTTGTTTTCTGCCAAGAATCTTTCAGTGCCCCATAATCTGTGGTCCTGAGCCCTGCAGTGCTGCTATTAGGAAATACAGTTTGCGTTGATTTTGTCATGGCTGACTGAGCTCAAACTAGGAATTAGATGTCATTTGTAATTGCCATTTGTCTGTATGATTTGGGAATTGATAGTAGCAAGAAAACAGAAGAGAGCTTAATAAATACACCTACATCTCTGCTACTCTTGACAGAGTTTGAGTCATAAGTGGACCTCTGATAAAAAGAAAATGTAAAAGCTTAACAAGAAACCCGAATCAAAAAACATGTATCATGTAGGAGTTCTTCTCTGCGATCGTACAATTAAATAACTTGCCGGCTCTGAGAATATTTACTACTGCAGTGGGCATCGCTAAGATACTTGGAAGCTTGAAAAGTAGGGTGGACATCTTGTGGACAATTCAACAATTATCTTTAGAGCTCGTTAATGCAACTGAGAGACCAGGCTGCCTTCTTGGCATCTGCTGTTGAGTGTACTGTACATTAGACATACAAGAGATGGGGCCAGGGGGAGTTTCAGATTCAACAGCCAGCAGCCCGGGTATCAATTAAAGTTGGGTTATTTTCATATGTCACCATTATGACCCTTTAAACAGTGCTGCTATAGTGGAATCAGGATGTCTCTCTGACCCTATACTATGCAAATGCACCGAGGCCAGAAGGACTAGAAAACCTACTGAATTTTAATGTGAGAAGTGTGTGATGCCCCTACCTCATTGACATTCTGTGTGGATTTTTTTCACTAATCCTCACACTCAGTAGGCCTAACTTTCTTGATCTCGGTTCTTCAGCAGGGTGTGCAGGTCAAAAAGGCAGCTGAGATGGGCCAGAAGGAAGTCAGGCGGTGCAGCGTGGAGCAACATACCTGGTTACAATTAGAACCGGGCCTGAGCTGTGGCGTTTGGGTAGGAATCTAGACTCTGCTGAGGCTGGTGTGATGGGTGAGCCACGGGCTTGGGTCAGTCCCCGGGACATAGTGACCAGTCAGCTCATCCGCAAACAGAATTTCCCAAAGCCACTTCCCGGGTTTACATTTTGAGGGGTAATTTTTGAGTTTATCTGTAGTCGGGGAGAAATGGTGAGGTTCCAACGTAGAGTTGTCATGAAGTACTTGGTTCTTCTGTGTGAACCCATCTCCATAACTGATGGGGAGAAGCAGCTATAACATGCCGAATAAAAAAAAACAAAAACAAAACAAGAGAGATTGAGATGGAGAGATGTAAGAAGAATAGCACATAATTTCTATTTATTTATTTCAGCTATATTATATTGCACTTGAAATAGACATGTTAATGCCCTGGTTCCAGCAGGAGTCGAGACCAAATGATGAAGATCAGTGGTCCCAAATCCTGTCTGGCCAGTGAGCATCCAGTAGTACACAGAAGGTAGCGGGCTCTGTCTTTGCTGTTAGTCTTCCCAAGTGGCTTCTTGTGGCCGTGAAGGAGCTTGCCTAGGAGGCAGCAATTAGAAACCTTGCATATGGGGGAAGAAATAAGCCTTTCATTTTTCTTTATGATGTTTATTGCTCCCATCGGAGATCTGTCCCGTTGCAGAGGTGCCTGATTGCACTGTGCCCTCCACCACCCCAACACGGGGATACAGCTCATCAGGTTTCCTGTTTGACCGCATCCTCTGTGTTTGCTGGAGGCTGATGGATGGACACAGGAGTCCTGACCTGAAGGTATATAGCCACACTGTGTACCCTGAGCTTCCCCTTTGGTAACGAGGTGATGCAGAGTCAAAACGAGCTTGTTTCTAACTGTTGTCAGATGACAGAACTGCTGGCAAGATTAAAGAGATCAATGAATGTTTCATGTAAGTAAGTTTATATTTAGGGGGATAATGCTAAATATGTTGATTCTGATAGGCATTTAGCTTGCTGTGGTGTGCAATGTACACAATAATGTTTTTATTCTGTGTGGTATACATGATAGAGGTTTTATTCCGTGCAGTATTGACTGGCATCATTCTGGGTTGGAGTGCTGGAGAGTAAGGAAAGTGAGGTGCGACTGAAGAGATGGTTGTCATTCATTTGGCAGTTTGGTTTGGGGTATTTTTTAGTTGGCTCTGGCTTGCTTTACATTTTTTGCTCTTTTATTCCCACCAGCTTTATAAAATCTTAAATGTTTATGAATTAGGGCCACATAGTATTTAAATTTCCAAACAGAGAGCCATTCTTCTGTATAACAACCTTCAGACTTTCTAAGGTTGTCAGACGTGTTACTGTTTTTTTTTAAAGGGAGTATTGTATATAGAACCTCAATTATTTCCTCATAAAGTGATTTTAAAATGACTCCCCAGTGAGTTTTAGGAAAGTGTGTCTAGACTTTTTTCTTTTTCTGTTTTTATCCCAGTCTCCCCTTCCAGCCTGCCCCTATCATTTTGTAGGTTATGGATAGTTGAGGATTTGTTGTACTGCAATTTAATGCTGAGTGTGTGCTGTGACCTTTGAGGGGGAAGTCTGTTGGCAGCATCATTACAAATAAAGTACTAACAGATTTCACAAGTTTATAGATTCCAAACTGGTTGCTGAAGGCTGAAGACATTTATAAACTTACCTCCACGGATTTTCAAATTCGACACCGAGGTGGTGGCATAGCCCCTGCTCAAATGCCAGCTGATTGCTTTTCTGAGTCCACCTTCACAAGCCAGGCTGCAATTTGACTTGCATAGCAATTGCCACGATGTCATATCAAGTGCTGGAAGGTCCAGGCAGGCGTGTAGTCGTGTGCACCATGCCAGCGTGCAGGTATTTTTTGTTTCAGGTGGACACAGCCAACTGCACAGACTACAAAACCTGGCCCATGTTACCCAGACTGCTCTTGAGAAGATTCGAGCACTCAGGCTCCACTGTGATGAAGAAGCCAGGCCATTTAGTTAGATTAGGGGACAATTTTTACAGATCTGGGCAGGTGGTCACTGAAGTCAGGGATTATGCCTGGACCATGCAGTGCAGCACAGCAACCTCACAATCGCTCTCTGCAAGTCAGTCGCTCTGCACAGCTCAGGTTTGCTGCAGCACAAAGGTAATACAGGAGGCAGGAGTAAGTGAGATGCCTGAAACCCCTGGCCTCTCTCAGCAGGGCAGATTTGCTTGAGTGACGAGCACACACTCAACCTGCACAGCTCTGCATTCCCAGCCCCACTTCCCCTGCTGCTGTGACCCCGGAGGGGCCACTCGTCTGAGAGGGGCTCAGAGCAGGAGTGAGGATTTGCGTGGTGGGATGCTAAGACGATGAGAGCTGTGGTTGGCTTTACTGCAGGAAGTGGATTAGGCAAATCCCTGAAACTGTGCAGAAATCCATTTTTCCAGGTGCCGAGGCTGAAGGAAACATATAATTAATAGGATCCCGATTTTTAGTTAGTTAAATCTTACAGTGAGGTATCCTGGAGTTTATATTTTTAGCAGCCACTTTAAGAGATGGTGGGGGAGGATAAGTGTACATGGGGGGAGAGATTAATTTAAAATTGATAACCGCATGGCAGCACCACAGTTTTAACAAGCTCAAGGCCTGCCTCACGAAGCCTGCTGTACTCAGGGGACTAGAGTTCAATTCTCCGTGCTGCCAGTTGAAATCAGAAATCACAACTGCAGTGATTAGCAGTGAATTTCCTGATCTTGGCGCCGCAGGCAAAGGAAGGAGGGGACTGTATTCTTCCCCATCTCCTGCATGGTTAACCCCTAGCAGGGGAAACGTAGGTAGGGAAAGGGGATCTAGGGGAGTTTTTGCCATTAAAACTTTCACGTGATGTTTTAAAAAAATCAATGGCCATTAACGGCTGGGCCTGACTGTGGAGAAATGCCCAGCGGCATCTTAATTAATCTTTTAGCTAATAGAGAAGCATCATTTCCAAATGCCTCTGTTGCCCCTCTCATTCCAACAATGTAGGTCATCTCCACAGAGGCACTGTACAGACAGCAAAATGCAGTCTGCTCTTAGGGACTCAGATGTCAGTCTGGAGTAGTCCCAAACACTGGTTTCCACTGGTGCAAACTGGGATCAAATTTGACTCTATTCACATCAGCATCAATTAACCTTGCCTGGGTTTCCCCATGTTTGTTCATCAGTGATGTGATGGGGTTTAAAATAGTAAAATGCTGTCCTGGATTGCTACACTCTGAGATTTGCTTTTATCGTTTGTCTGTTTGTTTAATACCACTCCACCTGGTTAACAGAGCTGCAGCACTCCCGTTCTGGATGTGTGATCAATACATCCACGTAAAGCTATCAAACCAGTCCCCTTGGTCCTTTTCTGAGCGTTGCTGCTGAAGGTTGCTTGGTCAGGTCCCTGGAAATGTATGGTGAGGGAGTTTTGATTAACACATGCAAACCATACCGAGCTGAAATCCAAAAAATCATTGCAACACGTAACAATCCCAGTCAAAGCACAGGGCTCAATTTTCAATTCTGTTTGGTCTGAAAAACATGAGCATTTTGGTGGCTAGAGTGGGAAAAGGTGTTGTTTTATGAATAAATAAATAATTGGTCAAGAGATGACCTTCTGATCTAGACCTTTGTCTAATGGAGAGGGCTGGAAGTCATTTTGTTTGCTTCCTGACCTTTCTTTTTGTTGAAAAATAGTGTTTTTTTTTTTTCACCTGACCATTGCTGAGCTGACGAAGCATGTAATATGTAGAGACACTGCACTGAATTAATGTGCATACGTGGGTGCTCAGCTGCGTGTCAAAGGCTCTGCACCTCTGGTAACTAACCATCGCCCCCCCAGTAAGAAAACGAAGGGAATTGGGTTGTGGGGGCTGGGAGGTGCTGGTCCTGCTGCTACACAGAGATTCACCGCAAGAGCCTTCTCTTTGCTCCCCGAACACTGGCCGGGAGCAAGTGTCTCAGTTTGGGTCTGGCAGCTGGTGAGGCTTCTTTTGAGGGAACTGGAAGTTAATTCCACAGGAAGCTCTGGCGAAAGGTTTATGGTCTGTCACACTCCAGCTGACCTTGTGTCCAGGCTCTGTCCCTCAGCACTGCCTCTTTTTTTCTTGTGATTTTTGATTTCACCATAAAAATTTTGTGTAAATTTAGTCTCTGGAGTCAGTCAAAGAAAACAGGGAGCTGAATTATCTTCTCACCTGGAAATTGGTCAGTTAAAAGTCAGTAAAGGCATACTCTGTTCAGTCAAGTGTATGGCAACACAATTAGTCTCACAGCTTGTTTTCAGGGAGGATTGTTGGCTTGGAGTTTTATTACATGAAGATCACATATGCATAAATACATATATATTTTCTACTGCTTTAACTGTATAATCTAATATGTCTGCAGCACAATCAGTATGGAGGTGCTGATATCTCAGAGACTTCTGCAGATGAGCACCAACCTTTACTGGCAAGGTGGCAGACTGCAGCCTGCTCACTGTAAGAGCCACTTGCTGGCAGCATACCACCCCTCTGCTTCTTCTTAGTACATGGTGAGCAACTTGAAAATGAGCTTATCACCAATCAGCATTTTTCACTGTATTTTTTTTTCTTGCTTTTTGCTGGCTACTGAATTAATCCTGACGTGCTTTTTGAATTCCAAACAGCACTATAAGAACTGAATGTTTGCTAAATATATCAAGCCAAAAAACAAACAAAATCCACCCCAAACAGTCATTAAACCCTGATAACTCTGGCCTCAAGCACTTAAAAAGCTCCTGACTACAGTCTCTTTTAAACCTGGTCAAATGATAGATTCACTGTGCACCACTCACAGCATAAGTCGCCTGTCTTCAGTGCAATTTGAGGCCAAAGAGTTGTCCTGTGGAAAGCACAAAGCAACTTCTTTGAAGATAAGAACAACATAGACTTAAACTGATGTAATTTGAGTGCAGAATTTGGCCCATGGACTCCAGTTCTATCTCCCCTGGTACTTGTAAGCTTTTTATTACTAATTAAAGTTGGTAAGTAGTCCCCCTCAGGGTGTTTTGGCTCATAAATGAAGGCCAACAAAATATCTAATTTTGCTAAATAGAGTAATTTTTTATATGCCAATAGAGGGCTTTTGGTGAGATTTTGTTTTCTCTCTCCCCACTGTTATTTAGAAGCAAAAGCTCCAATGCTTCCTATCAATCTCAAAAAGCAAAAGCAGCTCGTTCCCGTTTCCCTGCGCTGTCCTGTTCCCTGAAGCCGTGCCACCTCCTGGTCCCCTGGCCAGGTCCCACACTCGCTGGGCTATAGCTCTGGCTCTCAGTGTCAACTTCTAGTGCTGAGACCCCCGAGAATCTTTGCTGGAAAAGGTGCTATTCAGCTTGTACAGGGATATCAAAATCAGGTTGTGTGGGATTTTCAACAATAAAATATTAAAAATCATTAGCATTTATTTAATCATCCTTATCTTGTTTCAGTTCAGAATGTTGTTTTCATCCTGTGCAGGTAAAACATTGGTTTCCTGCCCTTCTTAAAACCAAACCTGTTACGGTATGATGAATGAAGCAGTAGAAATAAAAGTGTTTTAATAGCATGAACAGTTACAAACCCTTCATTGACAGGGATTATTATTATGACAATCATTCAGCAGAATTGGAATTTGTAGAAGCAGTTTTGACCAGCCAGCAATGTGAAATATTTGGGGGTGAATTGCATCTCTGTAAAGACCAAAAGCCATTTAAAAAGCGAACTGGAGCCTTTTGATTTACATTTCTGATATTAAACAGAGCGCCGCTCTCTGCATTTTTTTGCTACAGGGCATCGCTTCATTGCTAAGAAATAGGGCTATGGCAAGAATCCAATTTCTTAATGAAGCAGCCTATCTGGAGGAAAACAGCTTTTCACACCATAATAAACAATGAACACCTTTTAGATAACAAATTCAATGGCAAAAATATTGCATTGTACATGTCATAGCCCCATAATTTAATGGAGGCACTTGCTGCATTAGTGGTTTACATTAATTTTTAAAATTAATTTTGTTTGGCCTGCGGGGGAAATATTTTCTTTTTTGTTTCTGATATCCTGCAGCTCATTAACACTTTTTTACTGCTGCTTTACAATACTATCTGTAATCGTCCAATTTGTAGCTAGAGGCTCATTTTTTAACTAGAGAGAGAGAGAAAAAAAAAAAAAGAGCTTTTACTGAAATCATAAATGAAACGTCAACCATACTGAAAAATCAGCATCTCTAACAGCAGCTAGAATGCCATGTCTTTCTGAGAATGTATTAATTAAATCCCATATGGATTTTTAGCTGGCGATTTCTAGTTAGTTCTGTAGCCTGGGACAGGGAAATTTTCATCCTATTTCTGCCCTGCAAACATTGGCTGGGGAAGTGTAGTGCAAAATGAACCTGGCTTCCCCTCTCTTGTATAGCTAAGTGTCCACTTAGGGACTTCAGCTATATCTCTTCTATATTGTCATTTTCCTGGGAAATGTCTGATACGGATTTCAATTTTAAAAGTGATTGTGCTTATTCAGAGTTACTGAAGAGCGTAAATACATTTTTCACCTTGGAGCACTGGAACGCTGCCCTGCTTGGAAAAACGAGACAACGAAAATCAAAGTTAAACAACTTCAGCATCAGCCCAATTCTCTGCGCCGTTCACAGTTGTTAATTTAACAGCGGACTGATTCTATCTTCCCAAATAAAGTGCCATGTGGCCAGCTGCGGCAGTATCCAGCCTGCAATGCACACTCCAGTAAGTCTACCCTGGCTGCAGCGGGACTCGAAGCAAAACAGCTCTGCGGGTAGCAGCACAAAGCATGTCAAGCATGACTTTGCCTCAACACCCCATCTCACCGTGCCTGGTGTCCTCAGCTGCTGCATCTTGAGGGGTTTTAGCTGGTCCTCAGGTCGTTACGGAAATGGTCCTCAAATGTACTTGTACGTGGGAAAAGAGGTACTCTGCAGCACCTGATGTTTTGCTAACACTAGTGGCTGAGACGTAAGGACTTTTCCAGTAAATGGCCAACATTGTAGCAGAGACCAGTGTGCGTGCCCTGGAAGGATGGTGGCTTTGTCGTACTGCTGCTCACGAGGAATCAGCCTGTGTGGCAGACCAGAGGAATAATCATTACAGGTCGCACGAGGTGGCAGGATTATTTCTCTGTCTCGCTATCTGTCTATCCCCAGTCATTGCACTATCTGAGTGCCTGTCAGGGCTTGTTTTTCAGATTTTCAATATAATTTCACAGCTTTTTCAACACGACTGCCCAAATGTCAATTGTGCAGTACAACGTGGAGTTACCGAGCAATGAAAAATGTAGGTGTTGAATGGCGTCTGTATTGCTTGACCTCCACTGTGCTTCCACTTAATGAAAACAATAGCTGTGAAGCTGGCATAGTTAAGCTGAACTTTATGTTTAATGTAGAGCGTTGTGTTGCCATGAATATAAAGGTGCATTTCCTTGAAATCTCTATGGGTTGCGTTCCTGTGCCGTTAAGACTGGGTTTCCATGATGTGTAGCAAGAACATTGCAAGTAGCTGGGGTCTTGCTGCACCCTGTGGCAGGGCAGTATTTGTAGATAGGAAATTACACGTAATTTCTGTGGGTGAGATCATCGGTTTGTAGAACGCAGCATCACTTTGCTGATGTCAGTGGCATTGTGCCAGTTTACGCCTGCTGAGGGAGACATCCAGGTGCACAGATGTGCTGCATCGCCCCATGTCATGGTGGTGGGAGTGCAGGCAGGGCAGCGGCAGGGGGCAGCGGGGCTGTGCTGCTGGTAAGCAGCCCTTGGAGGGCATCTTCCCCTTTGTTCAGTGCTGCTGAGCACTGTCCTCAGCCTGGACCTTCTCTTAAACGAACGTCTGATGTGTTGGGCCGGCCAGGAAAGACCAGGATGAAAACTGGACTCTTGCCTCTACTGGAAAGCCCTGCCTGGAATCTGTAATTCACCTGTTAAATCAAGTGTGCTGCGTGAAGAGCTGCTCCAGTCGAATTTCTATCACCATTTCAAGCTGAGGGAAAGGAATCATAACCAGGATTGATTCCTGGACCTTATGTTTTTAGCAAAGAGGAGCCAGCAGGGAGGGCTGCTGAAAACGGAAGAGCTGGTGGAAGTCATTAGAACAATGGTGGACAGCAGCAGGGCTCCGGTATTGAATAAACCATAGGGGCTATTGTTGTCTTTCAGAAAGACTATCTAATTTTTTTTTTTTCATGGAACTTGTAGCCATTTTTAAGCTTTCATTTTTCATAATGTCACAGATAATCTTTTATCTATTATCCAGTAGTGCTATTCTGACAGACATTTGCATCAAATAGTAACGTGCAGGCTGGAACTCTCTCTAGTGGGGAAACCAGCTTGATCTGAAAGGTTATTCACTCTCGCTGCTTCTCGGGGCTTTGTTCTTGATTCCTGCACATTTCCCCCCATCTAAATGCAGGCATTTCTAGAGCTTTTTCTTTAGAGAAAAAAAAAAAAAAAGAAAAAAGAAAAAAAAAAAAGAAAAAAAAAACTTCAATTCTGAGATCTGAGCTTATTCAGGCTTCTTCCTACATATCAGTCAAAAACTTGTATTCACTGAAAATGATGAATCTGCTTTGAAACATTTGTTGAAGACTCTGTATGCCTCCAGAATCCTTTCTGAACCTTTCCTACAGAGACACCGTCAGCTTGCTTATTTTTTTTTAAGGAGAAGGAAGAATGATGAAGGAAGGAACTTAAGAAGTCAGGAGCCTTTTTGCAGTTGCTTCTCCATCCACCAAAAAAATCCTAACCTGATGGGAACAATGACCTTTAAAGATGTGGGTAGAATATGAACCGAGTGTCTAAAAGTTAGCAAAGCAGAAAAACTGTGTGTGACTGGAAATACGAAAACGTGGTTCAATATTACCTTGGTTTCATAATTCTTCACTTATGAGGTTATTAAATGACAATATAAAAAGGTGAATAAACCTCCATTTCATATGGAGAATTTCATTGATTCAAGAAGTAGCCTTTTTCTCCATCTAATAAACCCAAATAGATCTCTTTTAAAGTGCCTTTTAGTGCACCTGCGTTATTTGAAAGTCCTTTTCAGAAGACTGACTTAGCAGGCAGATTCAGTGACCATCACACGCTTTCTGTTCCCCGTCGCATCCCATCAGCACTTTTAGCAGTACGTGGTTCCCAAAAATACCGCACTTGCAGCGTCAGCTCTGGGTGCGAGCCTGGAATGGCTTATGGCACAGGGCCTGTGGGGCCTGCTCAGCAGTCCTGCCGCGCTGACAGCTCCCGCAGCCTCAGGGCATGGCCCAGGTCCTGCCGCAGTGGTGTCACCCTTGGATTCCAGCAGGAAGTAGCATGGCACCCACGTGCCTTCCAGAAAAAAATGATCCCGGCCCACGTGATGGGTGGTCAGTGTGTGCTGCTCTCCTGGGTCTGTGGGTGCTGAGTGCCTCCCAGAACAGGGCTCAGAAATGTGTTGGAAATACCCAGTTTGCAATGCCTGACCTAGTGGGAATTTTCTCCCTTTCGCATTAAGATGCTTGTGCCTAAGCTAGAAAGAGATGTGTATCCATTCCTGCTATGAAGGTTAAGCATCACGAGTTTGCAACATAAATATGCATCCCTGATCAATATTTTTTCTTTATTGCACAGACACCTCATTAATGTACTTGTCATTTTAAAGTCCTGCATTAATAGGAACGAGCAGCATTCCCTACAGTGGAGGCTGGACATAAAATTTCTTGAATACCAAGGCAATAATGTTGGGTTTATTGTGAACCTTTTTAAGGGATGAGGAAAAATCAGAAGGGGCAAGGAATGAATTATTTTCCCTTCCTCCCACCCCCAGGCTTCTCCTTCCTTCTAAATGTCTTCTGCAAGGAGCAAATTTTCAATGTGATGTTGAAAGAGTTTAGGAGTTGTTAGCGCCCTGCAATCAGGGAATGCAGGAGAGGCAGATGTCACTGCTCCAACTCGTGATCCAGGGGCTTGGGACCATGGTGCTTCTTAGCTCGTTCTTCTCTAAAATCACTGTTCTTCATCTAAGTGCTGTATGGTTTATAAGAATAAAAATTAGCTATTTCAGGTGTGGAAAACACCAGAGAAGATCTGATCCAGCCACGGATGAGATGGAATTTGGTTACAAGAGGTTTGTCCTAGTAGGTGGGTGCATCATTTGGTGACCATTAATGAAAGGTTCACATTAGGATTTGCAGGCTTGGGGACAGGCCATGAATATTAAGGAGTTTGGAGCCACACAGCCCTTGCTGTGGATTTAATCTGAATTAACGCTGCCACACAGGGAAGGTCTACATGCAGGGAGAGGTCCAGAGCCAGCCAGTCAGGCCTTCAGTGATGTGCCCAGTCCTGTGCCTGCTGCTGGGCTCTGAGTTCCTCATGTTCGCATTTTCAGACTTCCCTTCTCACTGCAAGGGGCACTTTGCTTATAGTTAAATGCTGTCAGGAGTGGTCAGCAGCCGTTTGGTGGGGTGGGACATGCATGGAGCTCTGAGCTGTGGGAGAAGCTGCTTTCCAGCACGTGTTTGTGCTTTGTGCAATAGCTTGCCTTGGAAGCTGGCATTGCTGCAGGGGCGAGTGCAGGACCTGGCCCACAGCAGTCCCCAGCCCTTCCAGGGAGTCGGTGAGCAGCTCTCTGGTCGTGGCAGCTCATCACGCCTCCACTCAGTGGGTACAGAAGCATAACTTCATGGTAATGTCTGTATTTTAGATGTATTTTCTAATAGCATTTTAGTAATTATTAACTGGGAAAGTGATTAGCAATTAGGAGCTCAGTAATACATGGAAGTCTATCATCCTGATTGAATGGCATTACTGTTGGTAATAGAAACATTGGAGATGCATTAAATTCTTCAGTTTAATTAAGAGTTTGTGTAATAATAGTGCAGTTCGGCTGTATTTTATCTGGAAAGACGAGAGAACTGGAGTGAGGTCCAGCATGCTGAGGAAGCAGATTTATATTTTTTTTTTGGTGAAGTTTTTCTGAGTGATGGGGACGCACAGCTGAAAAGGAAATAGTGGTGGAATTTGAGGAATTGAATGTGTAGCCTATGTATATGGCCTGGAGACGTAAAGAAGTCAGCCTCAAATGGATTTGGTTTCTAATGACATGATCTGAGAGGGGGTAATAAAAATTACTGCTTTCTAAAGAGAGTTAGCTTTCCCTTTTCTCTTGCAATCCACAGCTAATGGAACTTTTAAACTGTCTATATAAACTTCATAAATGCCTGAGAGGTGGGCAGTTTGCTCTCTGTCCACAACCACACACCCTTGCTTGCCCAGGGGATGACCGTCATACCCGCCTGGGGCAGCGCTGGGGACAGATCCTGCCCGCAGCAGTGGGGCTGACCCCACGGCTCTCTGGGGTGAGCAGCCGGTGTCGGAGCAGTGTCGCCACATGGGTCACAAGTCAAAAAACAGGGGAAGGTTTGTTTTTTCTGCCCGTTCACTCCAACTTGGAAGCCATCCAAGCTCCTTGGTCAGGAAGGGGTTCTCATACAAAATTCACCTGTAGGGGAGAAGTCTATGGAAGAGAGGTGTGTTTAATTCTCTCTGTGTTGTGTGTGAGCTCGTATATATTTGAACTAATCATGCCAAGGATACTAGCCAAGGATAACTGCAATATTATAAAAAATTATGTTGTCTTACTTTTATATCTCTTTTAAATAGTTTTTTGCCATTCATATTGAAAGATTTAGGGCTTGTACCTCTTATTGATAAATACTGCACAAACTCCTGTGACGCTCAGCTGCTTCATGCCGTAGATGCCTTCATTTCCATGCGTGTGCTACATATTATAAAGTGAAAATGGGAACCTTATGGGACATAGATGCTTTATGAAATATAAATCATTATCACTAATGATGATGCAAAATGTTAATAACGTTGTGGAGTCTGTTTGGTCCTATTAAGTGGAAAGTCTTGTCCTCTTGGGTTCAGTGTCTCGGAACAAAGTTTTAAATAACCAGATGATGACGCAGTGTTTCAGAATAAAAAGTAAGTCTGTGCTTTCAGCTTCAGCTTTTGTCTGTTGGTGTTGGTTCTTTCAGAACTGGAGCAGTGAAATTTAGTAGTTCATGTGACACCTGCGTAATGAAGAAATGAACTCTGAGAAATAAGTACAGGTTAACCTGATTTTAATAAGGCGTGGGAGCAACAGAGCCCAGGACGCCAGGTACAAAGAGGAGCAAAATGAACAGGCTTTTCTGTCAAGAATACATGGGATTGAAAACCTGCATAGGAAGAACACCATTCAGCACCGAAAAACCTAGAAATACCAGGTTTAAGGTTTTGGTGTCCTTGCACGTAGAAATTGTAGTGCAGAAACTGTGGACATAAATAACATTATCTCTCTTTCTTGAGGGAAGTATGTGGTTTAAACCCCTTTTTGACTGACAAGCAGTATCTGAGGTGAAACAAATATAGGAGGTTCTGTTCTTTGTCTCACGCTTAAACCAGTGTGTCCCCCTCCCTCCTCATGTCTTTGTAACACATTTGGTTGGATTATATTGCTGAAATCTGAAAACCATTATTGAATGACAAGTGTGCAGTGTTGGGGTTTAGAAATTCTGTGTTGTGCTCTGTAAACTCTCAACACAGGGAAGTGTAATCCAGCCAGATACCGAGAAGGCATTTTTATGGTAGCAAAAGGGGGATCATAATGCTCTTAGGAGTTGTTCCAAGTTCCCATTGGAGAGGTGATGCACGCTTGTGGATGTGGAGATAATGTTACTCATGCATTTTTAATATTTTGTTAAAGGTGTCTTTATTATGGAAAAATCATGCACACCCTGAGTGTGCTGAAGTAAGGGAGCCCAAAGGATCAATCGCAAAACTCATGAAGCGTGGAGAATTCGCAGGGCAGCAGTGCTGGAAACAAAGCTTAAAGCCAGGGGGGAACAGGTACATTTCAAGTTGGTTTCCTTTGGCTGTCTCTTTGGAATAGATGCTGATGTTTTTCACCATGCCTGTGTGCTCGGGACTGCCGTGGGAGGCTTGGTTCTCAGCCTGCAATTACGCTCGCCTCCCGCGCGGCTGCGTGTCTCGGGACATGGGAGCACACGTGTGCACTTCTCAGCAGCGGGGCTCACTCGCTGCAATGTGTTCCTCCAATCCCATCTGCTTGTACCCCTCTGAATCTGGGAGATGAGCAACAGGTGATAGATACCTTAGGTGATATGGCACCGCATCGGTTAAGTATTTAACGATGACTTGTTACCTGCCTTTTCATTTTGATGGTGGGCAGTTGAAGTCAATAGAAGTCTCCCCTGAGCAGGTGAATGCACAATAAGCATAAAATTTAAGGAAGGGTCTCTGATGGTGAAGGTCTGAATGGGTGGCACATTTTTCAAATATTAGCATTGCTTCACAGTATGTGCAATATGGCTAGCACGGGTGCATATCTTCTTTGATTCATCCTTTAATTAAATGCAGCATAGGCCTGCCTAAACCATAGGAACTTAGAAAATGTACTGTTATGTTTTTAAAGCATACAGAACGGATACAAGTTACAGCTAGCCGCTTATCCATCAACCGTTCTAAAACTTACTCTGTGCAGGAAACAGCAGGAGCTGAAAGACCAGAGCAACTGCAGCTGGTGCAACCAGCCGTCTTAAGTCTCATATCCCAAGAGAAAAAGTGGATTTTGCAGGGAGTCCAGGAGGTCCACCAAAACTGGAAAACATAGGAACAAAAGATGCCCTGGTAAATACCAGTGCCACTTGAGCTGTGCTTTTCCTTACTACATCTCCTCTAAAGAGTTAACAAAAGTAAACTGCACTCAGGTTGCAGCCACAGCTCAGAGCTGCGCTGGGGCAGTTACAGCACTGGGATCTTCCTGCTTTACTCCCTTTTTGGTCCAGGGTATGCTCTTTGGGTAGTATGACCTTTGGGCATGTCATTAATCCCTTCTCAGTTAATGTTGGCAGCGTTTGTTTGTCCTTTCAGGGAGCTGGGGAAGATGTGCGTGATGACATTAGGCAACTCTCAGCATATACGTTCCAGTTGCCCGTGTTCACATGATGGATCTGTCACATTAGCCTGAGTGTTAGCAGTGCATAAGGTTTAACTTATGTCCCTTGATGAGAGAATTAAAGAGCATGTCTGGGTTCTGTGTTAAGGGCTCCTGTGTGTTGATAGGACTTGAGTTATTTAAGTTAACTTTGCAGTGAAGACAACCCCCAAGGGACTGTCAGCTCAAGAACGCTCACTAACCACAGCTTGTCATGTTACTACAGAGAGAAATGCGCTTTTAAGTAATTAGTGCCCAAAGCATTCAATGCTTTGTAGGTCAAAACCAAAACCTTAATTCCACCAGAAAACTAATCAGAAGCCAACACAGATTTCAGAGTGATGCTGTAATAAGCTTTCCTTGTGACACACCACTTAATAAGTAGGCAGCAGCCCTTTCCTCCAGCTCAAATTTCCAACTGACCTAAAGATGTAAACCCACTGAGAGCATGTCATTGTAGCTTTAATCTCGAGGTGAGAATGTTATGGATAACCACAGTGGGTCCAGGACCCAAAACGAAAGATTGTGCCTTTAGCGTGGAATGAAATTGGCAAAACTCATTCTAGCCTCTAATGCGTGCAACCTGGGCATCTGCGAATCGAAAATGGGAGGTAAATAGGAAGGACATGTTTCTTGTGCAGTACAAAAGCGTGCTGTCTGAGTTTCTCTGCTTCTACAAATACATACCTGGATGGTTGCTTGAAAAAGACACGTGGGCACACAGCACTTGCAGCCACTCATGTGCCCTTTGGCTTGTGGTGTATGCAGTGGGTGGGAACCCACTTATTCACAGCCTTGTGCCCGGGCACATAGTAATGGTGGAGTTTCCTTCTTCAGACACTCCACAGAATCCCAGATATCTCTTTTGGAAGTGGCTCTATGCATTTCTACATTAGTTGAACATTCCTCTCACCATCACTTTAAAGTTTGAGGATTAATTAAGCCATTTTAATCGTACACTCTTGTGTATGGCTAAAGCACAAGAGGAGTAGAAGGAGGGAGGGAGCCGTGTATTCACTTAGCCTGTTCAACCTAGCATACGGAGCTGTGTGTACTGGTAAAGATAAGGAGCAACGTTAAACACAACATTAAAATAATAATGTTCATTATAATGCAAGTTGTCAGATGCTTGTGCCAGTCTCAGTGAAAAATAAACCTCTGCTACCCATGTAGTATAGATTACTTTTTTCATAATGCAGTAGGTAATACGTTCATGAGTTGTTTGTTACATTTTTCCCAGAATTGCCAGGGGTCTGAAACTCCCCTTTCAAAACGTTGGGGTTGATTCCTGAATTTCCTGTGGAAAGTAAGAAGATGCAGGAAAGTATCTTGATATGGGGGTATTTTTAGGGCAATATTTGTCACCTGAACTGAGGAGAGAGGATCTTAAAGGAAAGGCTGTGAAAGGAGGGATTGGTGAGACAGTTGTGTCGTTGTCCCCCCGCCCAGAAGGAAATGCGTTTTGCAGTACCAGTTTACCATGTAATCCACAGACAGGAGGAATTTACACATACACATGGGTAAACAAGAATTTATTAATGCAGTTTTCTGGCATACCAGGCAGACAGACATAGTTACCACCTGAGTAAGCAAGTATACGTGTAGGAGTGTACTCCATGCTACTTTTCATGTTTACCTGGAGATCTCAAAGCACTTTAAAGCCACTCTCTTCTGTAAGCTCAGAAAGCCAATTCCAGTCATTTTGGAGAGGAGTGGTCTGAAGCACTGTCAGCTGAAATGCCACGGTCGCAAGGTGAGATGAAGATGGAATAAGTAACTGATTCAGAGGCCTCTTCTCACGGCAGTATATTGCTACTCTCTCCATGTCAAGATGTCCTTCACTTGCTGCAGGATGAGTTCAGAATTGCTTCTTGGGTAAAGGACTTTGTTTCTTCACTTTGTTCTCTTTAGACCTTTTAACCTTATCAACAAAGCCCAAGAATGGGGCTCAGCAACTTAATTTTGTTGATTCTGATCTTGGTCTGCTGGTGGTAGTGAGCACACCTTTCCAGCTGTCCTCTAGGAAAGATAACAATGTCGTTGTCCTTTCTAAAATAGTTTCAACTATAGAAATGATAAAGAAAGGCAAAACTTCTGCTGAATTCTGCTGTCTCCATTGGTGCATGTAAAGTGACCATTCAGAAGTGTCTATCTGCAGCATCTATACTTTGAAACCTCTCTTTGTTTGTAACAAAGGGTGTCTGAAGAGAAACCTCTCACATACCTGCAAATAAGATAAAGCCTTCAGCTTTTAATTGGTTTGTTCTGTTGGAAATCAAGCAAAAATTTTGAAAGTGGACTTGTGGCTCATGTTATGGAGGTTGTGTTTATAGAGTGAGTGTCCTGGCATTCATTACAGGGATCTCTTTCTCGCTTCCCTCCCCCAGTCCCTGGTGCTGACCCCTAATCCCAACAAAATGAAGATCTGGTTGTCATATGGGTTGCAAAGCTTTCCTCTTGCATCACAAACAGTATAGATCAAAAACACCTCATTTAAAGGCAGATGTTTTCTGGTAGTGATTAATATAGTTTCCCCACACACACATACACCCCTCCCTTTTTAGGAGAACCTTTTATTTCATAATCATCTGCTTTAGCATTAGCTTAACAGACTGAATTTCAGCACTAAACAAGACACGATGAACTGGTTCATTTGAAACATGAAGCTGATATGAATTCTCAAGCCAAGCTCAAAGTGAAACCATTCAAATTTCCATGCACGTCCTTGCTAAATTTGGCTTAAAGTAAAAGCCCTGTATGGATAAACATGTTCTCAAATACCTTTCTGAAGCGAGCACTTCAGTGGAAACTGTGTGGTGCTGAGCACTCATGGCCTCTCGAGTGACTGGTGTTGTCTGAATTTTGGAGTCTCCCTCTGGTTACTCTGCTTGAAAACCTCATTGCTGGGTCTTTCCTTTGACTGTTCTTTCAAAGAGTGATTTTTCTCCCAGTTTATTTGGCCAAAATATTCTTCTTTCCTACTCTTCTACTCCTGTGCAGTGCACAGATCAGCTTTCTTCCTCTCTTGGAATCGGCTGTGTTTTACTGAGGCTTCAAATAGAGAGGATTTGAGCCTATAAATCCTTACTCTGTGTGAGTCCTTATTTTCACTAATAGCCCTGCTGAAGTCATCAAGACTGTTTACATGAACAGGACCAGGAGTAATTCTAGTTGGGTCTAATTAGTTACACCAATTTAAGTGAAAGCAGAATCAATCCATTGTTTTGCAAAGTATGTTAGGATGAAATATTCTAAAACAGAATATAAAACCACATTATTGTATGTCACTGCATGGTTAAAGGACATTGTTGTCTGGCATTTTTCACAAAGAACGATCATTAGTACAAGTTGGAAAAATATAGGGTTTGGGGCTGCATTTTCCCTGCAATTTAATATTACTTGGTATTGGTTAGAAATAAATTGTTACAGACTCCCTTTGAATTCCTTTAGGGTAAATATTTATCACATGTAACGTTTCCTCAATATTCTGAATTTTCAATACAATTAGCTTCACTGTAGGTTATTTACTCCAAGTTAAAATTCAAGGAAAAGCCTCCAAGTGTATTTTGAGCTGAGCTATTCATCAGAAGTCCAACACTATTTTGCTCAAAGTGAACCAAGAGCTGTGGGAGATTTTCTAACTGGGGAACTGCGCTTGTGAGATGCATTAAAACTAATGGTGTACACAAAGTGTCTTGTTTTTCTTCCTTTCTGTGGGGGGTGTTGCAAATACTCATTACTTTGTCCAAAATGGGATCTTGGCGGTGAGATGATAACGGGGGAAGAGCACAGCTCTATGAATTCCCAACAGAAGTCTGGCAGAAGTATGGAGCCATTTAAAGTCTGTCAACCTAAAAGACCAGGCTGCCAGCTATTTTTTCGGTGAGCACACACATGGGTGTGAGCGAGAATGGAGGAAGTGCTTGAGAGCACCCGCGGGCGGTGGGTTGCGGTGAGCAGTACGGGGCTGAGGTCTGGATGTGCTCTGACATGCTGTTGAGACCGTTACCCTCGTTTCACTTGTGGAATAACCCCCAAACCACAGAGGTGCAGCTCACTTTGATCTAGCTGAATGTATCAGAAATTTGTTCCAAGAGTAAGTGGATTATAATTTAGCAGCCTTAGCATGCCCTTGAGCTCTTTTGTAGTTTGTTTTTTAAACTTCTTAGTGAAGCTGTTTTATTATAAATGCCCAATCCTGTTTGATAAATCCTATGTAATCACAAGCTTTACAGGTTCCTAATTCAGAAGAATTGCAGCCGGTGAAGATTCCTTGAAATTGGGGTCAGGCTGCCCCTCCAAAAGGGGTGAGGGGTGTATTAGCGTGGATGCAGTTCTGCTCGACAGTCGTCTTGTGCAAAGTTGGCTCAGCAGGTCCTGCCTTTCCCACGTGCGGTTCAGTGACCCTTCAGTGGGTTGCACTTTCTTCTGCTTCAGCGAAGTGAGCC
This sequence comes from Netta rufina, assembly GCF_964035555.1. Taxonomy (NCBI): domain Eukaryota; kingdom Metazoa; phylum Chordata; class Aves; order Anseriformes; family Anatidae; genus Netta; species Netta rufina. The sequence goes on along the minus strand of NC_140145.1, from coordinate 2,292,689 downwards.
AGGGTAAGCTGAGGGTGGAGGAAAAAGGGAATGATTCCACTGAACTGGTTGGAAGCCCACGAGGGAAGGGGAAGGATTCTTGGGTGACTGTAGGAGGCCTTGTGACAAGGGTGGTATTTCTCAGTGACATTTTCAGACTGTGTTCTGATCATGGAGATTTGTAACTAAATTTAGCATGTTGCTGTAGCTAAGCTGAAGATGGTTCATACTGTTGGAGTCTAATCCTGCCTTTGAATGACATTGACTTCAGTTGTTGGTTTTTGTTTGCTTGCTTTTTAATTTTTTTCCCCCTCACAAATACGTTAAAGCCACTATGCACAGCATCTGCTGATATGGTTCTCGATCTGCCCCAAGTTCGTTTGAGCTGAGCAGCAGAGCAAAGAGATTCATTTTTACTTCATCTGCAGCATGACTTATGCTAGGAGTAAAGGCTGGAGAGATGAGCTAGTTGCTTGCTTTTAGGAGGGACAGGCCAAAACACTAAAATGCTCCAAGTAAGGATATTTTAAACCTTTCTAAAAGCTTTTTTGTCCTCTTTTTTTTTTTTTTTTTTTTTTTTTAAAGATGTTTCATTATAGTAAACTTCAAAGGGTACATTTGATCTGCTGGTATGTTTTTGACTACATCCACCAGGAGTTCACTTAAGCTAAGCAGTGAAACAATAATGTATGTTGTACAGCTGAAATGAAAATTAACCTAATGTACAGTATTTGCTACATTGCACAGCTGAAATGAACTCCTGGTGGACAGTGAAAAACATGCTGGCAGATCAAATACACCTTTTGAAGTTTATTATAATAAAATGAAATAAAGCTGCCAAGGGGAGCATTTACAAAAAAGAAAGGCTGAGGAGAACTGCAGCTGTTGTATACTGTTCTCCTTTTTTTTTTATTTACGTTTACGAGGACTCTTTCCATTGGCTTCACTGGAGCCTGGTACCAGGCTGGCCACTGTACGCTGCGAGCCCTATGCTTCACTGGGTGCCCTCACGAGGGCTGTCCCTCATGTGGCCTGAATGATGCACCACAACCCGATGTGTTGCTGAAGAGGTAATCATCTTGGAAAGATTCTCCATATAGAATTGCAATATTGCAGTTTTCTGTCAATCAGCATTTCACTCCCTCTAAAAAAATGTTCTCCTCCTCTGCTCTGATTGTTGCCCTGTGCTCTGCCCTTGTGGATGTGGGGCTGCAGAAGAAGGATGTGGAGCTGTTAGAGCGGATCTGGAGGCCACCAAGTTGATCATAGGGCTGGAGCACCTCTTCTATGAAGACAGGTTGAGAGAACTGGGGCTGTTCAGCCTGGAGAAGAGAAGGCTCTGGTGAGCCTTCATCATGGCCTTTCAACACATAAGGGGGGCTTATAAAAAGATGGACAGTGGCTTTTTACTGAGGCAGATAGGACAAGGGGGAACGATTTTAAACTAAAAGAGGGGATATTTAGATTAAAGTTTAGGAGGAAATTCTTCACTCAAAGGGTGGTGAGGCATTGGCACAGCCTGCCTGGAGAAGCTGTGGATGCCCCATCCATGGAGTTGCCCAAAGCCAGGTTGGATGAGGCCCTGGGCAACCTGGTCTGGTGGGTAGCATCCCTGCCCATGGCAGAGGTTGGAACTGGATGACCTTTAGGTCCTTTCTAACCCAATCTGTTCTGTGGGTCTGTGATTCTCCTCCATCCTTTACTCCCAATAAGTACAATCATGCTACTCTTGTTTTTAATCAGGAGATTAGAAGTGTCTGGTGACTTTAGCTGGCATTGTAAGCCCTCTTTCCTGTGGAAGATTAAGCCCTGCAGAGGTTAGCCTGTTTCTATAAGCTAAAAGAATTTTTTACTGACATCAGTAGATTAAATAAAATTGTCTGTTTAGAGAACTTTTCCTTCTCATTTTCCCTGAAAGGTGGTTAGCATGTCCTAAGAAGCGTCAATCAGAAGTACACAAGCGTAAAGTTCTCTGCATTGCTCACTGTGGCCTTCCCTAGGCAGTTTTGAAGATTCAGATTGAATATGGTAAGCACTTGCCAGTGAGATTGGTATAATTTTCCTCCATCCACATTTATGCCAGTAAGGACAACAGAACAACTCAAAAATCAAATCAGCATCTTCTTATCTTTTCCCCCTTATTTAAGGGGAATAGTCAAGCTAGCCCTGTGTATTTATATGCATCCCACATGAGTCTAGGAGATCTGATGTTGCATCTATTAGTTTGCTTTGACAGCAAGAGGTTGTTTTGACACATGACCCAGCAGGAGGGCATTATGCATCCCATAAAAGCTGGTCTGGACAGCAGATCTTGCCAGTCCCAATGCACACGAGCAGTCTGCAGATAGCCTGTGGGTCACTCAAGTTAGGTAATATTACTAGGCTGAGAACATTATGCTGGGATCTTCAAAGGAGCCAGAGGCAATTAGGCACCCAGTTTAGACTGGATTTCCACCGAGATTTCCTACACAGGATTTGAGGTTTTGGAAATCTTAGCTTTATTATATATCAAGCACTGCAGCTGGGCCTCATAGGAGCTGCTTCTTGTTTGCTTTGGTGCTTTCTAATAGATGTACTCAGCAGACTCGGCTACCATCAGAGTCCCTTTGTGCAGGATGTTATGAGTCTATACGGAATATATTCTATGCATGTAGTGCAAGTAAGTGTTCATACAGCAGTATATATGCGTACATACAGTTTGCGTGTCCAATGTGACTGCATTTCTTTGTGCAAACAGAGCTGAAGCATGGGAGAGGAGCAGTTTCTGTGCTCTGCATGATGGTGGCTTGGGCATGGGGCCTTGATCAGCTTCAGTCTGTGCCTGGGTTGGAAAGCGAGCCCAGATCTTCTCAGTCCAGTGTCTAATCAGGGCGCTGCCTTGTGCAGGATCAGGTCTCTTGTTTTAGTATTACAGAACTGCACCTTGATCCTATAAATCCTTCTGTGGAGGGGGGCGAGTAATCTGTACTTATGGGATTAGTCTCTTTGAAAGCACTCCTGTGTAAATAAAGTATACTCACAAGAGTAAAGCTTTAGCAACGTATAAATTCAGTATGAAGAAGAAGTACAGTCTTCTAGCAGGCAGCACCCTCCAGATTTTGCCCAATATTTTTTCTGTGTCAGCCCCTGATGTTAATGGGTTGCCAACTAGGAATTATGCGGATCCTAAATTGTATTTGTTTGACAGATCAGGCATTGTCTGTGTATTCCCTCCCCCTTTCCTGGAGCAGTGGGCATTCCCCACAGAAAGTGAAAACTGAATGAACTGATTGCTTAACCTCTCCTGACTCTACCCTGGTGGTAGATCATTAATGGTGTAGAAAATGAGGGCCAGTGCTGGCAGCACAGGGTGGGGTGTGTGTGCATCTTTAAGAGATTTATGTGGAGGTCTGAGATGAGGAGACAGCACTGTGGTACATCATCATGCAGGAGACTTCAGAGACGTTCTTCTTCGCTTCGGTGCATTATCATAAAAAGTGATTTAGACTAGAGCTGATTGATGCAAATGGTCCTCTGTTCTTTCCTATCATTAGCGGCCTCTTTCAGTGGCCAGAGGCAGTGATTAAAGCTGTCATTTGGAGCTGCTCATTAAAGACAAGCACCCGAGTAGCAGGAGGAAAAAAGGTTGAAGAAGCATGATTTTTTCCTCCCTTTCCTTAAAAAATACATTATCTTTTTCCAGTTATGGCTTTATAGGGAAAGCCTGCGTTTGTGATCAAGAATGCAGGTAGTTTAAAAAAATAAAATCACAACCACATGATTGTCACTTAATATTTTGAGGACAGCACAGCATTAAGAAGATCATTATAAAAGTATCACTGGGTGGATTAGTCACGAAGTAACCCGATGAAATACTAAACAGGGTTATTCACACAAGCTGGGGCTTGCCACACATGACAATTGTACGGGGCTGTAATGACTGTTCTTTTTGGGATTGGCTGAGGATGAGAAGAGGCACATGCAGAGATGCCGGATGGTGATTAGATTTGACATGCTTCATCATCACAGATTTGCCTGTTCAGATTTTAAATTCTTTAGGGCAAGGACTTTGTTTTGCTGTAGATACATATGCAGTGTCATGCAGCAGAGCCATGGCCTTGTCTGCGACTTCTGAACATCATTACATGTATACCGCAAATGAGAAACAAGAGCAAATTGTTGTTAGATACACGTCTTGTGGCTGTGTTTTTTGTATAACCATGTGAATTATCCGTAAAATCATCCACGGAGGACTCATAAAAAACTGAGGGTCATGGGGCATCCTGATGGTTTTTGGCTTATGGCTCCATTCTCCGAGATCCCGCTTGCTGTGGGCAGCTCCTTCACCTCCCTGCGAGAAGCGGGCGGGTGGAGAAGCTCGGTCTCGGACGTAATGGCTGGGGATTGCGAGGTGCCTGCGTGGGGAGGTGGAGGAGAGCACCAGGAGGGGATGGAAAGACACAGCTGAGGAATAGCAAAGCCTCGTTAGGAGCCAGCCAGCCTCTTGCTCCCTCTGAAAGCCGGTGGCAGCCAACGGGCGGGTTAATTGTGTGCCGCACACGTCCTCATCCCTGCACGCAGGCTGCTGTCAAAATTAACACATTTTTAAAGAGGTCACAGCCAGAGAAGCTCGGTAAGTGCTTTTAGGCCAGCCTAATAGAAGATGCTGAGGAATGACTGAGGGGAAGTTATGATGATAGTGAAGGAGTAATTTAGCATATTAGGGGAAATATGTCAAACCAAACTGATTGCTATAAATACAGCCTTCTTATTTCAGAATCTGGCTGTGCCCCAAGGATTTTCCTATGAAATTATGGAAGTGCAGCTTACTTATTACTCGCTGACTTTCACACTATTGTGCCTTCTCTGTCGGTCATGTGCTTAACGCTGCCTAATTGGTACCTTTCCGAACGCACTCATTTTTCTTTTAGCGATCCCATGTGAGACAGAAGAGACAGCACTGTGACTCTGAGGGGTGCTGGCTTTCTTAAAGGTGACGTTAGTCTTCAGGAGAGCCGTTCTGCAGATGTTGGAGCAGGAGACCCAGGGCTTTGGGGCTCAGTCCTGAGCACTGGGGGAAGAAGGGGACGTTTTCTGGGATGAACACAGGGGTGGCTTTGGGCAGAGTGGGTGATGGTTGCAAGAAGCAGAGCTTGCTGAAGGTAACTAGTAACAGCCAGTTTGGGATTTGCCTGTGATTTTTAACAGCTGGCTTTTCCAAACGGGGCCAAATTGCTTCCAACAGAGCCTACTTCTGCTCATCTACTCAAGTGTGATCCTACTCTCACAGCAGTCATTATGTTTCATACACCAAATACATTATATTTTAATGTGTATTCTTCCTAATACTCAAATAATCCTTAGTGTACTGGCAATGGTTATAAATACCTTGATATTACAGAGCCAGAATAAGTGGGCGTTTCGTGTGTCATGTCATTCAGGTGCTGGCTGTAGTGGATCTGAACAACAATCAAGGTTTAGAGACAAATATTTTGATTTTTTGGAAAATACTCCGCTTCCTATCTCCTAGAACCTGCTTCAGGCAGCAAAGACATTTAATATGATGGAAGAGAAAGGTAATTATGTCAACAAAATTAAACACAGATATAGTTTCAGACCATTTTCTCCTCCATATACATCGTGCCCAAGCTTGCCAGCATTTCAAAACCAGAAACATTTCCAAGAGAATTTCCTTTCTTCTCTGCTTTAGTTTGCCTTTATGCCATCTTACAGATTATCTGCTTTCATCCTTCCTTCTCCTTTCATTTTCTTGTTGCTGTTGGTCATTCTGGTGCAGCTCTACTCTTTTCTGTGGACAGGGCACAGCCTTCCTCAAGGATGGCCACGTGCGTGGCTTGCAGCAGAACCGCTGCTCAGAGCTTGGTGCAGCACGGGTTTGCCGAGCACTACTGGAGCAGCTGGTGCTGTGTGTGGCAGAGGCAACTCATTCAGGTATCCCTGGCAGTAAAAGGGAAAAGAGTAGATGGGGAGAGAGGAACCGTAAAGTTGTTGCACTGGAGTTCTCTCTCCGTGTAATTTTATGTGTGCACAAGGTGCTGGCGGGCTGCTTAGCAGGGCCGTCGGGAGAGCTGCCTCTGTGTTAACTGCTGCACTAACAAGTGGACCATGAGAACCATTTAGGCCGAATCAGTGAATTGTAAATTTAGAGGTGGAAAAGAACTATTAGATCATCCAGCCCATTTCCCTGCCCTGCAGGATTATTCCCTCAATGCACTCTCTGATGCTTTGTCTAGCCTGGTATGAAAAGTCCCATGCAAAGTGGCTTTCATGGTGCCCTGGAGGAGGCCAGGCCATAGTACCACGGTCTCGTTGAGGTTGACCTCTAAGACCTCTCAGATCAAGTCCAACCATCAACCTACAGGCCAAGGTGTCTCGTTGCCAGCATTTCCAATAATAAGTTTAAGCTAAAGAACCTTCTCAGTAACTAAGCAGTTATGTTAATGAGAACAGGTTAAGATGAACACTTTCATTCTCCTCTCTTGCAAATATTTTGGAGGGATACAGGCTGTTTAACCTCTCCCCTTTTGGCTTCGCGTGATGTTTTTGGCTGTTGCACCTGGAATGGGCTGCCCAGCAGAGCTTTCAGTGAAACTACCGTGATGCTGTTGGCACTGATTATTTTACTTTCTGTGTAACAGATATGTGACACTTCACACCACGGTTGGCCTCCACCCTGCAAAGCCTACGGTTTGGCACTGGTGTCAGGGGCGCTGTCAGCCCCACTGCCGCAGCCAGGGGACCACAGCTGCCTGAAAGCCTTACTGACTTTGGGGTTGGTCCCAAAGAAAAGAGCAGTCTGGCCCCATGCTGGCCTGGATTTAGCTCTGGTGCTTGGAAGGCATCAGTTTGGGCACAGAGAGCAGAAAGTGTGGTTGAGCAAGTGTGAAGATAATTTAAAATTTCATTTTGTTTCATGTGTTTTTGCTAGAGAGCAACTTAACAGCTCTCAGGTCAAGAGAGCATTTGGAAACTATTGATAAATACTGTTAATAAAACAGAGCTGCTAAATGGGACTCAGGTTAGAAGAAAAACATAGATGTAAACATACATCATAAAATGTAGGTTCATTATTGGTTATGTATGTGCAGTCTGTGTATTCTTTATCTTTGTATATCACTACCGATAAGTATAGAAAATATGCCCAAAGAAACACAGGTCTGTAAAAACTTCTGGATCCCTAAGCACGAAGTTACGCTGCGTTGCTGTCAAAAATTAACTACACAATTCACATGTTCTTCCTGATGGAGAAGTTGCAGTAATTTGGGGGTAAATTAAAAATACAATCCAATCATTTCCTTGTAAAACCTGGTGCTGACATTAGCCTTTCGTTATGACATTGCAATTATCTCCATAGCAACGCGGTGTGATGTGACAGCCGCGATGACTGCAGGTTCACGTGCTCTTGGGCTGGAGCCCAGGGAGCTGGCTCCTTGCCTGAGATGTTTCCTGATTTTCTCCTTTCTTCTGGTGGCGTTGTGTTGGTGTAACAGCGCTCTGAGCTCAACCGAGATCTGATCCACCTATTCAAGGAGTGGAGAATGAGATTCTGCACGTTTATGGGAGTCTTTCAAGCATATTAAGGAGCAATATCTTATATGATCTCTTCCATTAATAAATAATTTTGAGAAAGCTTATACATGAATATAGTACTTTCAGGCCATTACGCACAGGAATACATTATCAGTGTAGATTGCACTTTTGTTAACTGTAAAGCCTGTTCTTTAGTCAAACACACTTTGTGTCTCCCTGAAGCCTGACGGAATACCAACCTGGGCAAAGTTAAGAGAAAAAGAGGCTTACTGCAGATAGAAACAGCTGAGAAGTCTAAAATGGAACAAGCCAGAATATGCTACCAATTTTAGTTTGGACTTTTTATTTTATAAGTCTTAATTCCCCACAGAGTCCTTTGGTTCCCCATTAACAGGTATTCTGGGGAAGTCTGGATGACTGCCTCCTGTGTTTTCATTTTCAGTCATCTGCTGAGGTTACGATACCTGCCTGCCCCTTCACGCTGAGGTTGTGCTGTGAGGTTTCTCCATTCGAGACCATGGCAGTGTGACTGAGCTGGACCTGCCACCCCTTATGTCCCCATCCTCAGGGACGTGGTGAGGCTGGCTGGCACAGTGAGGTTCAGCTAATTCACCCTCAGTAGTGCATTTCCAGTTCCCTCTGTAACCAAAAATGGCAGGATTCAACCCTGTAGCACGCTCAGTTCAGAAATGACTTCTCAATACTACCTCAAGACGTTTCATACTAGAAATGCATTGCCAAGCAGGCCTGTAATTTGTTAGGTAAACTTCTAAATTATTCCTATTCCCTTGGTGCTATCATGGATTGAATGATAATGGAGCCATCCACCACCAGCTTTAATGCTTTTGTGTCTAACCGTGGACACCACATTTTATGTATTCATTAGGCCACCAGGTTGGAAATGCTGCTACCGCATGGTTCTGTAAAAGTGATGGTTATATATATACACCTAATACATCATTGCTACCACCTTTTAAGAGAAGAACTTGTTTTCTGCAGGCATCAAGACTAAGATGTATTTCACCACCCTGATGTGTAGTGAGTTGGGTGATTAAATTTCTGCGTGGTGAGATAAGACAGCCTCCTGAAGGATTTATGTCTGTGGCACTCTGTAGGCTATCCATTTCCTTCTTTTTGTTGTCGTAGTGAACTGAGCTGGAGGTGTTGGCAGCCTTTGGGGGAGGGAGTTTTCTTTTTGTTATTTCTGGGTGTTGCCCCTGGTATCCTTGAAGTCAGGCTTTTGAATGGACGGGCTCACAGGGGTGACATGGCACCGTGCTGTGCTTGGCACGGGATCCAGTGATGGGAAGAGGGCTGTGGAGTGGAGCTCGGGAGCCCACGTGAGGACCTGCTGCCTGCGGGGTCCACGAGGGAAGGAGCATGGTGTGAGGCTGTAAAGAAGCAGGCAGCCACAGGCTTCCCCGGGACAGTCGCCTGGTGTTGCAGTTGCTTGTCATGGCTGCTCACCCTTCCTCCTGCCTCTTCCTCACGCTTGGGGTGTCCTGTGCGCATGGCAGAGCTGTGCCTGACGTGGAAGGAAAAAGAGCTCAAGCCCTCTGGTGGTGTCAGTCTGCTGAGAGGCCACATGGTCTGCTCCCAATGAGCAGGGTATGGGAAAAGGCAGAGCAATGAGACCATCGCCAAACGGCAGGGAGACGCTTAGAGAAATGGTGAAGGTTTTGGAAGACAGTGGCTCAGCGCACCCAGCGAAGCTAGAGTTCAGCTCTTGTGGCATACCTGGGGGGTTAGATCCGCAAAGAGCTCAAAGCTGGACTTCAACAATTTACTTGAAAATATTTTACTTTTGTAAAATTTCTCTGACTAGCTGTTTTGCTGTAGGTTTTCTTCTAGGCTCCGTTATCCAGTCTTCATGCATTCTTTCTTTTTTATTTCTAAGAAGGAAAAAGTGACTCCTTACCCTCCCACAAAGCAAAATTGATCTTTCTCAGTACTGACAGGTGGTGTTTGCAAAATATCTGCATTCAGGAGCCTTGACATTCCACCTGAGACCTCCAGTAAATCTATGCACTGCAACAACGAGAAAAGAAGAAAACTCCAAAAGGAACTAAAATTCCCATGTAAACATGATGGAAGTGCCCCTCTACCCGGCATCCTCGGTGTTGTTTTTTCTAAGGATGATCCTAGTTAAGGGATGGGAATTTGAGTGGTTTTCCTTCTCTTGCTCCAGTGTGTTTGGAGGTATCCATAGCTTCCAAGGGCTGTTAGCAGGAGTAGCCCTACCAGCACTACAAAAGCTAGTGCTTTGGTGGGACTGTCCAAAGTCCATGATGTGCAGTTACATAGGCTGGATTCAAAATCTGCTGAAGTGGCACTGGAAGTGCTCCAGTGTTTTCAGTTGGAGGGTACATTTCGGCAGATCAGCCTTTGTGGTGTCTGCTGCGCTGCCGAGCAGCTCCTCACCTCGGGGTGAGCTGACAGCACCCCTGGCTCTTTCTTCCCCTGAACTGGATAGAGAGAGCTATTTAGGTTGGCTTAAGGTTTTAGTTTCCGTATTAATTCTCTCCTGACCCTCGTTAGCCAAAAGGAAAAAACAATTCTGAAAGGGTTTGATTTCCTAATATTGTATCTTCTGTATCTGCAATGCCTGTTGTGGCCTATTAAGAATTAAACTGAGATCACTAAACTCATTTCATTTATGCCTTGGGCCTCATTCAAACCCTGGTTTCCCAGCAAAGTAAGGCCAATGGATTAACGTTTCACCTAGCTCAATGGAGTGGTTTTCATCTCTTTTAATGCCTTTGGCATTAAGGGAAAAAAAAAAAAAAAAAAAAAAAAGAACAGAGGGGAAAAAAAAAAGACCGTGCTTTGACTGCACCCCAGCATTTTGTCCGTGCTCCGGCAGTGCCTTTACGGGGATTATTTTGTAGTATGCCGGGCTTTATTTCACTTCCAGTGGGAGGGAGGAGTGGCAGAAGCGCTGATTGCATCTTTGTCACTAAGCAGTTTGTCTGACCACAGACTTTTTTTTTTTATTATTATTATTTGAAGGGATTTGGGTCTCTCTCTTTAAAAGACAGCCTGGGCTTCCCTGGCCACCACCAGCAGCATTAGCTGCTGTCAGACAAATTACAGTATGGGTGAAGCTGTGATATCGACATGTGCGACTTGATCTTTTTTAATGGGGGCACCACAGGGGTTTCTGACTGCCCCACTGAGCTTAATGTTCTGTAAGGAAAAACAGACACAGAACTGAAGGACATTTCTAATGGGCTGCATGCTTAACCCTTGGGTAACTGCTTGCCTGGCCCCACAGCATCTTTCTCTCTCTGTTGGGCAAGTGTTCAAGGAAGCTTCTGAGAGCTGATTTCCACTTATCCTCAGCTTGCTGCTTTGTGGCACCTGGGGAAGCGCCGCTCCGCAGGGGCACGGCCGTCCTTCCTCCCCCCTCCTCTTCTCTTTAGTTCATAATTAAACCAAATGGTTGCGAACTCTCTGGCGAAAGGAGCTGTGTAATTATAACAACAAAATAGCTTGCAAATTGGAGATGTCTACTTCTTTATATTAACAACAGCTTTATGTACAAGTGTGGCTATTTATTTTGACCTTTCATAATAATTAGCTTCCTAGGGATAAAGAATTCGACATCTATGAATTCAACAATGCAGAACAGCAAAGGTGAAGACCCTTATGGAGATTGGGGAATTTTGCAGATTTATTTGGGTTTTATTTTTTGTGCAAGTGATCCTGTCCTTTTTTCCTTCGTTAACAAGCTCCAAAATCTAACCATGCAAACTGTAGGACCCAGGGATTTCACTAGGTCTGCCTTCTCCCTGTATATCTTCTTCCCATCTCAGAGAACTACTCAGAAAGGCGTGGAAGGCTCCAGAGACAGGGGCATTAACAACTACTGCTTTGCAGAAACAGAAAGCAAACCTTGCAACGGCCACCGACTGAAAGGTTAGCGTATTTTGCTTAAAACCTCAGCTAAATGCTAGCTATACTTGAGTATCGTGGTTATCCAGTTCATTTATTTTACTTCCCATCTTTGCTATTGTACTTCTTTAACTTGTACATGCCTCAGTTTCCCCCTGAGTCAGTGGCTCATGGTGCCAGCTGCCAGGAGGAGCATGGGGTGCAGGAAGCATGTTTGCTCGTGAAGACTTTCACTGGATAGATTATTGCAGTATCCATTTATTATTAATTGTCATTAGCACTAGAAAGCCATGAAAGCTCTTAGCATCTTGTTTATTTCATGCAGCTCATACTGAGGACTCCTGTCTACCTCTTGAGATGGTGGTGTTGTAAATAGAAGCTTTACAAGTAATAAGACCTCTATTCGCTGCTGTATATGGCTTTCAGAGGTGTCTGCTTACCTCATGCACTGCATCATTGGTGAAGATGAGGCTGGAAAGAGCAAAAATAGTGGTCCTATCATGAATTACATGATCTGGAGTACTTCTGGTACCAACAAGTCAGCTGAGAGCATTGCCACTTCTTGGCACACCCTAGTGAGGGACAGGTGAGGCTGAGGAGTTTCCATGTCCTTTGCTGTTTTATTTTTTTTCCCTGCAGATATTATTATGCCATGACCTTACCTGTCATCAGAGCAAATCTGACCATTTTAACAACACAACAGGGAGGGGCTCTGGTTTGTGCTGCTGCCTTGACTGCCAGAGGCCAGGTATCTCTGGTAGCCTGAGCTCTGGATTCGGGCAGGTTTGAACCCGGCAAGGTAAATTCTCTTGGCACATGTGGCAGGCTAAGCTTGTACAGGGCTTACTCAAGCCTTAGATGAGAATGACCGCTTGGATCTTACTCTTGGTTTCACAAGGGTAGGGGACAGTGCAAGAGGTCAGAGTTAGTTTTGCACTAAGTGCTTATCAAAACCCAGTCTAGGTGCATGCTGCATGTTGGAGAGGTAAATCAAGCTACAGGAATGAATTCAGCATGAATTCCATACAAATAGGAGCCGAAAATTTGAGGTTCAGGCTTGCTAATGATTATTTTCCAGATTCTGTCGGCAATTTCCTTGCCTATACGCTAATCCTGCTCTTCCCCGCTTTTAGGGGGTGTTCTGGGATACATGAGCATGCCAAGGCCATAGCTACAGGATGTGTAATACTGGAATGGCACATTCCTGGAGTAACCCAGCAGTATTAATTTGATGTGAGTCAGGTGTATTTATGTGGCTACATTTCTGTCCAGTTAGCCAAAGCATGTGATAGGAGTTTATGTTGGCTTTTGTGCTCTCTGCTGGCTTTATACGAGCTGTGAAATGACAGATTATGCCTCCTCCAGGATGAAGTTTGCTGGGACAAACTCACCCGTCAACTTTTTAAAAAATTTGCATTGGCAGTGTAAATTGATACACAACCAGCCCTTTGAGTGAGAAGGCCGCAGGGCTTTTCATCCAGCAAGTGCCACCCTACAGGCGCTGCATTGCACAACCCCAGCACCGTCCCGGTGCCTGTCAGCACGGAGGGCTGCTCCTGCCGCACGTACCTTGTTGCACCTATGCAAACACCTTGTTTCTGCTTGTGTTGGAGCAAAGCCACCCTGTGCACACTACCCCTTGTTTTGCAAAAAAATAAAAGTGGTAACGTTGCCAGCTGACTACTAATGGAAGGAGGGAATAAAGTCATATTTAAAGTCTATAAGCACCATAGCATGGAGGGTTGGTAGTGCTGCAAGGAGAAATGGGGCAGAATAAAAATTAAAGGAAAGGTATCGTCCAAACACTGGTCAAATGAAGGAAAATGTCATTACAGTAAAGTCTGATAAAATCATGAAAGACCTCCTGGAGGAAGTAGGAAGAGCCCCAAACACAACGAGCACAGCACTTGTATCACCTCATCAAGGGCCAGGGCTACGTGGCTTGCCTGGGGCTCTTTCCAGTTGCGCACTGAGAAGTTCTCCCAGGGAGTCCAGAAATGTTACTTCAAGAGCAAGTATCAAAGAAAATAGTGTGTATATATATATATATATATATATATAATACATGTATATATATATTTTTTTCAAAGTGTGTGAGGACTTGTTTAGCTTCCCAGGGCAGTGAGAGGCACACAGCTTTTCTCTGGTTGGGGCAGCAAACCCCATTTTGTCATCTGTGCTCGACTATGCCTCTGCTGTTGGCCTCTGCACTATGTATGGTGTGTGCCCTAGGGGCAGTGGTGGTTTCTGGGGTTAGCGCCTGTTTCTCTGAGATCCTAAAACACTAGCCCCCAGCAATTAATATAATTACGTCATTAGTGTCACACCCCTGATGTTACTGTGTGTCAGAGTCAGACAATTGCAGTGTTGTGATTTCTTAGTTATGTAAAAGGCGATTAAGGCAATTAAGTGGGTGATTAAAGCTGCTCAGTCAGAGGTGCTGACTGATGCTGTTACCACGAAGCAGCGGTGTGCGGGAGCAGGGATGCGAGGTGGCCCTGGAAGCAGGAGGGCTCGCAGCCCGGCCCGCTTTGCCAGCCTGTGCCCCACGTATCCGCCCCACCTCGCTCAGCCACGGTGATCTGCTAAAAGGGGTCAATGAGAAACGAGCACGTACAGCCTCAACTACATGGTTAAATAAAAAGCTTCAATGTTCCCTTTGAAATGAGCATTATTGGCTTTATTTAATTAAATATGGATTTACACTATAAATATTGGAGCTCATAGAGCCCATATTTCAATTAATGGATCATTTATATGTCATGCTCGCTTTGTAATTACTGGAATGTGAAAATACAATGAATTGAAATGATTTCCCCTCCTCTTCAAATAAATCCGAGCAAGGCTGAATCAGACAGAAGCTGTACTCACACCCAGCAGCGCAGGCACGTGTCTGCACGGGACAGCCACGCGTGCTCAAGACGAGGGCATTTTTGGCAGGGCAGTGGTCACCAGAGGAGGAACGTGCAGGTTTTGCGAGGCATCCGTCTCCACACCACTGGTGGTTTTGTTGGCCTGAAATTTGTGCTTTGGAAGTGTTTGAATCGCAGGGTGAGGCTGGCTGTTAAGTCGACAAACACAATGCACCTTCTGGTGCCAGCGATGTGGAGTTGTTGTTTTGCTTCTGGTCAGGACACCAAACAGGCTTGTTCAGCAGACTTGTTGGCAGTGCCGTAAGGAGCTGTTTGATGGGGATTTGGAGGGGTAAGGGCTGGTTTTGGGTTTTAGTGCCCAGAGAGTGAAAAACAGAGAAATGCCATTGTCTCTTGTATTCTGAACACCGCCCACACACATTTTTATAGTCCCCTCCTTGTATTTGCAAGGATGTGGTATCCATTTTCCAGGGTGTACTTTCTGTCAGATGATTCTAAAAAGAAATATAAATAAACGTCAGGCTTTGCATCAAACCCAGTGGTGACTGGGACTGGCAAGGATCCGATGTCAGGAAGCGGGGCCTGATGATTTTCTGCTCGCCAGAACCAGCCCTGGCCTCAGCCCTCTCCTCCTCCTGCGCCCTGGCCCCCCGCCACGTGGCTCTGCCTCCCCGGCCCTGCTCCCCGGCCGAGGGCCGGCAGCCGGAGCTGGAGGCCGCCCCGCCACCATTTCCTGCCCGGCAGAAGCGGGATCGAAACGCCCAGCCGTGAGCCGACACCGCATACATAATTCCATCAGAAAATATCCAAGGGTGGAAATCATTGTTCTCCGAGCTAGCTGAGCTGGAGCCAGAGCAGAAATACTAAAGTCAGTTGTGCCTTTGAGCTGCCTATAACAGCGCCCTTTGGAGACCCATTTCATACAAAATTTGAAGCCTGTGTTTATTGCCCATTAAAGCAACCTTTATTTTATGGCAAATGTTGCAGTAATTGCCTTTTACGAAGAGCACTTTGTAACACACATGCACTGTTGAAAGAAAACCACTCTGGTATTGTCTATCGGGACTTAATGGCGCAATTAATTTTACTCCATCTGTTCCTGAGACTTTAAAGGAAAATGGATTTTTTTTTTGAGCGCACTTTAATGAAGAAGATAAAGCGGCCCGGCTGGTGTCCCACAGGCTCAGCGCAGTAAGTTCAGATTATTGCTCAGTCTGTCAGAATGGGCTGCTTCCCTCGGCAGCCGCCACAGCGAGCAGCCCGCGCTGGCCCCTCGCCGCGCCATTCCTGATGACAAACTGCCAGCCGGCTCCCACAAAAGCGCGATTAAAATGTCAGCACAGGATGACGAAGGGGCCAAGAGGGTCCTCGGAGACAAACTGTGTTCAGTATGAGTTAATACTTCACTGCAGTGTGGGGCTGGGCTGCTGCTGTTTCAGGGAGGCGCAAGGCAGAGACTTACAATGGGCTGGTGTGAAAATACAGATACACCGAACGCCGTAGCCTCAGCTGGAGCAAACTGGCAAAGTGCCGCTGGCGTCAGCTTATTTATGCCGGCTGAGGGTCTTCCAGCAGAGCCAAGCTGCTTTTTATGTCCACCGCCCCATATTGCACCAAAACCCAGGGATGCGGGGTTTGGTCCCTTCCCAGGGAGGGAGCTGGAGCCGTCTGCCTGGTCGCAGGCGCCACAAGGGGTGGTTTGTGCAGGCAGGTGCTGCCAAGGGGCTGAAGATGGAGATGTTATGGCAGAACTTGCGGCCCAAGGGGCTGGGAGCTGCCTGGGGCAGACCTCAGAGAAAAAGCTGACTTGTTTTTGAGCTGAATGTGTTAGATCGGCACCACGTCGGGCAAGTGTCCCCGGGTGCTCCTCTCACCCTATTTTAGCCCACGTCCCCGTCCCAGGAGGAACACGAGGCAGCTCATTGATGCAGAGGCGTGCTCATGCAGCCTCGGTCCTCGCCCGTGTTTGCTAACTTGCAAAGGGTAGGACCCACTTCGTCACTGTGGCTTCGTTCCCCCACAGCCCTTCTGAGCAGTTTCTGGGGGTGTGAATGCAACAAAAGCCCGTAATGAAAAGGAGAGGAGATTGTCAGCGCTGGAGTCCTGCTGGGAGTGAGCTGCACTCCTCCTGGGCAGCAGGTGGGAGCTTCACCATTGTCCCTAATGGTTATTAGCCAGCGATGAGCAGGACAAATGTGGGGTCACCTCTCCCGCTGGCAGGGCAGCAGTTGCAGGATTTAAAGCCCCTAGGAGAGGAAGAAATGACACGGTTAGTACCTACAGCTCAGGATGTGACCTGCACGGTTTTAAATGATCTGTTATACTTTGGGGGAGGGAGAGCTAGGGATTGCTAGAGCAAGTTGAATTCAAAATATATGGCACACTTGAATTAAATGCAATCAGAGACATTCACTGATATCATAATGGCTCTTGAATAATCAGCACAAGACATAGCACTGGGCTATGGACTATTTAAAGCAAGATCCAGCAAGACAGAGATTGCAGCAGGCTGCATTTGGTGAGGGGCGTTTTTTGTTTGCAGTGCCATGTGCTGATTCTCAACTAAGATTTAAAGCAAAGGATGTAAAACAGGAAGCCCTTACGTTTCCAATTAAATTTGCTTGCCTCTTACTGCTCATCTTCAATTATAAAGACGACACGTCTTCTGGGTTTCTGTGCTCCGTGCAGCTTCGCCTCAGCCCACCTCCCTGACGTGCTCATGCACCGGGTCTGCTGCATCTCGCCCCCTCCCTGCTCCTCTCGGCCTCCTCTCTCTTCATGCTCAGAGCACTCCACAGCTGGGGGCTGATCTTTCTCTTGTGCCCGTTTAACTGGAACAGCTCTCCCTTCTCTCCCCTGAGCCACTTCTCTCTTCAGGTCGCCCCTTAGAAATGACTGATTTGCTTTTCTCTCCTGCCAGTGCTAAATGCTACGCTATTACACCTTCCCCCGCGACTTTGGATTTCCATTTTTGCCTTGTCATTAGCAGCCCGCATGAATTCGTACCTCATTGCTGTTAAATTTCAGGGGGTTCGGACTCAGCGCTGTTTCCCTGTGCACTTTGCCCTGGCTGGGAGCTGCTGAACCAGACGTGCCAGGTCAGCGTACCAGCGCTAATAGCGGCACGGCCCCGTCCGCCCCGGGATCTCCGAGCACTTTGCCAGCAGGAATTGAGGCTGAGGTCTCAGCGAGGGTCAGCGCGTTGGGTTCCAGCTGGATGAGCTGGAGCAGGGCATGCAAACGGCGTGGTCAGGTGGGGTCAGCGGCAGGACCTGCGATGCGCAGGGCTCTCCGCTGCCACAGCCAGCACACCGGGCTCCTCTCTGCTGCTGTAAAGCGTTTTGTGGTACTTTCTTCAAAGGATTTATACAAAACTAAATTGTATTGTATCGGATTAGGGCTCCATAAGTTTACTATTTGCTGTATAGCATACATCTGCTCCCACCATAATCTCTCCTTGGATGGGATGCACATTTATTCTGTGAGCTGCTTCAACAGGAAAATAAATGTGCCCATATCAGTGTGTTATTGAGGGAGTAAAGGGATGCAGCTGGTCCCAAGCTCATTCAGCAAACCTGCGCTGTGACTTACAACTCTGTTCCGCGCACACTGCGCTATTGGCTCTTCACAGCGCTGCCTATTAATGTGAGGGTTTATAAGTAGGTTCAGTCAGGGCAAGATTCTCGTCTAACACTTAGTGCTTTCCAAACCCTGCGGTAAATCCCCTGCTGAATGGAGCACTGTGCTTGCTTTCAAGGCTGGGGAGAAGGGGGAATTGAAAGGTTTGCCTTTGCATTCTGCACGGCTCGCCTGACGCAGACATATAAACCACAGGAGGTTTGCGCTTGTGTTTTCCCAGCTCATTTCCCATAGCCTGAGAAGTGATCTCTGAGTGTCAGGTGGCATGAAGGCCACTTTCCATGTAAAGCAAAAGAAACCAGCCTGCTCCTCTATGTGGCCAGCCCTAATTTATCCTTTTAAGTGTTGCTTACACAGGAATGGAAATGACTGTCCCCCAGTTACCAATTTGGACTCAGACGGCATCTCTCTGACGCCGAGCTTCGTTTCAGGAACTTCCCATATTTGGGCTGAGGAACCCTTCAGAGCTGCTGGAAGGGTCATTTTTTTCCCCTCAATGGAGTTTTGATCCATTTCCAAAAAGCATCTTTTCCCATTCACTGGGGAAAATTAGAAGCCTAGACGGCTCCTCTTGGCAGCCCTCTCTTCAAGGAGATTTCTTCTTCTGCATCCTGGTAGATATGGCCAAAAGGCAGTGAGAGGCTGGAAGGTGGCTTCCAGTGAGTGGGAAAGTTCAGTGTTGACAGCCCTGAGGGGATGGGAAGACTTACATAAAATAATGAGCTTTTTGAAGTACTGAGCATTGGGTGCTCTGTTTTGTTCTGGTGGGAGGCTGAGCCACAAGTGTGGTCAAGCTTTTGCTTGGAATCATGGGGAGAAGAATTTCCTTTTTCTGTGTTTTATATGAAGGTTCAAAGCCCAGCCTGGTCTCATGAGTCTGGGAGTTTTAGGGCCTTTAAGAAAAGGTGCCAGTATCACAGAAGCTGTCAGGGCAGTCATACAGGGAGTTCCAGCTATTTCAGGCGTAGTCACAGCAGGAATAAGACTTAAAGATGCACTTCGCAAAGGTTCAGCTAATTGGAAGACAACAACAGAAACAAACAACAACAACAGGAAAAAAAAAAAAAAAAAGAACTCAGGGCATTTGTGCTTGTTTACTAATTTCCAGATGTTATCTGATACACAGGACACCGTAAAGAAAGCTCGTTTCCTCTCTGCTGTACGCAGTAGCGTCATTTAGAACTAGATTTCTGAAAGACAGTGGCCATACACTGCAGGAGACTGGTTGTAAGCAGGAATGAACACGAACCATGGGGACATTATGAAGGAATTTGCTAAGGTTTGTTTTTAGGCTTTAAATGTGTTTGTTTGTGTTTTGTTTTTTTTCTGGTTAAAAAAATAAATAAATAAAAAATCCATCACCCAAGCTGTGAAGTGCTCAGGTGGTGGCAACACCTGCCTGCTCCTGAGGAGTCCCAGCATGAGCATTGCTGTGAAAAACAGGCTGGGAAATCCCACCCTAGAATTCCAACAGGTCTGTGAAAAAGAAGATAGAGAAAATACTAGGAAGCATCTCCTTTTCATGACAGTGTACTTCAAATACCACCCTGACCCAAGGGAAATGTATAATAGCATTTTAAGGCAGTTCTTTGAGAGCAAACATTGAATTTGCCCTGGTGTATTAGATCAGCAAGGAAACAAATGATGTTTCTGTGAAGTGGGGGTGGCAGAAAATAGTGCAGAGCTGTTGGTAGCCTGTGGTGTAAACAAGGGGGATGTGAATTCTGCCTGACTCCTCGCAGTAACCAGGTGGTGCCCTGAAGCCTCAAATTGGTTTGCCCTTTCCTTGATTTGTTAACCTCCTTCACCGGTGTTAGTGGCTCTCAAATCACTGCTCAGTTCTCCTGTTTCGCTTACAGGTGAGCCAAACCCCACGCCCAAACCCCCACCTCTTTCTCCAGAACTCCAGTCCTGGTCTGAGTTCCCATTTGTTTCCAGTAGCTGAACCTTTACAATGGATCCAGTAGCAGCTTCCAGTTTGCAAAACCACCAAAGCTTTGCAGTGCCCTGAAGGCAGAGCTGAATTTTCCAGCATTTTCTCCTGCAGGCGAGGTTCCTGGGCAGCTGGAGCCGACCTGGCCAGGGGCTGCAGGGGTCTGTCCCCCTCTGGCTGTGGCAGCTGCAGGCAGGGGCTGGACCCCTCGGCCCCGGTGCAAAGCGGCTGAAGGCATCATCCTGGCTTGGCTGTTGTACACAGTGCCAAACCCCCAGGCATGTATCCTTTACGCCTTCCTCTGCTTTATTTCTCCTTCCCATGCAGCTTAAGAGCAATGCTCAGCTTTTACCCGGTGATTTCTCATCCACGGCTTTCAGGGCCCTGTGAAGACTGATCTGAGGGCAGCGGTGGCACCTGCGGCCACATGGAAAGTCAGTGACAGCCCTGCTAAAACACTGGGTTCCCCGCCCTGAGCCTTGTCACTGGCTGAGCATCGCGGTGGCTCGTGACGGTCTCGACCGCCTCTTCACAGCCCCCGTGTTCCCTTCTGTCACTCCGGCGCTCCGGATAAATAACCTGATGGGAAGCAGGCAGACCACCTGCAAGCTGCGGCATGCTGAGCCCTGCTGCTGAGGGGGTAATAAGGCAGAGCAGACGTATGAACCTTTAAAAGGCTGCCTGGCAGAAAAAGCCATGGGAGGAAAGGCAAAAAAAAATAAAATAAATAAAATAAAAAATTAAAAATCCAATAAATTCCACAATCCATACCGTCTTAAAAACTTCCAGTGATTTAGGCTTTTGTTAGAAATTCCACCTCTTGATCTTCAAAACCCCAGCTAATGATGGAAAAGAAAAATCCAAAACCACAGACCTCTACAGAGTTTTATATATTTTATAATAAAATAACTTTCCCATGACTTCCATAATAGTAATAAAAAGCCCAGCAAGGCTGACTTTTGTTGCTGGAGTGGAGTTTTCTGTTTTAATAGGCAACAGCTGAAGCAAGTTCAAAAGGCCAGGATTTTGAACCACGGGCGCAAGGAGTTAACTTCTTCACACCCCTGCCTAATGCCTGGGCCAGCAACAACTTTGCCTTGTCAAGTTGGGAGAATTTCTGCAAATGAACTTTGCAAAGAATTATGCAGGGTTTGGCATTACAGTATTACGCACTCGCCTGTTCTCAATCACTCACTGGAACTTATTTTGTAGTTAACCTCCATAAAGGACTGTACAACTGAGCAAAGGCCTGTCACACACACATTATTTAGAAGCCCTTATTATTATTTTATTGCCAGTCCTTGACAGCTGAGGAAAAGCCAAGCGCTTTAATCTTTCTTTCCCTTTAGTTTACAGTGTAAGAGCTGCATGTAAGATGGATTTGATTAATATGTAACAGAGATGCAATTCTCTGTAAAATGTGCTGTACTTTAGAACCCTGGAAAACAAACTGCATCACAATGGCTTAAATCTCAGTCCATTGTATTATATAGACATCATAAATAATAGAGAGCAGGCAGATATTGCTGCAGGCTTCATCTACATAACACATCTGAGCTCTCTATAATGTGTTCAACTTGTCACTTTTAGTACAGAAGAGAGGCAATAAAGCTAACAGCTGACTAAACCACATCAGCCTTGCTTCCACTTCCAGGGTGGTGAATGCTCATTAAGCAATCTTAGCTGTGACTTTTAAAATCCATAACTCTTACAAATGTAAAAAAGTTGCCACAAAAGATTAAGCGCAAAATATATGTCAAAGCATTAATTTTCTGTGCACAGATTCCAACCACCGCAAACCTCAAATATTTCTCTCTTTTGTTTTATAGATGCGTTTGGTTAAAACAGATCTTAATAAAAAATATTTGTTTCCATCTAGGGCAGAAAATACCTATGTGATTGTAGTAAGTGAAAGGATACAGTATTTCATGCAGCTAGAGGAGGCTGCACTTCTGCGCCCCAGCGGGATTTTCCCTTGGCATAAATGTGTGTCAGCTGGGGGGATGAAATTCATCCCTGGGCTGGGGTTAGAGACAGGGCCAGAGGGAAGCTGAGAAACAGAGATCGGCACGAGCCAAAGATTAGGCATGAAGCAAAAAGCCGGGGCCGAGAGCTTGGAAGCCGAGGGCTTTATCCCACAGGACGGTCGAAGACTGAAGGTGGCATCAGGGACGCGAGGACCAAAGGCGCGAGCAGCTGAATGCCTGCAGAGCTGCTGCTAGTGGCTGATGGGACGTGGTCGGCACCCACGGGACAAGCCCTGTCACAGTGCTTGCGGTGCAGGTGTTGTCCCAGGGGCTTGCTGTGTGCCCCAAAGGCTTCCTGCTTCTGCCTGTGCCTCTGCCAGCATCCTGCGGATGCTCACCATGTCCTTTCGATGCGCCAGGGACCGTGCTGGGTGGCTGGGACAGCGATGGCAGCATCCCAGCCCTCCTGTTTGGAGACCAGCCGGGCTCCAGGAAGAAAGGTGCCTCTCTGTTCTCCTGCTGCCTTCAAGTCACCCGGAACTCAAGCCAGGCTAAAGGGGAAAGCAATTAAAGAAAGAAGTTCCTATGTGTGACTGTCACATGGCTGGAGGGGCTCTGCTGTGCTGAGAGGTGCGCTCGCAGGAGCCATGACAGGAGAAGGGTTTTCCAGTGCCTGGGGTAAGCAGGAAAGCCCTCAGACAAGCCCAGGGATCCCTAAGGGTCTGTTGCAACCTGGAAGTGAGAAAACCACAGCTCGGGCTCAGGGGGCAGCCCTGCCCTTAGCCCTGGCTTAGTTAGGGTTTATCAGGCATCTAATCTCCAGGGAAGCTAAGGCTTAGAGCAAGAAGTAAGTATTTATATAGGCTTTGCTTTGGTTTTCTGCACAAAGGAATTTCATCTTGTGACCAAAAAAAAAAAAAAAAGAATTAAAAAATTGCTTTTAATTATGGGGAAAACATTTCAAAGGCAAAAAATGCAAGTTGGAAAGCCTAATTCCCTCTTGCACTAGCGCGGGTGCCAAGCTGTCCTGTTCAAGTCTTTGTTTTTGTAGTGCTGAGACAAAGCCCAGGTTTAGCATGGGAAAGTCTGGAAAGGGACCTCCCCTTTACCCGTCGTTCCCCATCAGATATGGAAAATGTTTTCTGCCATAAAATCAGCGGTGTCACAGATCTGGGACCGAGGTCGCTGTGGTGCTGAACTGCAAAGCCTGTGAGAGGGGTGGTTGAAGTGCTGCGGGGTGGGAATAATACAGGGAGCTGCTTCCAGTTTCCACCAGCGTAGCTGAGAGGACAACCCAGCCTCTTGGCAGCCACTCTCTGTCACTCTGCCGTAGCCTGCTGGTGGTCGCACGCTGTGTGGGACTGTGTGTACACCAGCATCCTCCCAAATAGAGGGTACCAAATTGGGCAGGCAGCTTCGTATCTTATTCACACCCACTGTTCTCCATATCATGCAGTTACATGTTAAAGCAAAACATTAATACCTGAGGCTGATTATTCTTGAATACTTTAAGTGTGCTGAAGTCCCCTCCTCCCCCCTAATGGCACCTGGGACTCTCAGAGGATGTGATGCTGTCACACAGAAAGTCTTTAAGAATCTTTCACTCCAGGCTGACATCCCCACAGGATGCATTTGAGCAGTTACAGAAGCTTTTCTTTCCCAAGGGGGTTATTAAATGTCTGTCTAGCGTATGGACCGGTATTCACAGCATTCATTTCAGATTTAAATCGGTTTTAAAGTTGTGTGTTAGGTGGTAAAGAAGCAGCAATATTATTTAGAGGCTGTGGTCATGGGAGCAAAATCGGGAGTGATGTGACAGCTAGGAGGCCTGGAAGAAACAGAGGTGAGGGAAGGGAAAGGGTTGTCCCAGCAGTGTCATTCTGCTACTAAGGTAAAGGATAAAAATGCCATCCTGTAGGCATTTACATTTGGGCAGAGTGCTGGAGAAGCCTAAGATAAAAACATACCTTCTCCTTTTGGTAGATGGAAGTCAATTCTTTTATTGGGACATAAATATAACCTTGTTTTTTCTTGTTCTTTTCTGCTGTATACATACATACCATGCTGCCGCAGGTCTTGAAGGAGGGTTGGTTTATTAGCTTGAAAGAAATGGGAGTCAAAGAAAAAGATTGGGGGTCAAGGAGGTGGATGTAAAACTAGGAGATATAAAACCAATGCACTCCTCAGTAAAAGAAGGTATTCATTCAAATTCTCCAGTTTCTTCAGGATACGTCTGTATTTCGGTGTCTTGCCATATGTTGGAATGACAGCAAAGTTTACCCTTAATATTTTTCAAGGCACTTCGATGTTAAAATGATAGATAGACTTCACACATGCTCTCAACACATTGCATTAGTGTGAATGTGGAGGATATAGAGGCTGAGCGAGTCTGTTAGTCCTTTTTTATTTTTTTCTCTTTACTCCGTGTCTGTATTCTTCTTTGCCATCCTTTGTGTCCTGGTGCATATTAGCAAACACTGGTGCTATGAAATGTAGATGTTCAGGTTGGTTTGTGTGTTTGTTTTCTGCTTTCCTACTGTTTACCACAGGGACTGGATTTGAGCTTGTCCCATGGTGGCAGGGAGAGCAAAGCCTCCCAAAACGCAGAGCACTTCCCTTAACTCTCCTTTGGAGGCTCTCCAGAAAGAGCACGTTACAGTGGGTGCACCGAGGGAAGAACAAAGCCTGTGAGCTTTCCCATCCACAGGATAATTGATGTGTTAGGGTTGGTACAAGATCAGCCAGAAAGTAACATTTAAATAGCCTGTCTGCAGATCTGGTGCATTTGAAAGAAGTTCGAAGGGGAAGCACGCCAAGAGATTTCTTTTTGGGGCCGGCTAGTAGCTCTGCAGGAAGAACAGAATCGGACTTGCGCGTTGCATGCCCGATACCTGGCTCAGCCGCCTGCTTATTACTATTGATCTGAAAGAGAAAATGTTTTAGCAATTCTGGACAGCTAATCAGCATCATGTGATTCCCATCTACGCACGCCGGCGAAGGACAGCGTGTGGGAGTGTGCCTGTGCGCTGCCTGCTGGGGGATAAATAGAAGCCTTCAGTCTCCCAGGCTGTCAGTCCTGCAGCCTCTCCGAAGTGCTGCCTCCCAGCACAGCACAGCTCTTCGGGACGGAACAAGCTGCTGGGCATCCCTTGTACGAGGCTCCTGTCCATCAGCTTCCCGGAGACTCCTGGCAGAGCCTGTTTTGCACCGGACAGTGTAAGAAACAGCCTGCAAATAAATAAAGCGACTCACAAACAGCAGTGATGGGGAAAAAAATGGTGCGATAACATTTGCGAGTGAATAATGTCACTGGGGCGAATGGGAGCCGACAGGAATCTTAGCTCAGCAGCAGCCGCTGAACTCTTTACGGCGCAGCCAGATGGCCTGGTGCAACAACAGCCTTTCAGAATTAATAACTGCTGCTCTGGAGGGAGAGGTTCGTTCAGGAACTGTTTCGCATTTCAGCAGGAGTTTTTTTTTTTTTTTCCTAGTGCTTTCTGGCCACTTTGCTCTGGGTGAGATGTCAGGCATACTCAAAGAGGGTTTCCAAAAAAAGGGAAAATACTCTGTTACGCTCTGCACTTTCTTCTTTTCCCCTACTCTCCCTCTGTGCTGCCTTCCCTCTGCCTTTGGCTTCTAACATGGCAGCTTTTAATCTAGAAATTATGGTAACTTGTATGTGCATTTTGAGAGTATATCATTGCTGCAGTTAATTAACAGTTATTAGCGTTAGCGTACTGTGCTGTATTATATGTCACAAATCATCGAGTCTCCCTGTGCAGTTACAGCAATTAAGAACTCCATCACACCTTCTGTATAGTCATTTGGTTCTCTTCCAGGTCTTTTCAAAACTGGAAATTGCTAATCAAATCATTTCTGCTCTGTGCCTCGGTATCGTTTATTCCATTCCTAATGATGTGCGACTTTTTTTTCTTTGGCCGTTAACAGAGGCATCCGTGCGTCTAACCCATTTCACACCACCGTCATGCTTTAGAGAGGCGATAATGAACTTGCAGGAGGAAGTGTAGGCTTTGGTGGTTCTCCCCCCCTTCTTCTTCTTTTTTTTTTTTCTTTTATTTTTTTATTTTTTTTTTTAAAGCAATGTCTTTCCTGCTGTTGGGTGATTGAATTTTGAAACTGTAAAATGCATTGACAGACTTACAAGCCCAACTTGCCAGAGCTGTAGCTATCACAGTTTAGCTTCAATTCAGAGCTCAGTGAGATTCCTGCCCGATCAATTTGTCATCCCTCTAAATGGAAACTAATTACTTCCCAGGGAAAGATTGCAGGCAAATATCACCCTTTGCATCAGCAGCCTTCTTCAGTGAGGTGGAAGCAAAGTCCAAAGGGTTTTAACTAACAGAGGACAACACAAAACACTTCATTTCTTACCCCTTCCCTTAGGCCTGTCAGGGGGAGTTATCCATGCATTTTATCCATGCTCTTGGTAAAATTGCCTTTGCATTTGCAAGTGTCGTATGTCAAGGGCATCTTTCACTTTTCAGGTCAGCTGCATGTGAACATCATGATCCTGACGAGGATGTTTGATGTCATCCCAAGGCTAAGTCTTTTATCCAGGGATTGATGATTCTCTACATGCCAAAGCCCCCAAACTCCCTGATGTGTTTCAGTGGCCATTACAGCTTTCCTTGGGGCGTTCCAGTCGCATCCGTGCTGAAGACGCAGCACTGCCCCACTGCATGGGTGGGCTTGGGAGGATGGTGTCGTAGTCGCAGTTCTGGACACAAATAGCTTCAGGGTTGCACTGGAGAGGAATCCTGCAATATAAACCCGCACGCACACCGTAAGTGGAGGTGGTCGCTGCCCTGCCTGTGTGCAGCAGCTCTGACTGCCCAGCCACCCCCAGCCAGCTGTACCCCGGCCATTCAGACATCTGCATCCGGGCCAGCTCATCCCTTGCATTCTCCTTGCCTTGGCACCTTCTTCTGTAAAATCCATGTGGTGTATCTTGGCCCCTTCTCAAGATGTTCCAATGCCTGTGTAGTGTTAACAAAGGGAACGTGGGAGAACAAAGTGGCAGCCATTGTCTGCTGCAGGCAGGAAGAACCTAAGCGAGAAAGCAAAAGCATCTCCATTGGGGAATTACTCAGGATGAAGGTGCTCCTCCACTCGTCTGCTGGAAGCTGCAGTGGCCACCCAGCTCCAGCCTCTTGCTCTTCTGCTGTTGGCGCTCCAAGTATTTTCATAATGTTACCAGACATCACAAGAGAAATTCAGACGGAGCTGAAATGGAAGTCCTGGCCCGTGGCAAAGGTCGTAGATACTGATTGTTGCAGTTATAAGATATTACTTTGCCACTTTGCAGAAAGGTGTTGGCTCTTTCTGTGTGTTGCTGAAATTAGGGTGGAATTTGAGTCAGACTTGGCTGACAGTTTCCTCCGCAGGTTAATTCTTCAATTTGTGACTTGTGAGAGGTCTGGGACTGGCATCCAGAGAGTGTTTTGTGTCATAGAAACAGCTGGAAGTGCAGGGAAGGAGAAGAGGCTTCGCTAAATGACGAACTTCAAATGGGTGGAGGTCACGAGTGCCATGGACCCTCTGCTACCTGGGGGACTGGCTGGCTGGCAATCAGCATGCTCATTTGTTGTCGTTCTTATTTCAGAAATGGAAGAGCATGGAACCCCAGAGGCTTGTCTTCTTCTTCTTTTTTTTTTTTCTTTTTTTTTCTTTTTTTCTTTTTTTCTTTTTTTTTTCTTTTTTTTTTTTTTCTTTTTTTCTAATGAACCATAGTAGCAGAGAAGGAAACTTGGCTTTTTTTTTTTTTCCTCTTTTCTTTTTTTTTTCTGCCCCCCACTCCTCTGAAAACCCATGTATATCCCTAGTGCAAATCTGTGGTCTCTGTCTTGGTGTCAATCAGTTTCCCCAGAAAACAACTCCAGGTTGATTTCCAGTAATTCTTCCAGCAACATGCTGTGACTAACGTAAGTACCTGGTCCCACTGATTTCAGTAAAATGACGGGTATTTGAATGGTACGTGGACTTCTGAAAAAAGTATGCTTAATCATACCAGTAGCTCTTTGTTTGACTGCTTTATGTGATTGTTCCTGCTCTCTAGGTTTTCTTCCCCAGAGCAGAGTGTGGTCATGCAGCAGGAGGCCCATGGGGGCCAGGAGATGCTGTCTCAGAGACACAGGGCTGCGAGCCCTGTCCCATGTGCTCGTGCATTCCATAAATTGGCAACTCCTTCCTGAAGTCATGCCTTTTTTGTGTGGCATCTTCCTTGATGTTTTGTCATGAGGGAACATGTCAGTTGAAAGGCCAGGACAGATTTCACCTCTCCCTGCATGGTGCCTGCACTGAACAAGAGAAGAGAGACCAGGTGTTGTTTTCAACATCTTCTCAGGCTGGGTCAAGCCATCTTCACGTTTGTCTGCTACCCAGGAGGACATTGGTAGCCCAGCACAACCCATCCAGAGATAATTTTTCAGGGCCAAACTTATAATTGACCCAAGTCCAATCCTCAAAAACATTTGGGTGAGCATCTGTTTTTTCTCTGAGGCATCTGTGTTCAGGAGCTGTGGAAGTACCTGCATGCTCTAGGGATGGGCAATCCCATGCAAATCTGTTTTTTACAAATTAGCTCTGAATGTAATGAGAAAATCAACAATAGAAACCATTTAAGGCTTAATTTAGGACTAATGTAAGGTATAAATTGAGAACAATTTATTAAAACAGAGCTCTCTATGGACACTTGTGTTTCAGTTCAAGTGACTTTGGTCAAGCACAGGTCAAGTGGGAGCAGACTTCCCTGGCATCAAAGCAGCTCTTCAGAAAAATAAGCATCTCCTCACTGCCTTTTCTGCCACTTCCAATGCAGCTGTTTAACAGTAAGTTGAGCGATGCCATACACTCAAGCTTGCTAAACAGGCTTTAGTAGCAGTAAGCTTCTTCCTTCACTGTGTCACAGGCTGGGCGTCATTGAAGGCCTGGCTTTGCTTTCTACTTGCAAGGTTGAACCACCTATGGCATTTCAGCTGATAAAATTGGAAGTAGCTTCACAGAGGACACCATTTATGAGCGGAGCAGCTGCATGGTACATTTCTTGTAGCTCAGATATTCCTGCACATACCCAGATATTTGAAACACCCCATCTGACCTGACTTAGGCTGAAACCCCAGAGGTAGTACAGCTGGATTGATGGGGTGGGCGTGTGGCGTGGTGGTTCCCTTGGCTTGCCTGCATTTTGGAGACGTGTGCGATAAGCTTTATTGCAACTATATGTGAGGTTTGTCCCACTCTCCCCCCCTTTCATTCTGTCTGTTATAAAAACATATATTTTATCTTTAGTCCAAAATCTATTTGGGATTTGGCATGGTTTGACTTATTCCTTAACTTCCTCAAAGACTGAAGAGGTTTCTAGTTTAGGTTTAGTAATTGTCCTAATACAGAAGTTAACCACAGAAAGGTAGGATATGTCCCAGGTTTGGTGGTCATCTGATAAGAGCATTGCCATTATTGGTCATTTATTTGTAGTATGGTTGTACAGACTGACTTCAGGCATCATTGCTAAACACATAAAAAGGATTAGTTAATATCCAAAAGTACTTGCAAAATTAATGGAGACAATGTGACAGCAGAAGGAAGGGAAGGATTAACTGTTTTACCCATTTACACATAGTGGGATTGAGTCTTAGGCAGATCTAATATACCAGGAATCTGTAGAAGGTTGTTGCATAGCTACATACGGGTATTTTAACCTCAAAAGATCATTCTTCTTTTCTGTATGCAATTCAGTGAAGTCATGTCCAGTGTGGATATTGCTCATAGCTCATGGGAGCCGCTGTTCAGACGAGGAGGAGGGAGTCTGGACATGTAGACGGCTTTTGCAATGCTCCACTGCAGCGTTGTTCTCCTACCGTGGCACCGCTCTGCGGTCTGACTTTTGTAATTCAGCAGCCTTCTTCAATGAAGGTCTCAAGATTTATTTATTTTTTTCCTTTTCCCAAAGACGAAGAAAACATCTGGTAATTTGAGAATCGGTCTTTGTGAGAGGGAGACAGAAACAGCTCCCTTGCTCACTATGGTATCACTGTTATCTGTTTAGATACCATTAACTTCTCCTTTGAAGGTAGTAGATGAGGTTGCCAACAACAATTAAAAAACAATTTTTTTGAAAGTGTTAGGTTTCCCAGGCCCTTCTCAGATCAGGAAATGAGATTAAAATCAGTTGCTGAAAAGCTACCGTGTTTATTTGAATACAGCCGAGCATGGCGGCTCAGGCCGCCTCATTAAAGGCGGGTATTATAGCAGGCTGGTGTTGTGTTTCCAGCTCGATAAAATGCATTGTCTGACAGCAAGCTCAGCGCAGCTCCCCGACTATATACTCTGGCACATATTTTCTGCCTCAGTGGTTCCTCTCAGTAGGATAGCCAGTCTCTGCCTTTCTGTTTGACGTTTTTGCTAATAATTACTTGAAAAATCATCCACTTCTATTTAAAAATTGCTACATGAAGTAGTAGTCCGTCTTTGCATCATGACAGCAAGAGGCCAATGAAGTAACGGGTGTTCAACCACATGAAGCTAACTTCATAAAGCATTGCCCAGGGTGCACTGCAGGATGACTTGAAATAATTAGCCTCTGGAGGTTGGAAACCTATGCCGTAAATCCCAGAGCTCAGAGTGAGGAGAGTTTTTTATCACTGTCCTTGACAGAAAAATTGTAACATCATGGCTTACTCCCTCTTTGACATAATAAACTTATAGTGGTGCTTTTCAGAATCCTGTACTTACACCTCCACTTGCCTTTCCCCTTTCACAACCTTTTTTTTGGAGGTTAGCACTGAGCTAGAGGAAGTTTCCTTCAGGCCTTAAACCATCACACGGACAGGTAAAAGCTTTCCTGCCTCTGGCGTCCAGTGAGAGTCAGGCCCTCTCTGAATTAGACAAATTCCCACTGATGCAATTGCTGCGATGCTGTGGAGTAGCAGGATCCATACATAAATAAACTGCATTGATGTGACGCTCGCCCGCACTGGCGCCATTTATTGGTGCAGGACGCCTGTGCTGCGGACTTGCAGTGCCCTGTGAGCACAGGAGTTTGGCCAGCACGGACCTCGCGGGTGCTGGCAGCACCTCGGGGCTCACCGCTGAAACGCAGAGCGGAATGCGGCCGTGCAGCTACTTGGGTAAATTGTCGTGTATATCAGGAGTGTCTTGTAAATGATAATGAACAGATGCCTTGTACATACTACACAATAAGCCACTTGAAGTTGTCACCAGTTGTTTATAGATGTTATTAATGTTAATAATTTAGCACTCATTTCCATATGAAACCACATTAGGCTTGTCTACACTGCATCCAGTTACCTGCAGAAGCCGTGGCAGCGTGGCTGCATGCCCAAGCTAACACGTCCTGCTGAGAAAATGCTGCCTTTGTTCGTGTCTCAGCGGTGCAGGCTGAGCTGTATGGATGTACCAGGGCTGTGTACCCATACGTAGCACACTGAACTAGTGATTAGTCAAGTCCCTGTTCCAAGGACTATTTTAAATACGATGCGGGGTTGAATGTCTGCTCAACAAGGGGCAGTTGTCTAGTGGTGAAGGTGCTCTTCAAACAGCAGAGGAGGTCCAAAATCCTGGGGACCTTCCCTTTGCAGGAGACTTTAAACGTGTCAGGTTTGTCTTGTTAGGGAACTGGGCAAAAAAAAAGTAACCAGAACAATTTGTCTGGCTTTGGAAACCTGAAGTTTACTGTCCTCTGAATCAGGCGAAGGTGAAATCCGGGTGTTCTGCACACATGGAAGGCAGGAGTTTAAATCAAAAGGTGAGATTTTTTAAAGCTTTTAGCACCAACCTGCATCTCTCCTCAAGGAACAACGGCAGTGTGCCTGCTAATGTCCACAGAAGGTGGAGGCCAACCCTAAATAGGTTTAATGTGAAGCCATGCAGAACATTCCTCTCACTGCCCTGCTTGCAGCAGGAGAGGATCTCTGGAGAAGAGGTGACCCCACAAGGCTGCCAGGCACGGTGCCGGGCTCTGATGCCTCTCAGCCTGCAAGGCTGGCCATGTGCCACAGAAAGGTCTTTTGGTGCAACCTTGAGCCTGAAAGGGGGTTCCCACAGCTGGCTCTTCAGTGCCTGGGTGTGCTCAAGTCACATCCTCAACGATTGCTGCATTTGAGTCTGATTTTGTGTGGTTTAATATCCAACACTCTCTGCTGAGGCTGGGTACAATTATCAGTATTTATTCCCAGAAGCCTGGGAAGCTTTTTGTCAAAAGACAAAGCAACAAAAGTTCCACAGTATGCAAAATACAGACCTTTGTATTGCAAGTGAAATATTTAGATAGGAATCATTACTGAGTCCTTTTACAGCAACCTTGCCAGAGAAAGAGAGAGAGAGGGTTGGGAAAGAAAACACAAAGGAGGTAATAATATCTGATTAGCCAAGCAGCTGGAGAACTGATGGGGAATTGTGAAGCCTATCAAGGCATCGTGACTTTCTGTGAGTGACATTCTGCAGCAGGCACTGGCTACCAACCGAGGAACTGCTCTTGAATATTACCCTTAGGACTTGTCTTTTATTGGTAACCTTGCAATATCCTTTGCTGGAGTTGTGTGTTTCTGAGAATTCAGTGACTTGTCTACAAGGCTTAATTGACAACTCTCATCACAGTACCAGCTGGGTCAAATTCATCCCTAGCGCAATGCCAGGGAAGTCAATGGTCGTACACGGTGGATAGATATTTTGCAGCTGTCCTCTGTCATACCGTGTCTTTTCATGGCTGAGAGTGTTGCAATGACCTGAATGGCGCCAGCAATGTATGCATCCTGTGAATTAGCATAATAGTATTTTTTTTGATGCAGTGCCCAGTATAAAACTATGCCTGTGATATCTAGCTGTCTTCTCATTTACACCAGTGCAATGCTGTCATTTTGGGGGAATCACAATTTAAAGCAGTGTACCAGAGAAAAGACTCAGTCCTATTATTTTATAGTATGTTTTTTCAAGATATAATTAAAAGTAATAAGAAGTCTGACGTACTTAGTTTCAGTCATTGGAGGAGTCTGGAAGGAGACTTGATCATACTTTGTTGACTGTAATTGTTGCTCAGGTTTGAATATCAGGATTCTGATGATGTTTGCAGGCAGGTACCTTTATTCTTCCCCAACTTGAGGTTTAATTTGGACACTGGGCTTTGTTTTGCCTTCCTTAGAGCATGGGAGGTGACCATACCTGCAGTCGGGATACCATATAGAGGTTTGTTCTCTCCTGAAGTTGATGGTGCTATTTCCCTTGACTTGAGCAGGGACAAGGTGACACTGATCTGTCAAGACTGTAGGCCAGCAAAGATGTTATCCATGTGAATTTACACATTAACCTTCATAGTGCTGTGCTCCTTCAAAAACAGTAACTCATTCAACTAATAAAGCCATATTTTTCTCAGATTTGAACATAGCGGAGTTTTGTTATAAAGCACTTCTTTCAACAGAGAAAAATAAGGGAATTGTTCTTATTGTGTATTTTTGGCCCTGGAAATGTTAACATGAACTTGATGTATTGGCAGTCAGATGGTATTCCAGCTCTTCTTATTTTCATTTCTAAAAACTGTGAAACATCATAGATTTAGAGTCCCTCATTTCACACTTGCAGGTAGGATCTAGTTAGAGCACAATATACGTGAGCTGGAAGAAATAGGACTCCAGCTTCCTGGAGCTGCAGGAATTGGCCATACCAACTTAATCTGAGCCTACCTCCCACAGAGAGGATGCAGAAAGGAAATGAAAAGTATATGTAAAGTTTTGTGTATTTATTACTTTTTAAAAATATTTTTCATGGGTAAAATCTGTCTTTAATGACACATTCAAACTGTGGTGCTGAGAAGTATTGCATAGCTAATGCATTGTTTTGTTTTTGTTTATTCTGCAGAAATGATGGGATTTCATTTTTAGTAAAATTACCAGTGCACCTTTATTATTCACAGGTCTTAAAACGCATGACAGACTGAACTGCAGAGTCCTCAATGATTTTAATACCAGCTTCTTTGCGAATCTAAACTGGTTTTCCAGCCCACTACTTGGTGGGCCACAGGGGTTTTTACTCTAGTGTAATACATATTTAAAGCTTCTTATGGATGGCTACATCTGCAAATAAGCTCAGAAAGTAGAAGAGGAGATGCATTGTGTTATCTGGGGTTGAGCAGGGAGGAGATTATCATAGGAGAAACCTTAACAAGAGGTGTGACAGTTCAACAGACGGAGGTGCTGGCTCTCCGTGTAGGATAGACACAGGCAATTTCTAAAGGATCATGGAGTTAAGAATCCAGCCTTCACTCATCATTACAAGCTAAGAAACTCCTGGCTATCTTGCTTTCTTTCTATGAACACCAAAGGTAGAAAATACCAAGTAGTTAAAGCTCTGTGTATATTTAATTCACATGTAGCATTAGGGTTTAATTTGTTTGCTTTTTTTTTTTTTTCCCCTCTTGTGAACCCTTTTAGGAAATAAACGCAGTGCATTAGCCTGGATTCAGTAAGGCAATGAATGTTTTATTACGTATAATATGCAACTCTAAGACAGGGACTGTCTTTTTATTTTAGACATCTAGAATCTAAGTTCATAACTAAAGCTCTTAGGCAATGCAGTAGTAAAAATAAAAATAAAAATAAAAATAAAAATAAAAATAAAAATAAAAAAATGAAATTTCCCAGTGACAGTTTTTATGAGGAAACGTATAGACTTTTAATCTGTATGCAAGGCTGGCATAAGGGAAATTTGGTTTTCTAGCAGGCTCTCTAGTTGATTGCCTTGCCATTCTCAGATGCCACAGCCTTCCTGAGCACACATGACTTCCAGATTTGTCCTAAAATAAAGGAGATCAAGGTCTGACATTATCTGATTTAAGTTCCCTTACTATATTCACTTGAACAAGTTGACAGATGAAAAGTCTTCAAGAAACACAAGCATACCCTATTGTTACGGCCCAGTTTTGCCTGCAGTGCAAGCCCTGCTTCATATTTCTTATGTACAATATTTATATTTCATTCAAAGCTAGGGCAGTAAAAATGATTTAGTGAAATTCACAGCTTTTGAAAGATACTACAGTACTAGAGTATGCACTCAAAACTTTCTAAGAATATTTATACATTCATACACTTAAATTTGGATTTGTAACATAGGGTCTTAGCTAGTGCATGATATTGCCAGCCAGCCTGCCTCAAGGCCAAGCCACCTCCAGTGCTTTTTTTTTTTTTTTTTTAAAGGCTTACCATCGTCTGTTGAGCTGTGGAGATGAATGGCAGAGAAACTTAAAGCTAGACTGAAACATTTTGAGAGTG
The DNA here is from genome assembly GCF_964035555.1 of Netta rufina. NCBI lineage: Eukaryota > Metazoa > Chordata > Aves > Anseriformes > Anatidae > Netta > Netta rufina. The sequence goes on along the minus strand of NC_140145.1, from coordinate 2,257,576 downwards.
GGCATTTGGGGAGGTTGGGAAGGGGTAGGGAAAAGGCAGAGCATGCCAGCCAATTGATATGCTGGGACAATGTGATACAGACATTGTATTCCTTGAAGTCCTGGCTCAGGGAGAAGAATCTAGCCTTGTGGACAGATCCCACAGCGAGAAATTTTCTTAACTCCTGAGTTGGCTCCTGCATGAGATTGTGGCAAGTGCAGCAGGGCCTGGGAGTCAGTGGCATGGGGCTGCTGAAGCCTTGCCATGGACGCGGTGTTGACCTCAGTGTCCTGGACATCTGGGACGGGATTCTGGCACCACCAAAGCATTTGTAATTGTCTGACATCAGCAGTTAGAAGATACCAGGTAAATAATTGCTAATTAGAAATAATTTATGAGGTCTTCAGTAGAACTTCTGAAGGAGTACAGCTCTGTCATCATTAGTCACGTTGCCTTGTCTGTCTGAGACCAGAGCTGGTGTTCTCTGAGCCACTTTGGACTCATCTCATGAGTTTCTAGGAGGTGTTGGGTTTCTTCATTTCCCATGGATTCAAGAGCGCAGTTTGGTACTTAGATGTTTGTACTCTCCAGGGAGGCCCAGCCAGCAATTTCAAGCTGCTGTCTCTGTGGCCTGGCCAAAAACGAGATGTCTTCGAAAGCCCAGGAGTGAAACTGGTGGTGTGGTACTTTCACCCTAGGCAGGTGCACAAAGACTCAGTTCCCTGCTGAGTATTTATTCCTCCAAGCTCAGTTTTGCAGATGCGGGTAAATGGATCCCTTCCTTCAGGTTGTTGCCCAGCAGGACCTGTTAAAGAGCTGTCTGGTGTTTTACAAAATGCCAGTGTAATTCCAAATCTACAGCAGACACACTGCATCCCTTCAGCAGAGTTTTATCTGGGTGCTTTAACATGCCTCTTTACCCAAGTGTGATGTATTCAACACGTATAAAATGCATATAAAAGTTTATAATCATGTATGCATACACACATAGACGCATATAGACACAGATGTAAAGGCACAGACCTAAACCAACCACATCTCTGCTGTAGCCTGCTGGAGACTGTTGAACCTCCACAGAAAATCAGTCACAGCTCTGCAATTTCATGCTTTATTATTTTTGTTACATGTATGAGGGAAATTATAAACCTTGTAATTCCTTTCTTATTGTATAAAAAGCTTTAGATAACATCAAGATGTGGAAGTAATATGAAATACGATGCCTAGATACACTAATGAAGTAGACCTGCTGTAGTACTGCACACCTCAGTGTGGCCTACACAACCTGGTGGCAAAGCTTCTGGCTGTGTGTGCAGGTTGGGATGTGTCTTTTTTTGCCTGTGTGCTCTGTTGTATCCCCTCCCGCAAAGTACGATGCCACTATTTGAAGAGGAGGCTGCTAAAGCCGGCTGCAGGACTCTGGCAGTGCCAGTGGCAGTGCCGCACGCTGATGGTGGCGGTGCCGCATGCTGATGGTGAGCGGGGCTGTCCTTGGCACTGTGGGGCCAGTTCCGAGGTGCGTGTAAGAGGGGAGGAGCTGGAGCTCCTGGGGGCACCGGGAAGCCATGGGGTAGATGTGGGGTGCCTGGGCAGGCACAGTGCTCTGCATCCATCTTTCCCTCGCTCTGTTTTAATTTGGCTCTCAGTTCTGCAAGCAGTTATGCATGTGCTTAGCACAAAGTGTTTTGCCAGTTTTATGTGGTAAGACTTCCTCTGCTTAAATTCAACATGTGTGTTTCTAGTGCGAGGCCGATAGATTCACTTCATCTGCGTTTTTTTAGAAAGTGATGTTTAGAAGTTACCTTTGTACCCGTGGCAGTTGGATTTGTCACCTCAAACTCCGCCTGTAATTGGCAAAGATTTCCTTTACAGCCACATTTAAAACAAACAAACACCATTTAATCATAAAGCAATTTGCTCTGTTTGTATTTCTCACTGTTTCTGACTCTGGTTCCTTGTGACGAGCTAATCGCCGAAAAGCAAATAGAAGTTTCCTCCCATAAACCCCAGGTATTGCGGTGGACAGTGTAAACTGCACGTTGTCACACATGGTGGGATACAAGTGGGAAGCAGGAAAGCTGTTCTCAGATACCTGGAATATCTCCTAAAAATCTTATGGATGGTAGAGGAGTGAAAGAATCAAGAAGTGAAAGAGAGATTTTACTTGATTAGCTTTGTTCTCTGGGTCTAACCTGGTAGTAAAGCTGAGGATGTATTACCAGGCTGTACAAAAATCCTTAGGTTCCCAGCTTCACTCATCTGCAGAATTGCATTGGTGCACTGAAGACTGTGTGTGCACCCAGGGAAGCTTATTCTGCAAAGGCTCAGACTGCCAAAAATAAACCTCATTGGGATTCCAGAGATGGTTGCTGTCAAGGAAAGTCAAATTTGGAGCTTCAAGCATGCGAACAGTGTCATTTTAAAAAGTCTGTTCACCAAGGAGATAAATAGGGATTAGCCTCACAAGCTGCTCTAACTCCCTTACATCCTATCATGTGTAAAGGATGGAAGGTAGGAGTCACTGGGAGCAAGAGCACAGAGATGGGATCAGGGCTTGTCCATTTGGCCAAATCCCTGCCCAGAGCTTCTGCAGGGACTGTGCCCTGCCAGGGAACCCCAATAACGTGCTCGGGGTGTTTGGGGTTATCCTGTTGTCTTTGCTAGGAAGTGGTAACATCCTGAGCCATTTTTCTGTCTGATTGTGCACAAGTTTACTGAAGAACAGATTTGTGGAGGCCTTGTATTGGGCTGCATTAAAAGATCCTCACATCTTTTATGCCATAGCCATGTTACGAGCTGTGGCAGGCTGGGGGCTAGGCGCTGAGCTGTTACCATAAGCCAGCTTGAAAAGGCCAAGACAAACAAGCTGACCCAGAAAACTAGTATAACAAATTCTGCAGTTCTTTTCCAGAGCCGCATTATTCTTCACATTTCTTTTAAGTACTGTCAGCTCAAAACCTCTTTCTTTCTAGGTACTTTTGTCATACCGAACATGTAGATGCCTCTTATGGTAATTCCTTTCACCATCTTTTTCTCAAAGTTACCTCTCTGGGTGTTAACCATGACTTCTTGGTACAGCTTTTGGATAAGCTACTTGAGACTGAAGGAATTCTTCCTGAAATGCTTCAACAGAGATAAAAAATCAACAGCAGCAGCATTTCAGCCTTTTGCCGCTGCAAACAATTGCCAGGTACATCCTGAAAGCAGTTCCTTCCTCTTGTACTGTTCCAACATCATCATTAAAAAAGAATCTTGTCCTTTGTACTTTCTCCCCCCTCCATACATGCACATATCTTGTAGTATATTCATTTTTCAGTCTTGACTTTGTGCAAACACAATGTTGTGCTGCAAGCATTAAAAGGCAATTTAGTACTCAAAGGATTAAAAGCTCATGTTAAATTGAAGACTACACTTGGCATAAACATTAAAAATTGACAGAACACCCTACACATTAACTGCACCAGGGCTCCATAATTAGCATTTAAAAGTAAAACATCATTTCCTTACTGTTTCCTACTTACTCATTTATAATGCATTTATTATAATACGGATGTGAATATGAGGCTTTCCACTATTGTCAGTTAGTAAATAAAAAACTATTCCTGTTAGAAACACAGGCCTGTTTGGTGTACACAAGGAAACAGGGATGAATGGTTTGTTAATCCAAATCTCAAAAGCATGATGAATCAGCAGTGACTAACTAACCTCATTCTAGGTCTAATTCTCTTATGTGAGCATCCACAGAGAGAGCTCAGGGCTGAGAAGTGTTGGCTTTCATTGTCTAGCATCGGCAAAGGGAGCGCAGAACAAACTCTACTTGTCGGGATTTTTATGTATTGTGTTGGGTCTAGTGTTGTGCAATGTGGGAGAATAGATATATGGCTCATCCTGTAATGTGGAAAATTTGTTGCAGATTGAAATATGAATGCAAAATAAAAAGAATGGGAAAGCAAATCCCATTAGGGAAAAGGGAAAGAGAGACGATCAGCTGTTAAAGGGGTAGTCCTTTATTGACTTTAGTTTTTGGATGAGGTAGTGTTTTGTTCGTGCATACTAATGCAGCCCCCTTATGTAATTAGAAACGGAAGGTAAAATGGCCAAGCAGTAGTTCTGCTGGATTCTGGAGTACTTCTGCATCTGATTAAAATCATTCACAATGTCTGCACTGCCATGGCATTGCCTATACCACCTCTGGCTCAATGCTTTCTTCTGCATCCCCTAAAACCACTTCCCTGTACTTCCAAAAGATGTATAGGGCTTCAGCCAGACCTTTTCTTTCAACAGATCCATAGCTTTGGACACACCGGGAGAATTTTAATTAGGCTGCTTAGCTCACCCTGGGTGTCATTTGATCTCGATTACAATTTGCCAAAAAAGCGTCTCCACGTCCAGCCCTGGGTCAGTGAGCAGACACTCACGCCGCTGGCCCTGCAGCCACCTGCAATGGTCCCGGCTCACCACCAGCACCATGCCTTGGATCCAACCCCATCCCACACACACGGGGCGGGTTTGCAGCCGTCCTGACAGTCCAAGTGATGTGAAGGCGGCCAGCCGCAGCACTTCTGCTGAAGCCCACCACTGTTTATGCAGATCTAGAAAGGCGGCAACATGCAAATAAGCGGTAAAAGGCTTCACCATTACCTCTGCACAGCTTGCCGACATGAGGAACTTCTTTTTTGTTCCCAGCCTGGAACTGCAAACGATATCCCGCTTCCTCCAGGGTCACTGCTGGGTGGAAGACAAGACCACGTTTTGTTCAGGCTCTGTGAAATGCAATTAGAAGCCCCTCCGCAGCCAGCAGGAGCTTCAGTTAAAAGGAGCGAGGGGAAAAAAAAAAGACCTCCCCGCTGTCCAGCAGTGTGTTGACTTTGAAGTCCTGGGCCATCTTTTGTCCCCCCCAGAGGGCCTTTAATCAGGACCTTTGCCTTGTCATTCGGGGAAGAAAAACCCTGACACAGTTGGTGGGGTTGTCCCTGTGTGTGCCGGGAAGCAAAGTCTTTGTCAGAAATTTCCACTGACCCAAGCACTTTGTTTCTTTGTCTCTCCCAGACGACTGTTTGAACTAAAAAAGAAGAAGAAAACTCTCGGATGTGCTAACAGTATTTTAATGGGGAGCCTGGGCGACTCCTTGTGAGCTTTCCTGCCAGGCCCAAGGCAGGGATGAGGCTTTTGGTCTGAAGGCCTCTTAAAATAAACGTGGCTCAGGCAGCTTTTTATAGGTTTCTCCTCTGCATACGTCCTGGGTGATATAAAGAGGCTCCCGCAGTAATATTGTAGCACGCTGCTGAGTAGAAGGACTTAATTATCACATTATGGGTAATATTCTATAGGCAGATAAGCTCAACTTGGTAATGATTAACATTTTAGGTTGTGCTGTTTACACTGCGGTGATTTATGAATCAGTTACAACTTCTTAAATAAACAGCCCTGAAACCCAAGCGTCAGAAACGCGAGCTGAATTCCACTCGGCGTGGAAGCTCTGCCGCCGGGAGCAGCGGGGCCGGCATCGGCATCGGCACTGGAGCTGGGGGCAGGCGACGGCTGCTGTGGTGCTGACATGGGGGTGATGTGGGGCTCAGCTGTGCAGACTGATGCACCGTGTTCCACAGCATCTCATGGATGAACAAAGTGCTCCACTGAAACGCAGGGCCTGGTGTTAAAATTCACATTGCCAGAGTTTCACTCGTGAAAAATCTGCTCGAGCTACTTGTAAAAGTATTTTTTTATGTATCCGTTGCACTCTCGCTTTGCTGTTGAAATATGTACAGCTGGACTCATAACTATGACTTTTATTCCTAAGGTAGAGGCATAAAATTGTACTCAGTGCTTCTTAAATGGTATAAAATATTTCTAAAATAACTCTTCCATCCCTGTTAAACAAACATTATCTCCTTACCCATTTTTTTCATTCACATTTTGATGTGCTGCAGCTTTTTTCCCCACATTACATCAGTTCCTCTTTAGAAAAAGTGCATTATTAAACAAGAAGGAAAAAAGAGAGAAGATTTTATAGGAACAAATAGATTAATAACTAACTGTGATAAGATCTGGCAGCCTTTCTTAGAGGTGTGTGTGGAGTAGAACGTGAAGCTGTATTATCAAAACAGGTTGAAGTTTTATCATGACTCTCATGTATTATATTAGATTCTCAAAGCACACCTTCTCCAGTAATGCCTGGAATAATCCAGACTGGATATAGATCAAGTGATTAACTCAATCTCAGGAACAATAGCTCAGCTTTGGTATCAATTCTGCTCTTTCTGCTTCCTATCCATGACCTCCCCAGCATTCATTTTTATTTGTATTATTCTGTATTTGTTCCTTTCTTCTTTTAAATTCAAGCATTTATTTTGAAGTAAATGCCAAGCCTTCATCCTTGCAGATCATTAAATGCGTTCCATCCCATTTATGAAACATTACATTACAACAGAAAATAAACCTGCCTGCTCTCTCCAACATGATAACAATAAAGTACGCAGTATTACATGCAACATGACTGACACATTAATTAATAATAGAAGGAATTTCCATATTTTATCTGGAAACTCTGCAGTCATGGCTCTCACTAGTTAGCTGGGTATTTTGAACTTCTTTTGGTCACTCAGTAACCATGGTTCAGCCTTGCAAAGTCTGTCCCTCATCCAGTGAAATTTAAAAAAACGTGCTTAAGTCTAAATGCCAGAATAGCCCCATTAGCTTCAAAAGGACGACTTTTTGCTTAAAGTTAAGCAGATGTTTAAGTGCTTTGCTAGCTTAGGGTCAAAGTGTTCAGCACCTTGTTGGACTGAGTTTTATCTACCTCCTCATTAAAGATACATCAGAACATTTGGCATATCTTTATCAAGCCAAGAGGTGCAGGCAATTGACTTTATGTGACAGCTAAAAGTGAAAGAGATCAAGGGAGTTTGAGAGACAAAGAAGTTAGGTTTTGTTAGAATCTTAAATGAAGGAAAAATAGTTTTTTGAAAGCTAGTAAAAATTGTTTCTTGTGTTAGAAGGATTTTATTTTTGGAGGACTCCAGGTCAGTACATGTTGAGAGATTTGGATTTGTGGATGGAGGCTGAAATGGAGCAGCATCTCTGCTTATTTTGCTGTCGACCTTTTTGTTGTGAGCACTGTGACCTTCTGCAGCGCTTTGAGCGTAGACTGGTGCGATCCCAGGTGGAGACACAGAATTGGGAACCTTGAAGAAAGCATTAGTGAGGCTCTCTTATAATTTTGACAAGTGGTTTAGAGACAGCAAGGTGCCTGATAGGCTTAATACTGAGTGAAACTAGATAACAAATTTACAACAAGAGGTCAACTATATGGCATGAACTGATTTCCAAGGTTTCCAAAATGATGACGAGGGAGAAATTTTCTCCTTTGGCCGGTACATTAGCTTGATTAGTTCTCTTGATACAAATTAAAAGGTCATTTGCATTTATATTTCTGTTAATGATTGTATGAAGAAGATATTTCTTCTAAACACAGCGTTGTGGCTGTGCTTTCTCTCTTCCATGCTGTAAGATAAGTGCACGTGCAGGGTGGACCTTTCCAGTCCGTCACAGCAGGCTGGGATGCCCTGGGCAGCGCTCTGCTCTTGCAGATAAAGGATGAAGCAGGCAGCGTTCAGTTCTCGGCTCCACCTGCACTTGTCCCAGTCGGTATTGAGCAAGACCCCCTGAGGAATGGAAGGTGACCGCAGCATCTGCCTGCTCCTCATTGCCCTGCCTGTTGGGTTGTGAGGAGTCTCTGCTCCCACAATATCAGCCTGTTCCTCCTGCCAGGAAGCCCCCATCAAAAGTTTTTTTTTCTTTTTCTTTTTTCTGTGGCCCAGCAGGACTGATGGCCAGGGCATGTATTTGGAGATCCCGAGAGGTGGAAAAGAGAGAAATGTTGTCCCTCGGGTGATGATGGTTGCTGCTGCAGGGACAGAGCCGGAGTCTCCCAAGGAGGGCTGGGTTTGGGGCAGATTTCAGGCAGCCTTCTCCTGCTTGGTGCCTGTATCAGCAATCCCCATGGCGAGATGAGAAGTGCCTTCCCCCAGCCAGAGGTCTGCACAGGGAGCTGCCTGGGTTCTCCAAACTACTTTTTCCCCAGGAGGAAAAAATGTGTCTATGCCTTCTTTTCTACATCCTGAAGATTAGATGCAGCTAGAAAATCCATTCCTAATAAAAAAGCAGGCATAAATGTAAACTATACAAGTGTCAGGTTTACATTTATCCTTATAAGGCACATCAGCAGTAAATGTGACTTTCTGCTAGGCTTAGTTATTAAAGTGTTCTGCACGGCAAAAGAAACATCTCCAGTGTTATTTTCAGGCTCAATGAACTCACGAATATGTTTGTGGGTTTTCCAGTTATTACGACATCAGTGGGGAAGCGTGAGGAGCGGGACTCGGCGATGGCAGGCAGCGTTCCTGTCACTGCTAATTTACTGTCTTTCTGAGAACCAGATCCTAAACACTTGAAGTATTAACATCATTTCAGCTCTTAAGTAAAACTGAAGAAGTCTTTTCATCTTTCCATTGACTGGCGGGCTCCTTAAGTAGATCACAAGCTTTCTGCTGCTTTGTCTGAGTGAGGAGGAAAACTTTAATTGTTCCCATCTTCTCGTGCAGGTATTGATTAATAAAATGTATTAGCAAAGATCTCGGCCTACTTTTTGTGCCATCAAACAAGTACTTAATGACTGTATTACTATGAAAATGGCATCGCTTTAAAGCATTGGATTTGAGCCCCTTTGTGCTTTGCTTTCATTTGATTTTTTTTTCCTTATCCCATTACGAGCGATGAAGTTTCTCCCGTGCTTTAACATCATCCAGCGGAAGGGAAGGGTGTGAGGCCAGGCTGTCTGCAATGCCAGCTGGTCAGCAAGCCCTGCTGGGTGGTGAATCTGTGTAATTTACTCCGGTGTAGCATTTGGTGGGTGGGAATATTAATATGACTCACGTGCTAAGAGGGATAAGGCGTGTTTATGAGGAACATAACTAATAGGTCTGTGTAAGATAAAGAACACTGCCTCCCACCTCATCTAATCTTCTTTTTTTCCTTCGGGTCCCATTTGTAGAATCTCGCTTATCTTACACCCCTTTGCAGCCTTGTATCTACCTACTAGCCTGCTTCCTCCCACCCCACATCCACATGTTCACAATGTATGTCAGCCATAAGTTGCCCTTAATTTGCACACGTGCTGAGTGGCAGATCCATGCACAACGTTGCACTGATTTCCCACATCCAACCAGAGCCCCATAATGCTCCCAGGTTTTCAATAGATCTTGTATCTGGGAGTTCCTGAAAATCCTACCTTTTTGTAGCCTCATAATGCAACTTGGCCCGGTCTCACTAAGTCTCTGCAGTCTGCCCCTTGCAGACCACTCTGTCATACTAAAGAGTTGTGTTTTTCAGCACTATGAGCATTGGTACAAAATTGTTAAGCCCTGACAAGAATTTGATGCTCTCAGTCTTGATGCATTTATCAAAAATCCCTTTGCCCATGCCTGCCACCAGGCTCCAGCCAGGCTTTGCTGCCTTGGCCAACTGGGGCTTACGGCGACCGGAGCGACCAAGTATTACTTGGCCCCAGAAAAGCGTTATTACAGCACACTACACAATCTGTAAATCTGGAATCAAGGCTCTGTTTTATAGTACCAGTACTGGGAAGTCCCATGCCTGCAACTAAAATATGCACCGTGGTGACAATAACACTTGGATTTTATGTAACGCTTTTATATCCAGCGCTGAAAACGGAAGCGCAGAGAAGTGGGCTACCAGTCCAACTGCCTTCCACTCCAGGGAAAACCCAAAAATACACCCAAGGCCAACTCCTAGTCCGCAGCCCTGGGGCCATGCTCGTCCCTTAAACAAACGGGGTCGGGGCCCCGCTTTGCAGACAGGCAGGCGTGCAGCTGAGCTGCGCAGTGGAGGCTTGGCTGCCACGGCAGAGCAGGAGTGGAGAAATGCGGACGTGTTGGCTAAAATAGCCAGAAAAGGACCCTTAGTCCTTTCTCGCCTTGTTCCCTTCACATTCACAAATGTTCATCTCTGTCTCTCCTTTTTTTCCCTCCTTCCTAGGGGCGATGACTGACAGATTAATATATGTCTAGCTACGTGTCTTAGAAATCAAAAGGAAGGTGCTGTCAGAATCGCTTGTCAGAAAATGAGATTAGGCACACTTGTCATTTGCTGAGGATTGCAGTCTTTCAGAGATAAGGTTGCATTTAATGAGTGTAAAAAGCCTCCTTGTGAAAAAGGGGGTGGTGCAGGAGAGAGAGAATGATTATTTTTCTGGTGTCAGCTGAGTGCTTTATCATATAACTTGATACTGTGGCACCCTGGCAGGCACTGATAATGGCTGCTGGGGCTATTGCACCTCTTCACTTGCTCCGCAGCTTCAAAAGTGATGACTTGTTACCTGCTTTTAAACTCTCCTTGGATGTCGAAACCCACTATCCTGAGGGAAAGAAGCAAAAGCATGTACAGTGTGTTTTAAAGAAAGACCTGTGAAAACACACAGCATAAAGGGAACGTGCTAAATGTATAGCCACTTTCCCCAGCAAACTATAAAGAATACTCAGTGGGTTTCACTGAAATATGGAACTTGTCTGACAAGTGAAGGATAACTAATGAGAAACAGAGCTGGATCCCACTGCAACCAATTGTGTTTTGTTATGGAAAATATTTATCAAGCTTTTTTTTTTTCATTTGTTGGTTCTTCTAACAGTGCCGTAATAACTCCTCTTATGTACGTTATCCAGTTTCTCTCATACACATCTCAGTTATTTAAATCTGCAGTGGTTTTTTTGTTTGTTTTGTTTTGGTTTGTTTTTTTTGCGGGGGGGCTATCAGTTAGATATTATATCGTACATGAATATTTTAGGTGAATGTTTCATTCATCAAAGTAATGGTCATTCTTTTGCCAAGTTAATGTCTTTGCAGTGTTTAGAAGCCAGCTAAATGCACAGATTTATTGTTCATAATGTACTATCTAAATATGAGATGACAGTCAAAAATGGGCTTTATCTGTTCAGCAAAAGAGACCCTACATTAGCTACATGGTTTTGCAATATTTCCTTCCTGGGCATACCTTTTTTAAAATTATCCTTGGAAGAATAGCTTTCTGTCGTATATTCTCCTCATCAAATGAGCTGTGATTTTCATTATTTTGCTTGAATGTTAGAAAATGAAAGAAATTACTTGATTGGTTTCTGGTGCTGATTCAGCATTTCCTGGGCTAAAAATGACCTGAAAGACAGAATGGGATTACAGCACACAATAATGGATGCTTTATTCAGTGATAAGAAAGTCTCTTCCTCTGACTGAGAAGAGAATGAAAAATACTTCTCTCTTATTAGTTGATTCAGTACATAGATATTGACAGACAAATTAATTTGAAATACTTCTTCAGTTCCAGAATCTACTAGCCGGCAGAAATTAGGGGAAGATAATGGCCACAGCTGAAAAGTGGTGCATTTATGAAGTGTACTCACAGGAGCGCTAGTGGATGGGGAAGAATTTATAGTTTATCCTCTTATTTTGTGATAGGATCTTACAAATGTTCCTGCTTAGACTATGGAGTGTAGGTAGCAGCTTACGAGTCAAGCAAGGTCTCTAGCAGCTAAATCCAACTAAATAGTGCTCCAGAATCTGTTCAGTAGCTCAGAGTTCACATCCCTGGAAGGTATATGGAAGAACAGATAAAATGCTTATATTTTCTGATCGCGAAGTTATAGCTTGAAGTCAGTCTGTGGATTCTCGCTCTTCATTGTTGGCAAAAGGGAAGAAAGATGATTGTGTTGTACACCTCAAACGCCTCGTGTTGTTTGGAAAAGCTTGGTGGAGAAATGCCTTGGCACTTACAGGATAGGGAGGATTTCTCTTCTGTACATGAATGGCTTCAGAAAACCATCCAACCTGCTCTAGGTGTGAAAAACGGGCTGAATTTTGTCCTGGGAAACAGTGAAGGCCACTCAGTATTTTATAGGGCCAGGCCCATACAGAGAAGAGAGAGCAGCCCTATTGTTCCCTGAGCCCCACTTTTTATCTTTGTTTCCATTTGAAACCAAAATCATAAAACTGCCTGCAGAGCAGTTGCCTTGCTGTTCCTATTAAATGAGAATTCCAGCTTTTATGCTAATTCAGTTTCAGGTTTCTTTGAACCTGCAGTTTATGGGCCTCTGCTTAAAACTGCAATCTGTTCTGCATAAAAGAAGGGATTACAAAGTGTTTTAGTTTTGCAAATGCTGCAGAAAAATAAAAATAATAAAAAAGTTGCACTGTCATTAATACGCTCTCACAAAAGTTTTCTGCTTTGTCAAATAAAAAGCTGTACTTACACTGGGAACTCACGCCAGTGATGTTATATGGCCCAATAGCTCTGTTTCCTTCGAAGTACTGCAGGTACTCTCTGTACAACCTTTTCTCCTGCCTTCCCCTAGCAGAAAGCATGAGCGTGCATGCTCAGCTAAGAGGGACTATCCGGAAAGCATCATGTTCATCACTGCCAAGAGCCGCTGGCCATGCCAGGCGCTCACCTCGGGGCTGAGAGCAGTGCCGACCTGGCTGCACCGCAATCTATTTTTGCTGACATCTGTTGCTGCATTTATGGCATAATTTTGTTTGTCGTAATGGCTGTTTAGGTAGCTCATAAGAACGGGTCCTTTTCTTGAACCTCTTTAAAGCATTGGACTTTAAATACTTTCTGGTTGGGACATGATGCCGTCGCTTGCTGTTCAAAGCCATAAAAAGCTGCTGATAGCTCCATAAATTCTTTTCTTGTGGAAAAGAACCTGCGTCTCCTATCCAGAAATGTACAAAATCACGTGTGTTTTAAGAGCATGATGGAGGACTTTATAAGGTATCACAATCACGCTCTAAACTCAGACACCATCATGTCTTCTGGAAAGATTAGCAACTTATTGGAAACATAAATGTTTCCAGCCTTTCACAGAATACCAAAGTATTGGAATATCCAGTTTTCACATTGCCAGGAAAAAGCTGCAGAACCTTCCAGGTGAGGTGAGGTTTGCCATAAATAATTTAATCCAATATAATCTGCTGTAATTTCAATATTCATTTACCACTGTGCCAAAGATGGGTAATTCTTCTTTGGAATTAGTGCATGGCTTGGAAACAAATGTCTGCTTCCCTGCCTGCTGTCTCGGCGGCTTTAGGTCATTTTCATAAAATGTTTGGATCTGAAAGCCTCTTTCAGAGAGTGAAAGATCTTGAAATCACTTTTGATCCAAGTTCAATGCACTTCATTTGGCTGTTGTTGTGGCAGAAACAAATGTCGACACTGACAGAGACCACAGACAGATGAAAAAAAAATCTGGCAAGGTCCCACGTAGATAAGACGTAGAAGATTTCAAAAACCTATCCAGGCATATCCTAAAACACGGGAAAGTACTGCTGTCAAGAGAGAGGGAAGCTTCATCCAAAGGCCATTGAAATCATTAGGAGGTGGTGTTGCTTTTTTTTTTCTCCCTTTGATTTAATTTGGCTTTGGGTGAATTCCTAAACTCCAACTTCTCATTCCGAATTACAGAATGCATTTCATGCATGTATAATGTTTTAGCAGGAAAATAGAGGTCCTCTACTTATCTCTAAGACACAAATAATGAACATAATGAGGCCCACAGCCCTGCCAATAAACCTTAACAGCCCCAGGGAGAGGAGGAGGTAAATGCATTTCAGTTTTGTGTATGCTGAGATTTCAGGTGTGGCATGTGGTTAATGTTTGTAAAATCCAGTACAGACAAGCCTGTAGTTTAATCCAGGCAAAATTTGATAAATTAAAGTCTTGTGAGGAGTCTTGGCTTTAATTAGACCAGTCCTTACCAGTGCCGAGATGTAGAAAGTCTTGACCAAAGAGCTCATAGAAGAGACGAGCTGCCACACCTTAATATTACACATTTAATTCCCTGCCCGGTAGTCTTGGGATCCATACAGTCCCCGGCTCCTCTGGTTGTTGCGCAGGGAACACTTACACTGTTCAAACGCGTTCATTTATTTATTTTTGGTGGAGACTGAAAGCTGCACTCAAGCCATCCATTTCCTTTGCTGAGCTCATGAAATAGCTGATCGACTGCGATGCCTTCTGGCCACTGGCCACTGTCTGTTCTAGAAAGTGGGATCCGTTGTATTTCTGGAGGAGAGATGGCAGTCACCTCACTGATGGCACAAGACCACTTGCTGCCGTGTACCCCTAGTAGGAGATGCAGAAACCTGTAAAGTTAACAGCCAAAGTCCATGCTGAGATTATAGAAATCCAGGGATAACCCTGCTAAGGTGGACAGCTTTGAAAAAAACATTTCCATTACTATAGCCAAGATCTAAATTCAGCCATGAGTTTTTAATTTTCTGGTGAAGGTTTGTCAGTTTTACTGAGGTGCTCCCACTCCTGATGGGGACACACACTGAAAGCGCCGTAGTGTCTGCAGCCACGGCCTGAATTTGGGGCTGTTGGGGCTGCATTCATCCCCGTTGTCATTCCCATCACAGGTCTTCCTGCGCAGTTGCCCCAGCAGAAACCATTGCAGGCCAATGCAGCTCACCTCGGGCACAGATCTTGGAGGCACCATGCAATAATCCTTGCAGCTGGCCGAGGATGTGATGTGTGCCTGCCCAGGCTTCTCTCGGGTGCCCACTGCGCTTCTCCTGGCTCCGGTGAGGCCAACCTTGTGCTCCCAGCCACTGGCGTGGTGGGGTTTGTCCCCGAACCCTACTGCGGAGGATTTAGCTCCAACCCAAATGGAGCTCGTTGCTATTTGACTCCATTAGCACTCCTAGCCCAGCGTTGGTTTGGAACCAACGGCGAAAACACTGAGAACCCACACTGGGCCTATCTTAGCACCTCTCCATTTCCCAGGAACCATCACAAATAGAGGTACCGTGCCAACGAGCATAACCGCCTCTCATCTCCACATCAGCGTGCTTTATGGGAGACATCTTTTGGCTCCGGCTGCCGTGCTCCAGCGAGCAATCACTTGTGTCATAACGTACTGTACCGGCGCCTTTACTTTCTGCGGTGGCTGCTGCCGATGGCGTGCGGTGCTTGAGGAAAATCGGCGGTGCTGAGGAGCACCTTGCCCGCCGGCGGTAGCTGGGTGCTGACAGCGGGGCCGGGCATCCCCCTGCAGCGCACCGGGGGGCTTTCGGCCGAGTTAGCAACTGCGTTGGGTTTGGGGATTTGTTTTTTTCCACCCCCCCAAGACTTGTTGGGTTTGGGGGGTTGTTTTTTTATTTTCCCCTAGGACATCCAAGCGGCTCGCCAGCTGCCTTCCCTCGCCGCCCCCTCCGAGGAGCCGGGAGCCGCGGGTGCGTGCGGGGCCGGGTTCCCCCCCTCCCATCCCCAGCAGCTCCGGCGCCCCCCGCCGAGCCCCCCGCGGCCCCCGGCGGTCGGAGCGGGGCGGCGCGGCCGGGCCGGGGCGGGGCGGTGGGGAGGGAGGAGCCGGCAGGGAAGGAGGGAGGGCGGCGGGGCGGGCGGCAGCGGCTCCGGGAGCGCCGCGCAGTGCGGAGCCGAGCGGAGCCGAGCGCAGCGCCGAGGGTCCGGCCGGCAGCCCCCAGCCCGCAGCCCCCCGGCCCGGCCGGGCGGAGCAGCGCGGAGCGGAGCGGAGCGGAGCGGGCCCCCTCCACCCCCGGGATTTTACAGGCTTTGCGGGGTGTTTCGGCGGGGCCGGAGGAGCTGGGGCCGGGCCGCTGCCTCTCCCCGATGGAATTCACCTGAGCGCGGCCGCTGCTGAGCCCTGGACGGCGGGGAGGGACGGTGCCCCCGCGGGAGCCCGCTTCGTGCCGGGAGAGGACGGGCATGACTTTTTAAAGACAAAACAAACAAACAAACAAACAAAAAACCCGACAAACAGAAGAGAGGAGGAGGAGAAAAAATAATAATAATAAAATAAATAAATAAAGCAGCCGGAGAAGGGAACGCGCTGCCGGCTGCAGCTGCACCCCTGCGGCGGGGCGGTGCGCGCAGGGCGGAACGAACGGAGCGGAGCGGAGCGGATCGGGCCGAGCCGAACAGAGCCGGGCCGGGCCGGGCAGCACCCCCGGAGTCGCCGCCCGCCACCGCCGGGGGTCCGCGGTTGTGCCCCGGGGCTGCGCGGAGCCGCTGCCCGTCCCCGCACATGGTCTCCTTTGTCCTGCTGCCGCCGCCGCGCCGCTAGCTCCGCGCCCCCCGCGCCCCCTCCGCGCCCGGGGAGCCGTCGTGCGGGGGGCTGCGCTGCCCGGGGAGGATGCCCGCCGGGCGGTCCGGCCCTCCGAGCCGTCGGCCTCCGCAGGATTAGTTCGGGTCCGGCTGCGGGACGTTGCCAGCCGCCCTGGATCGGAGTTTCCCGGCGCACGCCCGCGCCCCTCCCGCAGCGCCATGAGCCCGGGGCCGGCGACCGCGCTTCGCCCCGTGGCTGCAGGTAAAGGGGGGCCGGGCTGGGCTGAGGAGGGGGCGCGGGGACCCCCCCCGGCGGCAGGGGGTAGCGGGCGGTGGGCAGAGCCCCGGTACCGGGGGGCCGCGGGGCGGGGGCAGGTGCGCGGCGGGATCCGGGGCTGCGGGGGGGATGCGTGTGGCACGGGGGGAGCGCTCTTGGAGGGGGGTTATTGGTATTAATTCCCCTTCCCGTGAAGTCCCGGGGCTGCTGAAACGCTTCGCGCCCGGTCAGGCAGGGCAGAGCCGGGCGCGGCGCAGGGGGGTGCGGGAGAGTGGGTCGCGACATGGAGCCGTGGGTCGCGACACGGAGCCGGCCCCCGGCGTGGTGGATCCCTGGCGGCAGCGAGCGCTGGGGATGCCCCGCACCGGGGGGGGGGAGCCCCCGGGGCCGCTCCCCTGGCGGAAAGGGGGGGCCGAGCCCCGAGCCCCAGCACTGTGCTGCTGTCCGTGCGGAGCCTCGAGCAGGTTTTAGGTCAGCCCTGCGAAGGCGCCGTGTCTCATCCTTCTGCATCGGTGCTGACTTCTTTTATTTTTAGTTCGCGTCGCTTTTTTCCCCCTGTAGCGTTGTTGTAGGATGCGACCGCCTAGGTATGAACAAATAGTAGTTGCATCGAGATTGATGCTGTACCTGTCTGCTGGCAGAGGTTCTTTACTACTCTCTCGGTTGGACATTGCCCTCATCACTGGTTCATCTTCAGATCCAAATTTAAAAGTAATGAAATGGGCAGGCAAAGTTCCAGCTCATGGTTGAAGCTAGTGAAATAGCTTGTGGTTATGTTTATGGTAACCCAGGCAGTGGGCTTTTTTCAAGTTGCTGTTCCATTCAGTAGTGTGTGGTCAGTAATTCAAAATGGGATTCACTTTTGGGCGAGCTTTGTCTTTGTAAAATTATTCCTGTTTTACATGCGTATTGGACTGATAATCATCTCCCAGTTTGCTCATGAGCGATGCTTGCACAGGATGTATTGTGCACCGTGGTATGCCCAAGAAGTGCCACTTCCAGATACCACAACAGTGCTCCTTACCATTCAATAGCACCAAAAAAGAATTCCAAAAAAAACATAGCTTAAAAGCAAAATGTTGGTTTACTGTTGGCGTTAGAACAAACCTCTTTAGAAAATAAAAAAATGTTCTCCTTTTTCTAATGTTTGGAAAAATCAAGCAAATAGGAAGCTTCCTCACACTGTTCAATTTTGAAACAGTGTAATAAAGTAATACCTGAAACTGTAACGATTTCTTTTGGTCGGTTGGTCATTTTTTACTATTTTTTTTTCCATAATGAATTTTATTTCTGAAAAGAATGGTTTGGAGAGTTCTGACTTGCGAGTGAGGCTGCATTTAAAAAGGCAGCAACATGAAATTGACTGGAAAAGGTTATTATTTTTAATCAGAGTGTAGGCTGATTGGCAAGGCTATGAAAGCACCGAGCATCTCTTAATTTGTTGGACTAGCACTGGACTGCTCTTTAAAGCACATGGCCTTCTTGATCTCTTCAATTTGTGCGTTATTCACATATTTTCATTAATTTAAGGAAACTCGTCACTGGATAATAAATCCATCATTGGGTAATAAATCCAGTGTTTACAAGGTATTTAATCGAGTAGAA
Organism: Netta rufina; assembly: GCF_964035555.1. Lineage (NCBI taxonomy): Eukaryota > Metazoa > Chordata > Aves > Anseriformes > Anatidae > Netta > Netta rufina. Next base: position 2,239,589 of record NC_140145.1, on the reverse strand, counting down.
ATACACCAGCTCAGCTTTTAAATAAGCCAACAGTAATCTAGTAAAATCTGTCTAGAAGTCTAAAAAAGAATAAAGCCATTTTTAGTAGTTAATCATAGAAATCTTTTATGTTGTTAACTTGAGGGCAAGCAAATTATTTCAGTCTACTATTACATGGTGATAGGCAGTCTGAACTGTATCTACTTATTTATCTATCAGTCGTTTCACACCTAAGTTCCTAGTATACTCGAGATACCTAATATATGTTGGTCATCTGGATGGTTTTTCTCTGGTTTTGAATTCAGAAATTCCTTCAATTTAACCAAAAATACAGCCTGCTTTCTGAATATACAATATTTTAAAATTATTTTTCTGGAACCAGTGAGAAAACAGTTTCTATTGGAAGACTAAAATCTTCCTCAATGTTGCATTTTTTTCCCCGTTTGCAATATTTTGTTACTGACCACAATTCTTTCTGTGCATTTTCAAAAAGGAGACTTTCTCTAAACGGAGCTGTAGCCAAGATGTAGTTCACAATTGAACAGCTCTCTGCATTTTGTGACTACAAAGATGCAATAAGTTTAAGCTTTAGGTGTGTGTTTGTGTGTACGCATACGTATTTTTGTGTGTGTGCCGCATACACATCTGTACACGGATGCATAAACTTAATGCTTTCTGCTTTTGGAATCAGGGACTTTGTAAAATCATCATTTGCAGTGTTACGTTCCCTAGTCTGGTTTCTCGCCGTTACAGCTTTTGAAAAGAGGAGCTCAATGTTTTTGTGTGAAACTTAAGATATGGCTTTTAAATAATAGGTAGAAAGATGAACTGTAATTCTTGCATACAAACCACGGGATTAGATAAGGATCTAATGCAGTATTAGGAGGAAAAACCTCCCATAGATAAGGATGCCTTGATGAAAAATAAAATGGATTATGAGTTTGTAGAGAGCGTGGTGTCAAGAATCAATTATTCTGACGGAGACAAATCCTGTGTGGAAATATAAACTATACTAAATGCTAACAGTGGCTTTCTCTTTCAAAGAGTATATAGCATCAAGTTATAAAATTAATAACCTAAATTATCGTCACTGCTTTAAAATACTAAAAATCAAATGGTTGGCACAGTAGGGGTCTCCAAAAATACCTAAAAATGTAATTTAGAAACCCGCAATTCTGCAAATTCCTGAAATTGGGTTGTATGACTCAAAATCGTAGCTCTTCTCAGTTGCAAAATCGATGTCAGAATGTAGTGGATAATTACAGTACAAAAATACAGTTTGTGTGCAGCTAATACGTCGAATAAAAATAATTTCTTTCTTTATTAAATAGAGTCTTTCCAAATAAATATCTGCACTGCAGGGTGGTGAAGCACAGCCAAATAGCACCACCTTATGGACGTTTTCCTCTGAGGGTGCAGCTTCTCTTAGCTCACTTGGTTTTGTCACCTGATTTGTTTCTCTAAAATATGTATACATATGTGTGCGTGTAAATATAGTGCGTACCTTTTGAAATGTATCACTTGCAGAAAATGTAACTTCTTTTTTTATTGGTCTTTCAGGCATCTGATGCCAGCTCTGAAAAACTGTTCAACGCTGTTACAAATAAAGGTAAGACTGCAATTCACATCACAAACATATTTTTTCCCCATACATTTCTTTTCATGGCAATTTCAATGGGAGATGAAATGTAACTTGTCTTGCAGAAATGTCGCAATCAGCTTGTTAGTGCTTTTTATGTTTCTCTTGGTTTCAGACATGTTCTGTATGCTTGGTAATTGCTTTGCTTAAGCAATATAAAATAAAGGCTTTAAATAATGCAGTGCCTGCCAGGTCAGAATTAATTTAAATAACAATATTAGGGAATAGTTTATTTTACAAATGGCTTTAATTTAAGCTCATTTAAATAACTGTAAGAGTTTTCAAAATGTTTTAACTTGATTGTTACTCATCAGCTACATGATAGACATGGAATTATGAATAGCCAATTTGCACTGCTGACAGTAATAACCAGCCAACGTTTAGTATTCACAGGATAATAGTCATAAACCATGGCTTGCTGTGCTGTGTGCTTTCTGTAGAGTTAATAAATGATATAGAGGGCCACATTTAAATATTCAGTATCCCATTAATTTCCTCCAAACAGCAATCTAAAGAGAGAGTGGCTAATGATATAACAGTACATTAAGGGAAAACTTACCCTAAATCAGTGCCAGTGAGCTTCTGTGCAGAGCTTGTCCTGAAGCAGCATTATTAGAAAGACTGTCGGCTGTGGGGATGTATTTATTTATTTATTCATGTATTTATTGCATTGTTTTTGTGAGGAGGGCTGAGGGAGCGGCTCCAGACAAGAGTTGCGCCAATGAGTATAATTCAAAGCCTTTAAAATGCGTCAGCTTTTCCTCTGCTTTTCACCCCACTGTCCTACTTCTTAATGGCAGCGTGTAACTGCCTAGTAATAGGAATAGGGTGTGCTTCAAGCTGTAAACGCACAGTGTTTTAACTTACTGGGGTTTTGGAACATTTGAATAAGTCTTGAATAAGAAGGATGAGACACAGATTAATTTGGTATCTAGGTTTCTCTTGTTGGCCATGTGTGGATTTGTTTAGTGTTGCCCTGGGTGTTCCCCACCAGGCCAGGACTTCGGTTTATTATTCCAGTGGGTCGTTCTGGTGTTGTTTTGTGTTTTAATTCCGTGAAGTGGTTTAAGTGGGGCAGCTCTGTGACCCCGATATGTTTGGGATTCCCACACTGATACACCGTCACTTCTGAGGTCTTCTGCTGCATATTGAATAATAATTACATTTAATTAATTGCATTATGGATCCATATTCCTCTTTTTTTTATGTAATAGCATCGTTTGGAAGTACCATTCAGATGGATGGTCTCGGTGGTCTAACTTGGTTATCTCACTTGGCAATCTGATAGATCTGTTTGGTTTAAATGAATTTACAGGTTTCCACCCAACCTGTCCACAGGCAGAGGTCACAGCCAAAAAGAAATTAAAAAAAAAAAAAAAAAAAGGAAGAGTTTTGTGTTTGAGTGACTCTGTAGTACGTGTGCCTGTGTCTTAATTTTGTAAATTCGCTGTAAAAATCCACCATGGGGTTGGAGTAGCCATGGCCAGGGACTGGATACGGCCTGCAGGCAGGGCCCAGGGCCGGGGCTCCTGGGGGCTGACGGAGGAGGAGTAGGCCCCTCTTCCTCTTCCTCTGGTTTTCTTTTTGAACCCAGCACATTTCCCACATTCTTATTTGTGTTTACTTATGGAGGTTGATTCGTGGCATCTATTTGGTTGTGAATACCCATGCTTGACAGGGAGCCTTTTCTTCTGAGGTACTTTCTTTTGGTGATTTAGTTCCCTTGAAAGGATTAGGGTTTCTTTGTGTAGCCTAAAATCAACATAGGCTTTTCTAAGCTTTGCTTGGGAAACCATACACAAATAAGCTTTTTAGTTGATGGTAGATTATTCCTTTGCCCCTTATTTCCATCAAAATGGCGTCTTTCTTTTCTCCTCCTGAGTTTCCCCTTAAAGCCATATGCTAATTCCTGTTGGTAACATGAATGACAAGGGGAGAATCAATGCAAATCCAGGTGCGGCCAAACTAGGCTGACTGGTATTTTTTTTTTTCTCCACTGGGAGAAAGAGATTAAGGGAAAAGAGGGCGGAAAAAGCATCAGGGACAGTTTTGTTAAAGGGATTAGCATTCAGACCGCTAAATATCAGGAAAAGAGCCTCAGAAAGATCCCCTGTTTGGGGATAATGTCAGTAATTGCTTGCAGCCAGGTGCAGGGGCTCTCGTTGTGGCCATGGTTGTTGCAAGGCTCTTGCCTTCTCCGAGTGTCTGCCCTGGAGACGGCTGACGACTGCCCGGGCGCTGTCAGTTTGATATATTCCAAGTTCAAGTTCTCTCCCTGCAATTCAGTCTGTTTGCTTCAAAGCCAGTTCTTCCCCTGTGTTGTCCGTGGCTGCTTTTGCCAAAAGCAATAAAAGTCACTTGTAAGAAAGGTCTCGTCTGCATTGGGTAAATCATGATGAAACCTTCAAAGCTCCTGGCTGAGAGACCAGGCTGGGAGGGCTCAGCAGACTGACAAGTGTGCATCCCTCCGCGTCCAGGGCCAGGCCTCTCTGACGTCCCTCAGCTACCTGTGTTTCACACATACTTCATGTCTTGCCACTTCTGGTTTTGCAGAATTCTTTACAGCTGAGGTAGCAGAAAATTACAGAAGTAATGTATTCACAAAGCAGGTAAAAATCCTAAAGTGTTTTAGGTTTCTGTCATTTGCTTGTGGACTGCAGGGCTAACGATGAGATCAAGCTCAAGATCTATGCAATTAGTATGGATGTATAATGTGAACCAACCTTTTCCTCACAAATAGTAAAAATTAAAAAATCTAGGACAAAGTGGAAATTACCCCCCTGCTAAGCCTTCCTTGAAGGGGGGAATAAACCCATCAAAGAGAAGTCTCCCAGCATCCATTTGGGAGCTGGCTGCCCTTAGAGCTCAAGGGGAAGATGAGTCCTGTGAGATTTGGGGAGTGCCCCATGGATGTTGGGGCCCCTTGGGGCTGGGGTATGAGTCACAGCAGAGCGATGCCATGTTTGAGAGAGCCGTGGGGTTCCCATGTCAGCTCTTTGCTGCCACTGCTCCCTGAGGTCCCCAGCGCTGTGCCACATCTGCAGCAGGGCTGGGGATTTGGGAGGAACGTGGCCCTTTCCCCAGGGCAGGAATCGCTGTGGCTGCTGCTGAAATGAGTAGTCCCTTGTCATGTACCAGAGCCCTGGGCTCCATCATTTGGGCAGGAATTTATGTTGCAAAGCTTAAAATTACATAGGAAAATGATTGCTGTTGAAATCTGGGTGTCTGTGTTGGGAGGTGAGCACCTATAATTGCTCCGTGGAGGAGGAATGGAAGAGAAGTGCATTGCCTGTCTGCAGCACCCCCTTTGTTCCCCCACTTGTGCAAGCTGTGCTTTCCAGTTCAGGATTGCTGCTTATAGTCATGGAGTCTGCAAAAGAACATAACTTCTTCTTACATCAGAGCGTCAACCTTAACACCATTAATCCTGGCCAAAATACAGGTTTCTGTTCATGAATTTTTGTAACATGACTTTCCAGCATAATTAAATTCCATTATCTTTTAATAATTTAAATAGACACATCTGAAGATGCAAAGCAGGCAGCTCCTACTACTGCTGTGTATTTAATTTATGTTAACTCCCTCCTACGTACCCTTGGAAAACAGCTTTTCCTGGAGGGAGAAATGAGTCCCAAAGTGATGAAGTTTCATTTGTGCTGTATATTGAAGTTTGCCTTTGATCAGAAACACAATTGGGCTGTTACAGCTTTTTATGTTCAAATTGTTTACAGGATGTTCATGTAAACTTTATGAATCCTTCTGCTTTGTGGCACCACCAGCTGTCAGGGAAATATTTATACTCTCAGCTGGAGGTAGATCAAGGCGTCTGGGTTACTAGTCCTCACTGGTGGCTGAAATACCGGTCAGATCAAGCCCTGGCTTTTTAGGTGGTTCTACAGGAAGATCCTTCCGTGGAAAAACAGGCGTATTGTTTTTTCTCCCCTCATCTTTGGTGAATCATTTCTTGAGGATCCTCTACAACATCTGTTTCTGTAAACAAGTCGGGAGCTCAAGCTGGCAAGTGCTTCTCCTTGCTGATCCAATCCACAGGGGATCCTTGGCTGTAGAGGAGAGCTCGCTCTAAGTAAGCCAGCCCCACACTGGCTCATCTTGAATACAACTGGATCTCCTAGCACACAGATGGCACATGTGCAGGATGAGCAGGAACACTGCCAGAGGACTGACTGCTTCCCCGGGGTCTGCAGGAGCCTTCCTAACAGCCTGCTGGGTATTCTCACCTTTGCTTTTGACTTTCTGGGGGTTGCTTTCTGCGTGCTTTGGTCCTCCATGCTATGTCTGCTCACTGAAGTGTTTCTTCTGAGGTTGGTGTTAGGGCTGTGGAGCAATGCCAGGGCTGCGGGAACCCCCCATCGGCCAGAACCTCTGGGGCGGCTGAGTCACTGAGGCAGTTCTGCAGGCTTCTTTTTTTGTGGCTGTGGGGATGGGCTCGCCCTCCCAAAATGATGCCTTGACAATGGTGTCTCCTTGCCTTTCTAGTGGAGACTGCTGGTGGCTTTGGATCTCTCGGTTATGCTGTTTCTTGGGTTTCAAATGACTTTTCAGCATTTTCCATGTGAAAGTTCAGTGTCTCATTAGCAAGGGACTGAGCTCTGTAAAATGTCTCCTGTTTTGAAGACCCCAGGTTTCTTGTGCCAGTGAGTTAGATTAGAAGAAACGTTGCATCACTTCACTATAACTTCCAAGTCAGGCAGACGAAAAAGCCAACACATGTCTTGAGACGGTCATTTGTTCTAGTGCACAAAAGAGCAAGGCAGTTATTTCTGTGTCATGAAGGCTTTATCTGAGCGAGGAATTTGTTGCATAACTTCCCCTTATGGCTGCATCTCCTGTGCACAAATGGCTCCTGCCCATCAGTATACTTCTTATACCCTCTGCTTTACGTGCTGGAGGTTTTTTTTGGCTGGGATATGGGTGTCAGGACCCCCAGTGCTGGGGGAGGTAATAGTAATTTTAGCTGCAAGAAAAATTCCCTGGATAATGGGATATGCCCAAAGAGGTGGTAAGGTCAGAGGTAGCTTTTTCGAAAACCTTTCAGATTCTTAAATCTGAAAACTTACAACCTTACAGCACAGGAGCCTTCCAAGGCTTCACTGATAATTTTGAATTTAATCATTCAAAGCAAAACCAAACCATAAAAGAGCCAGAGCCAGGCATGGGTGTTTCCAAAATACCTGAAATAGGCAGTTGACAGCATTGTTCTGGGAAGCCTTGTCCACTTGAACTTGTATCAAGTACCCTTTGGTCTCAGGTGCTGATTGTATTCCTCTAAGTTCTCTTAAGGCTGTCGGTCTTAGCAAAGTCAAATGATTCCAGTGTCAGTGAGCAAAACGACAATATTTACTAATGCATAATTGTGTCTGTTCTGGAGAAAGTATTTGCTTTACAGATTAAACTATATTTGATTTTCTCAAAAAAAGGCTTATCAGCTCTGGGCTGCAAAATAACCAGTGGTAATCAATTCAAAATAAGGTGGAAAAATTCTTAAGGATAAGAGTGGTTTGTTGACAAGGATCTTGACTTGACATACCTCCAGATGAGTGGAGTCCAGGCTGGAGCCTGGCATGAGATTTCATAAATGGAGCATCCTGCAGACCTCCCATATCTGGCCTGCTGTTAGTCTCTCCCTTGTAATAAAATGTTGTTTTCTCTGAAAATGTATGTTTATTTAACTAGGTCTCTTTTTGCTTCACAATCTGGATTCCATTCAGTCAGTTACCACTCCAATTAACTAACAATTATTTAACATTAACAGTAATTACAGACGCCAGTTAAGCGCCTACAGATGTCAACTGTTAGCTTTGTACCTAATCACTCAATGAAATGGAGAAAGTTCAACAAACATCAATTAGCCAAGCAATTAGTATGAGGTAGGAAAGAGCATGTTATCGTGTGTGAGCTGATTCAATTTATTTTATTTTGTCAGTAAAACACACGCACGCAGACAAGCAGCAGTAAGTCGCCGAGATTAGATAAAGCTATTGTTTTGCTGTTTATACAAGGCTTTTTCCCTCCTCTTCTTTTTCATACATAACTTAAATGCGCTTTGCCAGGCGTTTGTTATCTTATCAAATACATTGCATTTCAATTGGAAAAGCACTGCAATGTCATTTTCAGCAGAGGTGGAGGCTGTTGACGTGGGGTTTAGATGTGAGTGTGCCCCAGCAGAGCTGTCCCCGTAGCTGGGCTGCTCCCACCTGCACCTGCAGCGTGGACCCAGCGCACTTACGCAATGGCTGCATGGGTCCAGATAACACCAAGCACCATTAATTGGTTCCTCCATCTCATTTATCGATGTATTTAACGCTGCTATTTGCTTGACTCAGCTAGAAAACTGCGCGAAGTGGTTTGCTTCGTCTGTGGGCAGCAGGGGTTGAGCTGCCCCAGCCGTGGGGCACTGGCTGCCCGGAGAGCACCGTGTGCTCATGGGGCTTGAAGGAAAAAGAAGGAATGGGCCATAAATTCATTTTACCACCAGGAAAAAAAAAAAATGGTTGTCTCTAGCTGTGCAAGCCTCTCTTTTAAGGTCTGTTGAAGACCTGTAGACCAGTATGCAGTGCGTGGCGTACGCAGGGGTGCCCGGGCTTCCCGAACACCCCCTGTGCCACTCGCCCACCAGTTCCCCTCTGCCACCTGCTTTTTGGCAGGATCTGCTGTCTCCTTGCTTGGCACCATTTCGCTCAGGCTGTCTTACATCCAACTACTGCTAATTTAAAAAAAAAAAAAAAAAGCACTCCGAAGTATCTCACATCCTACAGTTATGTATCAGTCTTGACACTCTGAATGTCAGTAGGAGTTTCACAGGGACAGCTATATGAATTGTGCTTTTCTTTCCTTTTTATTTTTTTCATGTAAAAGTCTTCGTAGTTGCTTCAAAAATCAGAGCAAATGGACGCTTTTCTTCCCATTTTTAACTGTCCCCCAAACAAGAACACCTTTCAACTTCATCACAGTGCCGACATATTTTAAATGTTTTTCCATATAAAATGATCCCACAAAATATGATATTATTTTATCATGCAGACTGCCCACAGAAGTCAGTAGAGTTATTTGAATTAGTCATTGTTTTCCGGAGTGTGGGAACAGATGTGGAAAACCACAGGCAGATCTCTCCCTTGCTTTCCAAAGTCTCAGCTGGCTTTTTTTTTTTTTTTTTTTTTTTTTAGAAAAACACACACACACAGTCTGAGCATGTGAAGAAACCCTTAAATGTGTGACTTAAGTGCAATAATATTTGTCTGAGTAGGCAGAAAGACTGAAATAAAGCTTCTAAGTGAGAACTACCGTGTTCATTCCAGCAGCAATGAATACCTTGCAAAGGATGATACTTTAAACTGGTGACTTTTAGCTTTTTCATGGCTCAGCACTTGTTGGTCCAAAAGTAAAGGAGGGGCCTTGCTGTAAAGAGACACCACCATTTCTCCAGATCCAGAGAGGGCTGGAAGAGGCCGTTATTACTTTTGTGCAGCAGAACAAACAGACCCTAATTTGTCCTCATTTAGACTTCAGTTCAGTAACCTGCTTCATCGCATGACTGACCCTAAACACTTGTTAACACTGAGAGTTTACTTAAGTGCTTTGCTGGGTGAAGGCCACAGGGGTAAATCCCGTGACACCCTGGAGACTTTCAGTCACTCAGGAATCACTTTTATTTTCTTCCTTTTTTTAATATTTCACCCAAGTGCACCTGTGTTAGTGAGGGGATGCTGCCCAGAGGGGCTCAAGCCCCTGCCACTGGCTGCTGTCCCCAGGGGGTCCTGCTCTTGTCCCCACCTTGCTGCCACCCTGGTGCTTGGTGGAGTCTGTGAGCTGGGTTCATCACCTCACCAGCAAACCAAACGCTGCAAGAAAAGGGCGATGATTTCACAGCCTGCTGCTGCCAGACCTGGCACAAAGGACTGGGCAGAGGCAGCAGAGAGAGGCTGGATCAGCCCAGCCACAGCACAGCTTCACCCTGGGATCGTTCCGTCCTGATGAAATTATTTAGTGTAACATGAACTATTTTCCAGGCTAGATTTGACTAGCGCTGGCCTGCGCTGCTGCCAGGAGCATGCTGAGCAATGCTTCAAGTAGTGAGAGAGAGCGTGTTTCTGAAAGGGTGTTAGGCAGCATCCAGCAAGCTGTTTAAAAAAGACAGTGTAAATGTATACTTAAAAAGTTGCAAACAGAAGAGTAGATAAACTTGATTTAAGTGCCTTTTAGAAGAGTTAATGACCTTGACTTACATATACTAGAAGAGTAAGGCACAAGCTGTTTTTTTTCCCTCTTTACTTACCCAAAAATATTTCTGAAGACTTTGACTTTTTTTTTTTTTTTTTTTTTAAAGCTTAATATATTCGAAGTGGGACCCAGGAAGAATTTCCAGGTCTGAGAGTTCTGGACTCAAACCCCACTTGACTGCTAGCACCTGTGTTTACTTGAGCAGGATTTCCCCCGGTGCATGAAATCCTGGGTTCAGGCATGCTCACAGCTTTCCCATACCTTTCTGGGGCCACGTACCTTCTACCTAAATCCTGTTCACGCCCAAAGGAACTCCCCAAGCCCTGTGTCACCCCGCTTGCCCAGAGCTCTCCAGGAGTCATTCACAGTACTTGGAGCGTGGGCCAAACCCCCTTCTTCTCCAGCGCTCTATGGGTACCTTGTGGCTGGGTCAGCACCGTGCTCCACGGTTCCCTTATGGGTTTCCGCAAAACATCGCGGTGGCAGTAGGTGAGGTGGATTTGGAGGACTTGGACTGTCTGGGTCAACGCTTTGCTCATGATGAGGGGAACAGCGAGCGACACGTGGCATCGCTGGTGCTTGTGGCTTACTGATTTTTGTTAGCATTAGAGGGCTGGGGAGAGGGATGAGGCATAGTGCTGCTGAGGTCCTGCAGCAATTTGGTGTCGTTTCCAACTATTTCAAGTTAGCGGGCAGTTCTGAAAATTGGAGCCAAAGTAATTTGAGTGGCTTGTAATAGGAAGCAGCTGCTGCAGAGCAAGTTGTGTCCTAAGAAAAATGGCTTTATGAAAATAGGTCTGCTGAGTAATAAAGCCACAAATTAATACTTAGTTCATTTACTAGGTTGTTAGTCCCATAAGCACTTAAAATGCATTTGTTAAAAGAAACAGCATTATAAAAATCAATTGCAGATGAGCAATACCCCCGGTTTTACTTCTGTTTGCTGGTTTTTATCGTTGGCTGTTCATACAAGTACTGCCTCTGCAGATTTCAGCAGGTGTGACTGCTCCATGGGCATTACAGTCTCCGTTGCTTTGCCACAAAGCAATTTGGGATTAGGTTTTGCTGGGTAGAACAATGACACCATTTTGTTCTGTCCCATGGTAGTAACTGGGTTTCGTTCCTCTCCTTGCTTGTGTTTCTGAGAAAAATGATTTTCAAAATCTAACTTTGGCAGTTTTTCAGTTTTTTTAGCACGACCTGTCTCTGAGAGGAGGGGTGAGAAACTGTGCCAGTGGTACAGCATTATAAATCTCCAACCTTAACTCCACAGCTGCTTTGAAACTTGAACTAACAGCTCTGCTTGACGCTTTGGGGTAGTGCAAGGAGCACATAGTCAGTAAAGGAGCTGATCTCCTGAGGTGATCCTCAGTTTATTTGGTTGTGGAGGGCAGTGAGATGCTTCTAGCTTTGCTAGATGGACAAGAATACTGAGTTTCTGATGCCTTTTAGAAAGATCTTCTTAATTAATTATCTTCTCCTTGGATCTGACCACATCTAGATGAGGTACCTGAACAACTGCAGGTACTCTTGACACTCTTCCTGGGGTCTGAACAAGGCTTATTGAATTGACTGGGAGAAATAGGATGAACTCATGGGTTCTCACCTCACTTCTTCATGAAGAAAGACAGAGGAACAATCTTGGTCTTCAATTCAGTCGTAATTCATTGCCAGATGTTCGGTGTTGTGTTTCTACCCTCCAATCAAGTGAGTGTTGGTTTTGAGGTGAGGATTGTTGGTGGATGAATAAACAGCCTTCTTTTTCTTTGGGATCTGGGAAAGAGTTGTCATGTGGATGGAAAAATGAGAAGCTGTTAGTATTTCAGAAAGAGCAATGAGGAGCATAGTGCTGACCAGGTTCTCTGAACACTCGCATCCAGCTGAAATGAGAGCATGCTCAGAAACAATATGAGCAATCACGAAACACCGTATGTGTCGTCTTTCACCACACCAAAAGAAATCCTGAGATTATATCAGACGTGCTTAAAGCAGACCACTCTGGATAGCGTGTTTTGAAGACCGTGGTTCTTGAGTAACTGGCTCATTATAAATACAGTTCATATTTGAACAGTCACGTCTGATTGCAGAATAGGTGAACAACCCTTAGAGTACACAAGCGATTGCATGTAGGCTGCTAGACAGATTAACTCATGCTGACACCAGTTGTGTAACCGTGCCTGCGGTGCTGCGCGTGGCAGCACACTCTGTACATACAGACTTCGTAAGCCATCTGAGGCCGGATCCGCTGCCCCTTGCCACGAATGGATGGGTTCCTTTCAACTCGGTTCAGACTCCAAGGCAAATCCTTGTCTTTCAGGTCAGAAGATCATCCTTGAGCATTTATGAGACTGAACCAAAACCAAATGGTTCTATGGGGAAAATTAGCGAACTCTTGCTTGTTTCGTTGTTGCAAAGGTCACTTTTATTTTCTTTCAGCCTTTCTCCATGCTACTGTCAGGTTTCCTTCCTAAAAATGGCCTTCAGTACCTGCTGTTGTGTTTTCCCTGTGGTTTCTCTAGATGCATTGTCCCCAAAGTATGCTTGGCAGGAAGAGAAATGAGAGTGCTCACCCCTGTTGCGAGTGGTAGATTAGTGCCAGTCTGCCTATAGAGTGCTTTCCTGTACATGCATCTGCATAAACATTTTACAAAAATAACTCTCTTCTTCCAGTGACCCTCTGTAAAAGATCATGGCCCAGCGCTGTGAGGTCAACAAGTGCTTTCTGTCCATTCTATGATGCAGACAGGAATCTCTGTAAAGCCTGTGCTGATAAAACCCAGTTTGATCAGTGAGAGAGGCATGAAACGTTTCCTCAAGTCTTTGTAGTGATGACCAACACCATTATTTCCCAAAGCTGCCTCTGCAGAGCCCAGTCCTGTGGCATGTCAGTCATGCTTGTGGGCATGGTGAGTGTGAATCCAGCTTGCTGGAACAGCCACATGAACAGCAGGTGAAAGCCACAGCTCAGGGGGAAAGAATCTGTGTCCTGCCCTCCTTCTTAACAGATTTGCGATGTCTTACCTCTGTTGTGAGTCTTCCTCTTCCAGTGATGGATCTTGATTGACTTTATTTTCCCTGTCTGTTTCGACATCTGCTCCCCATATCTATATGCTGGCTTTTATTCTTATATAATAAGTCTTTGGACCATCTTTTGGCCCATTTGCACAGCCCCTACACTGTTGAAACCAGGCCCAAGGCTGGGGCTTGTGGGAATTGCTGTAATACAATTAAAGGATGATAATAATCATCTGGCAAGCTGTTACACTTGTCTGGAAAGGGCTGGGTAATATGTGCAAGTGGGACAAGTCTGCACATCTTCTGAATTAATAAAAAATTAAGTTTGTTGGCAATCCACATGTAGTAGATTAACACCTTGCTTAAATAGGTAGCTGACAACTTCAAGGGGGGGGTTGGCGCTTTAATAGTTAAGCTGGTTTTCTTTGTCTTCACATGCCCTGTCCGGCATCTCATCTCATTCAAAGAACCTAATTGCTCTCCAGCCTTTCAACAGCACATCATTTTAGCACCTCGCTGCCAAGACATTTATTCACCTAAAGGCCTCATTATGTTTTGCCAGTACATCAGGGGGCCAAAAATAACTTGACAGTATCTGCTCGATACTCAGGTCTCTACACGACAAACCAATAATTGGGTGAAGCAGACCCTAAGCACAGCGTAGCTGACACAGACCCCTGTGTGCCCAGCCCTGAACAACAGCAGCTGCTGCTCTGACCGACCAGCTCAGAGCCAGCCCTTGGGCAGGACACAGGACGACAGCTTTGGAAGCATCCTGGTGGTTACTGCAGCGAGGGTCTCCTCTGCAGGCTGTGCCAAGTCTCTGCCATTTTCCTGCAGGTGAATGGCTGACATCTTAGAACAGAGGCTGAACAACAGAATTTGAAAAAGCAAAAGCACTCATGTGCTGTCATCCGAGAGGGCTTATGGGTGGGCCAGGAAATGATCCATCTTCCCCTTTTAATCTGATCTTATAATTAATTTAAAGTTGATTGCTGCGAGTGGCTGTGCATACTTAAAAATTAGATTAGCCAGTAAATTGTCTCTAATGATGGTTTTTATTGCTCTGGTAGTTTACACAAAAGCAATGAACGTGCCTTTCTTTGGAGCACTTTGATGTATCCGGAGAGGGCAGGAACAGACAGCATCGGGGTCCGCAAAGGCGGCGAGGGCTCCCTGTTAGGGCAGACACTGCTGGTCATCGTCCCTTGCCCCCCTGAACGTCTTGCTGCCACGGCATGCACTGTGCTGCCACCAGGCATTGTGCCCTGACTTTCCATCCTGGAGCATCCCCAACCTCTTCGAGGCACAGGCCCTAAATCGCCCTGTTTGTCGTCTTGGCAAACCCCAAATTTTCAGAGGCTGCTGCCGCTTTGTGCTGCCGTGTATCAGTAGTGGTGCAGCTGCACGCAGTAAAGCACACCAGGGGCCTTTAGCGTTTAGTATGTTATATTACTAATCCTGTGCAACTTAGTGTATGTGATAAAGTAGAGTGGATATGTTAAGAAGTGTTTGACAGGTGCCGTAACTTAAAATTTCATGGGATTGCTCCTTTTCTTAACACTAATGCTACCATCTGTGTGCATACAAATCATCAGTTTCAGCCACATAAATGCAGGTGCACATGCACACAGGTCATACCGGCAGCCTAGCATGGGATTAGGATTTTCCTGTTGAATTCCCCTTGCTTGCTTTTTAGGCATAATCAATGTTAGCAAACAGTGAGGCAGAGGAATAAGGGGCGTTGCAGTGCTACTGAAAGTTGTTCATAAAGATGCTAACGCAGGGAAAGTTTGTTGTTTTGGCAAAGAATCTGTAGCATTTTTCTGCAACATTTTATGGTTCTTTGGCTGCTAGCTCTTAAAAGCAGGAGTGGCAAAAAAAGCTCTTCCAGTAAGAGAACTAAGTAAACTTCAAAGCCTAAAAAGATCCATCTAATTTGTAGGTAAAAGTTTGCTTTCATAATTACCATGCCTGTGTTGTTTATTCTAGTACATCTATAGAGAGATAAATTATTTGCAAATGAAAACAAATACAAGGCAAAGAATGTGATTCAATCTTTGAGCTGATTCTTCAGAAGAATGATAAACAGTTTTTAGCAGTTTTCTTTGGAAATGTAGGTTTTGTTTGCTTTCCTTTGGCTTACCATGGAAAAATGATTGCTGCTTATAATTGATAGTTTATCGCTGTACCTACATTTTCTCTCTGCAACTTAAACTTTGT
Organism: Netta rufina; assembly: GCF_964035555.1. Taxonomy (NCBI): domain Eukaryota; kingdom Metazoa; phylum Chordata; class Aves; order Anseriformes; family Anatidae; genus Netta; species Netta rufina. The sequence continues at coordinate 2,224,495 of NC_140145.1, read as the reverse complement.
CCTTTGTAGATAGAGGGAGTATGTTCTGTTAGGCTATGTTTTTAATATATAAAAAGCTTGCAGATAACTTGCTGTGACAGGCAGACGCTAAATGATTTCACTAGATCTCTGGCAGCTCAGACTTTTCTGAAAAAGAAAGAAATTGCTTATACTCTATTTACCTTTTCCCCCGAGGAGTACATGTGAGGTGTAGGCATCGCGTACTTTTTGACGTGTTATATTAGGGCTTTGTATTCATCACAGCAAAACCCAGCCCAGAAGCAAGTTCACCGAAGGCTATTTGGTGGTGTAACATGCCGAACCTTGCCTTGTAAACAGGAACATTCCTCTGATTTTATTCAGTAGTGAGCGTTGTGCTAAATGGGAGCTTCACAGAGTAATAATTCATGTCATACTCTGAAGATTAGGAATGTACAGGAACAGGACTGGAGACGCTTAAATTTAAGTATAAAATTTTAAAACTACAAGCAGCACAAGAGAATAACTCAGGAAATGCAGTTTATCATGCATATGAGCTGGAGAAGATGAGGTATGGAACAAGAAAGTCCACAGAAGTGGATTTGTGTGGGAGACGTTCTGCAGCTTTTTGATGCAAGAGACATTAAGAACAACCAAGATACTTGGAAGTATTCAAAGAACAGTGCGGATAAATAATCACCATCACACTATATGGAAAATTCTTTGGTGCTGGGCTAAGTGCTCCTTGAGTTAGAGTTTGGGGGGATTTTTGGCCCACAGACTGCCAAGGGAGCACAGTTTAATGCAGTTCATGTGGTTTCTCAGCACAACCTTGCCCAACTTCAACTAACACAAGCCCTCCTGAGAACACCGTATTTTTGCTTCAGTGGCTTATTTGAGTCAGCTTCAACATGTTCTTATCGGATTTTAAATCCTGAGAGCCGCGTGTTCATGGGCTTGTGTGTCCATGCCACCTCTCACTGATTTAATGCTCTGAAATTACTTTTTTAATTAATGCTGTACAAAGAGCACCACTGCTCTAGTCCCTTCATACGAATAAAAGGATGGCAGATGGTCTGGGTGTGACACAGGCAGAAAAGCTGGTATTTTGGGACAAAAGTGTGCTTTCAGCTTCACTTGTGTAATTTTGAGTAACATGGTTGAAATGAGCTTATGTGGATTTGTGGAGGTGGAGACAGGCTGAGAGTTAAGTCCCCTGGTAACATTTCAGATCCCATTTTCTCACATGAAGGAAATGTAGATCCAGGCATTACTTGGACAGCAGCGGTTAGTTTTCGGGACAAAAGGTTTTACAGTTATGAGCTATTAAAAACATTTGACTTAAAAGACAAACCAAAATTACAGAGCCCCATTTCTCTCCTATACATTTGCAGGAATGCAGTTTCAAGTGCATATATCTATGTATGTTTTTAATAATGCTCCGTCGTTTGGCATGGTATCTTGCCAAAAATGAAATCATTAATGAACTCCACAGGGCATTTATGCAGATCCAAGGCGGCTCATTACGTCTATTTTTAAGTACATTGCTGTGTTGATGGCAAGGGGAATTTGTTGAAACCTGTAGTGTAAAACTTGTAATTGTGTTTGCTAACACTTGCAAAAGATTACAAATGTGATCCGAAGCCCTTTGAAGTCAAGAGGAGTAATGGGATCATTAGCGTAGGAATTAGTACATGTTTTTCTAACTGGGAGCATCTGCAGAGTGCTTTGGGAAAAGCTTCCCTCCCATCCTGTCCCGTTCCATCCTGTCCCATCCTCTCCTGCCTGACGAGCACACACGGCGCTGGCAGGACCCTGGGGCTCCTGCAACAGATCTGCACGCTGAGGCTGGCTTTGGGTGCCAAAGCTGCTCGGCCTTACAGCCAGTGCTGTGGCTAACACTGGGCAACTGCCTCCATGTGTGGGAGGCGTGTGGTGTGACTCTCCCATGTTGGCAGGCTGAATATTCCCCGGAAAAGATGTTTTCTCCCCAGCGACATATGCACAGCCACATTACCACCGTACAAACTTACCCTTCTCAAGCAATTGAAACAAAAGGGCATGAGAGCCAAAAGCAACCACAGATTTTTTGTACAGTGAGGTGGCAGGAGCCTCCTGTTGCAGTGGGAGGTGAACGTGAACAAATAATATGTACGTCTCTGCAGAAGCAGAGGAGATGTTTAGCTTTCTGCTGGTGTTCGGGTCTCTGCAGGTATTTAATGGGTTTTGCTGAGACATGCTCCCGATTGTAAAATGGTTCTGGAGCTGACAGACTTTGCTCAAGGCAAATTCTTTTCATTAAAAAAGGATTTAACTAATTAGACCCGACTGTCGACTGACAGGTTAATTGATAAGGGAAGTGGGCCCAGTAACCCGGAGGTGAGATTATATTGGGACTTTAAATCTTTATAGTCTCTGATAAAACTTAGTCTTCCACTGGAATGTCAGAGAAATCATGCTGGCTTTTTTACAGGGCGCAATGCCTGAAAAGGCCTGCAAAAAATCTCAGTTTCCTAAAATTCATTTTTCAAAACAGGTTGGATCTGGCAACTTATTCTAAGATAAGGCTCACTGAAGGCAATCCAGGGGAAGCTTTGCACATTTGTATGCTTGGGCTCATGGCTGGGGCCGCCAGGTAGTTCATGTGTAACTTTTTCATTTCTTTAATTATCCAACATAAAACTTAATTCATCTTATTTTTAGCTGTTGAAACAAGTAATCACTAAGCCTGATAAATATTAGTTCTGGAACAACTTCTTACTTATAATTTGCCTTTTAAAATGAGAATAAACTGGGAACTGTGTTTACTGGTGGATAGAAAGGAAATGGTGACCCAGGGAGCCTGGCTGGGTCTGCACTGTGAGCTGCAGACAGATGTGACTGCATCAGCTGACAAAGGAAGACCGACCGATGTCATCTACCTGGACTTCTGTAAGAACCTTTGACACAGTCCTGCATGACATCCTGGCCTCCAAGTTGGAGAGGTATGGATTTGATGGGTGGGCCATTCAGTGGATGAGGAATTGGCTTGGAGGGCGCACCCAGAGTGGTGGTCAATGGCTATGTGGAGCTGGAGGGTGTTGACAAGCAGTGTCCCTCAGGGGTTTGTCGGGGACTGGTGCTGTTTAATCTGTATCAGTGACACAGACAGTGGGATTGAGTGCACCCTGAGCAAGTTTGCAGATGACACCAAGCCAAGTGGTGCAGTTGATACAGCAGAAGGAGGGGATGCCATCCACAGGGATCTGGACAAGCTGGAGAAATGGGCCCACATGAACCTAACGAGGTTCAACAAGTCTAAATGCAGGGTGCTGCACCTGGGTAGGGGCAATCCCAGACAGGAGTACAGGCTGCGAGAAGAACTCAGTAAGAGCAGCCCTGCAGAGAAGGACTTGGGGGTTCTGGATAACAAACAGGAAGGCTTCTGGTCATTATTATAATAATGAGATAATAATGAGAAGACCAGGAATTATAACATGGTCTGGAAAAATCAAACTGCACAACTGTCTCGACCTCCAAACAAGTCCCTTAACACCATAAAAAGAGTTTGGTGGACAAAAGTCACTCATTCATATGTAAGCTTTCTGTTTTGTCCAGGTTATTGCTTAGATTTGGACCTTAACCTCATTTATTTTCCCGTGTCTGGGTAACATCTCATGCAAGAGGCTGGCTGGCAGCGTGAACACTGCTGTTGCACTGCACAGAGAGGCTGGGCCATGTGGAAGAGCTGAGGAATGGGGCTGGGTGGGATGGCCGCTGTCACTTCCGCTGCTGTAAGAATATGACTGTAGTTTAAACCTGATTTTTGGCAGTGTTTCTAAGGAAAATCAGTAGTATAAAGAAATGTGTCCTGGTAAGCCGAGAGCAGCATATCACTTATTAGATTCAAAGGAAGGAATTTCAGCAGTTATAAATGAGGTGATTTACACTTGCTAATAATAGCTGTAAGTAGAAATTTTGGGGGATGAATCCTAAGGATTTATAATGAGGGTTATTTTCACTGGCATACTAATACCTCACTGTAAGAGCTGAGACATTTCTGTTACAGGCCGTTCCTCTTGGACAGGATTAGCTGCATGGGTTGCATGTATTAGTATAATCAACCCTGCTATGGTGTCAAAACATAGTAAGTCAATGCTATCATAAAGTCTAAACCCACCTTGTTTTTCTTTTCCTTTTTTTTTTTTTTTAACCTTGTGCTCCATCTAAAATAAATAACTGAAAATAGCTGAATGAATATAATCCATTTCTCCAAAGGAAGAAAAATAATTGCCTTCAGACTTCTAACTTACCTGCCAAATTGCATCCTGATGTGAATTGCAATGGACAAATTATAATCTTTTGAGACAAGGAAAGAAATGATGGAGTCTGTAAGTGACCCTTCCCTGGTAGGCACAGTCAAAATGAAACTAAACTTGGCAAGTGATTTGCACTCACATCAGGGAAGAGTTGGTCCCCAGGTCATCCTTGAAAGGCATTGACATGAGTGAGAAGAAAATAGCTTGCAATGCACGCTGATGGCCTGAGGTTGAACAGAAGGCAGTTTCAAGTGCTATCAGCATTATGCAGACAGTAAGCTCTATATTCCACCACTAAGAAAAAGGAAAGAAAGAAAGAACAAACAAATGGAAAACAGAACAAAACAACAAGAAAAAAACAGAGGAGGAGAGAAATCTAACCCAGGGAGTCTAATGCTTGCTGGGCTGAGCTTGCAAAGGCATTTCTTACGAAGGATTGTGCCTGCAGAGATGGCCACGTCAGCAAGATATGAGCATCTGTCTTCAAGAAGTTCAATATTTCCATTTGATATCCATTCAATATCCCCAGCATAGGGATAGTCTTTTGTTCAGCCCTGCGCAAGCTGCAGTGTTCGTGAGCTGTTTCAGGCTGCTGTGGTAATTTAGGAGATGCAGTTATTTAAGATGCGGTTATATGGTAACAGCCACTCCATGGGCTCTCTCTTAGTTTACTTTGTAAGCCTGTACTCTAATTAAATGTAAAGCAATTTCAGGATACATTTTTGCAAAGTTACATAGGTATCATATGGCTATATGTATTTTGAAATTGCAGCAAGTATGCAGACGGTTACTTTAGTGGAGTCAGAGATTTCCATAACGTGTTTCAGACTCGGTTGTGCCTTTTGTTCTGCCTTTAGTGTGTGAGTGACTTCTCTGGGACTCAGGGCACTGTGGTGCACAGGGACAGGGCAGCTGGAGGTGTTAGCTTCCAGGAGGTCCTTTACAAGTGGCTGAGACAATGCTGAGTGATACAGGTCATAAAAGTTTGTTTCAAACTTGACAAAATAATGGTGAAATAAAAACAACTTCATTTTCAGGCAGGAGAATGGCTTGTGCAGCCTGTTTCCACAGACCCTACTCAAAGCCCTACTTTATACCTGAGTAATTTGAGCTGTTGTCTAAAAAGTCTTGTGCTATAACATCTAAGAATAAATACAAGCTCCCTGATAGCCTCCAGAGTACACTGTGGCATCGGCTGTGTGAAGAACCTCAAAATGTTGTAATTCCCCTGTAGAAAGGATGCTGGTGTTAAGCCAGAATGGCTCAATGAACCCGGTAACTTCTGCAGTGCATGGTGGAGTTGATTCTTTCAAGACAAATGCACGAATTAAAATGAAAGACTATCTTCCTTGTTCCAAAACACGCATTCTTACTGTGCATAGTTAAATGGGTATGGGTTTGCACATGTGTACATTGTGATTTTCTAGCCCTTCCAAAAATGTCATTAAGTACATTAAGTGCATTGTGTCACTGTTGGTTTTTTTTGTATGTGTGTGAAATGTTGTCCAAGTGACTCCCTAACCTCTTGCACAAAAGTCAAACAATATAGACTGCAATTTTATAGCTTATGTTGAAACTGAAAGACTCACTGGTGTGTTACTGGTTTACTTAGTATTGTTACTACATTTGCACATTAAGGTACCTTCAGGTGTGTCCTCAAAATGTGCATCCAGAACACTTGCTTTCAGCAGGCTTTAACTCTAGCTCAGGTTTGGATGGTGTAGGTCAGTTGACAGATTTGCCACTGGTTGAAACCAGAAAATCAGAAGCCAAGTTAAGAGCTTTTTACCCATTCTGAATTATCTAAAAATGGATCTTTGATTGCTCATGAGAAAGGTGCTCCCCTTGCAGATGGGGCTGGATAGAAGAATTCAGACTGGAGAAATAAAGAAAGGAGCAATTTCTTCTAGACTGGTTTATAGATAGCAGGAGCCAGTACAAAAAGGAGGAGATAAAAAGTTGTGTTCCATTATAAAATGGATGCGCTGATACGGCAAAAAATAAGACCCACATTTTCCAAAGCAGTTTCTGGAATAGCTGTGATTGTTTTTTTAACCTCAGAAAGATTAAATGTCATTTGGTAAACTTGGTCTAGAAGATGGTAGCACAACTGCAAGCATTTTCTTAGGGAAATGTGAGCTGTAGAGGTTTATTAATAGGATGTAGAACAATTATTTGTTTGTGTGCTTTCCACCCTCAGGAATCCTTTCCTTTATGTGTTCTAAATAATACAAGACATCCTTGGCAGCAGAATCCCCACAGTGGTTAATGTCAGATTGTTATCAGATTTGGCAGTGATTGTTTTCTAATAATATGTATGTTTTTCCCTTGCTGCCCATGTAAGAGTGACAGTTTGCTGAAACTCAATGCAAGATTTAAAAAAAAAAAAAAAAAAAGGTAAATCACTGAAAACACATGCCCTTCTTAGTGTAGATCGCTTTTACTGTTTATATACCTTTAGTTATTGAAGAAAAGGATTTCCAAGAAACAGAGAGGAGATGGGGTCCGAAATCCTCTTGCTTATTAGCAGGAGCATTGATCCTGTTCACATTTGGGCTTGGAATTAACTTTCCTGCACTCCCAACAGAAGCGCTGATGAAACTCACAGTGCACATCTCAGTGTCGGTCTTGTTCTGAAAGCTGATCAGGGGGTGTTGATTTAGCAGGCTTCACAACAGCCCAGTGAAGTGACAGGGGTCTTCTCAGAGAGAGCAGCTGGAAACCCCCATAGGGTACGTGGCTGGCAGCTGGGTCTCTCCTCCTTGGGCCCTGCCTGGATTCTGGGGCTGGCCACAGCCTCACCAGGTTGTCCTCCTTGCGCAGGCTTCAGTGGTGGTCAGACCAGGGCCAGTGTTTCTGCCTCTGCCCCTCCCATCCCGCAGGCAGTCCACAAGGCAGGGTGGTGCTGGAGAAAGCTTTTTGCCTGGCCGTGCCATCCAGGAGCCCTGAGAAGCGGTCCTCTCTTGCCTCTTCAGCCATGGGCAGTGACAGAACAACAGCTGTCAGGAACCTAAACTGAACCATCAACTCTCCTCCACCGGGCTGCTGCCTAAACAAAGCTCTTTGATTACCAAATATTATCCATCTCCCCGAGGAGCCCGGGCTGCTCTCCCAGCTGCCATTCTCCTCTAGAAGGGAACATGAAGGATGAACGGAAGCTGATCCTGGGGCAGGATTAACAACCTGCGATGTGTCACTTCAGAGAAGGAAGGGCAGCGGGTAAAGCTCTCGTGTTATGGCAACAAAACAAACCAGCTGTAGCTGATCGCAAACCTCACAACTCACCTCTTTCAGAAAGGGATTAAGTAGCTGAATGCCCTTGTTTAGACTGAAAGCGATAGGTGTTAAACATAACCCTTTTATTTTAAACTATTTCTTCCTGTGGATTGTTTTGGCAAAGCAATGACCCTGGATCAATGAGCATCCCTTATTGCTAAAAGTTTTAACTAGGAATGAGAACCTTACACAAGCACAAGGTACTGGGTGTTATTTTTTGCCTTGTAAGTCTTCTTCTCAAGATTATTAGCAAGATACTCACACCTTGTCCATGTGATATTTTTTGCTGGAAGCTAAACTGGTGTAAAAGGTTTACAGTGATATTAGTCAATATTAACAAGAACATTAGGAAGTGCATAGTTTGTTTTAATGTATTGGAATTTATAATCTAGAAGATGGTATATTCTTCAGAAAGAGAACAAGACTGATTTAGCAAAAGAACGTATCTTTTTGGGTGACCGTGTGGTGTTCAGCAAAGGGGAGGTGATACATGCTAGCACAACCCTAACTCCCTTCCTTAGTGCTACCTGACAGCACGCTGCTGTGGGCAAGGGCTCGCCTCAGGTTACAGGAGAATCACTGTAAGATTTAGTTCTGAGAAAATACCAAAGGTGGAGGAAGTGTAATTTTCTTTCTGTGATTTTCTTTGCTTTGTTTTTTTGTTGTCAAATAGTATATCAGATAATACCAAATAATTACGCTTGTAGCATCAGAAATAAATACACTTAGCATCAGAAGTGGTTCCTATTTCAAGCAGTACATTTATCTCAGTAAATCTCAGTAAATGTGTCTGTCTCAAATGAATCTGCCCTATTTGAATAAGTTTCCCAAGCAGACATCATCTTTAGAAGATACCAGTGAGCTCTTAATGAATGCTTTTTTCTTCATAAAATGAAGAAAAGCCTTGTGATATGGGAGGAGATGCTTCCTCTTTGCTGTGCTACTTAACTCACATCTTCTAGCAGCGGAGAGCACCTGAAGCTGCATCTCCTTCTTGCAGGGGAGGTGGCAGGTGAGATTCTGATAGCTTTTAGGATTGTAATACACATTTGAATAGTCCTAAACCATGAACCTGTCATGCCGACAGATGTACAAACACAGCAGAGATGTTTCCATTGCTCCCCTTGTGAAAAAAACCCTGAAGACAAAAAGAAAGGTAGAGGAACTGGAAGGACTTGTATTTAGCAGCCACATAAGATTTAGAGGAGTGAGTGACAAACAGATATTTTCATTTTTTAAAGAGTTTGATGATGAAACACCTGTTTATATTAAATAAATAGAACAGCTCTAATTACCAGGATTTTTATTAGCTGAGACGTGAACACTCCATAGAAAAATGACATATTGAAATGAAAGCATTACCTGGGATACCAATTTGTTATCTGTAGTGGGAAACATTAGGGTTATTACTGGGGAATGCTAGGCATTTTCATTGAAATCTAGCTTGGTTAAAGAATGTTGTTACTTGTGCCAGATGGCGCTGCCTTGATTCTGACGTTTCAGAAAGTGATGCTTTTTTTCTGAGTCAGTATTTAATCCATGCTCGTGCATTGTCATTAGGTGTTCTCTGATGTCTTCTGAAGATGATGTCTGCTAGCTGTAGTGGCTGTTTTAAAACTAGGTGTGGATAAGGTGCCTCCCTTCCCCTGTATTTTCAAGTAGGTGGCACTTTGAATAGAAAAAAGCCTGCAGTGATTCACCCACAAATGGCTGTACTTAGCAGATGTCTGAAGTACTTCTGCAGCATCTATTCACCAGAGCATAAGTACATTCTTTCTTTCATGTATTTATGGTTACTTAAACGGCTTAAAGTTAGTTCAAAATATTATTTCATATGATTCAAAAATCAACTTTTTACTGTGAAAAAAACATAAAATGTACAGCGTAATGTTACTTGCCAAGTGTGTAGCCCTGGAAGGATCAGCATCTCAGTTGCTTCACGGTTACATCTCCTGCATCATTACTGGAGTTCAACTACAGACTCTCGTCTGCTATTAGAGAAGCCCTTGCCTCTCTTAAGAAAAAGTGAATTACCACAGAGTGATAATAAGATGCAGCATTACTACCTTTCATGATTTTATCAGGAGTCTCATGTTTTGGGCTGTTTTTTTTTTTTTGATCTTAGATTCTGAAGTAATATCGTTAAGTGAAAGGCACTCCCTTTCATGAAGATAAAAATGAAATGCAAATAAAGAAAACCCTAAATATACATGCCGTGGTTTTTAAGGCAGTTCCATGGGGGGAGACATGGCCTTGTACGCTTGAGATTAGGAATGTTACAGTTTGGTCGAGCAGTAAGAAGCAGTGAAAGATCTCATGTAGGCATCGCTTTATATCTTCTGCATATTTGCCATTACTTCAGCCCAGTCTCTGTGTCCTAGGTAGCATCCTTTATGTCGTGCACCCCTGGGTCTCTGTGTGTTGCTGTCACTGCTGAGGTTGCAGCTGGTTTGCAGATGCTGATTCTTTTCCCAGAGCTCGGGGGCTCTTAGAGCCAGACAGGTGTGAGGCGGCCTCACTGGTGTCATCCAGGTCCTGCATGGAAATAGCAGCCATCCTTTGGCCATCCATTCCCATCGCACAGCTGCTCCCCTGTAGCTTTTTCTAGCTTGTCCCACACATAGCAAGCTCTAGAAGTGAAGGTGGGTTGTGCCATAGGAACTGAGTCTGTGCTGCGGGTTGGCTAGCACAGCCCCAGGGTCAGCCTGTGGCAGAGGCTCTTCAGGGGCGGCTACCCTGCTGTCCTCCACATCCTCTGCAGGAGGCTGCGCGCTCCCTCCAGGGGGGCAGGAGTAGCTGGTGGGCTGAATTAATACATCAGGTTGGAACCAAAGCAGCTGAGGAGCAGGTGTATGTCCCCTTTTGCTGCCACACCTTCTCAACAGTAGCAATCAGAGAGTGGGGGACTAAATTAGGATAGCACAAGGTGGCTGTCCTGGCTGCAAGGTGTTCACTATCTCCCTTGGCATTAAAACATGTCCATGCATCTTCACATGCCGCAGATATTCTTGTGTGCATCAGTTGTATTTCCTTGTTCTGCATTGCAGTGGTTAGTTGTGGGGAGCAAAGCAGGTGAATCGTTCTCCCAAAAGTCCAGAGTGGAAGCAGGGTTGCAGTGCATTTTCTGTTAGAGCAGGTCACCAGTCCTCCTTCACTGACTTGTAGCCTTATAACAGAGACCTGCGAAATAAGACAAAAGCATCAGAGTTTGTTCATTCCTCTTTTTTCTGTCCTCCACTGTTGAAAGTGGATTATCCATTACAGACTGCTACTGTAAGCAGAAGCAGTGCTGAGATCAAGTAATCACATTCTGCTAGGGATTGCACCAAGTATATCTATATAATAATCAAACCAAAAGATTTTAATACTATGTCTGTGCAGCAAACCTTGCCTTTTTTCCCTTCGGACCAGTACTAGTATTGCCAGAAACCTCACTGTAGCTACCACCATAAATACTAAGCTTGTGCAATGCATCTCCTATTAAATATGGAGTACTGGGAGCTGAGTAAGCACACAAATCATTGCCTCGATTGTTTCAGTTTGCATTGGCAACCCTGTCGGTAAATGCAGAGATAAAAGTCCTGCCTAGAGCAACCTGTATTAACCAAGCCAGCTATGTGAAATGCATCCACTTATTTAAGTAAATCTAACAGCTACTTGGCTTTGAACAAGAGCACTTTTTTTTTCTTTGTGGTTTCTTTAGATAATTTCAAGCTCAAACGCAACTGCTACAATCCAATGTCTCCTGGGCAAAGGTGGTTATAAAATTGTGGTGAAAAACATTGGCTTGTAACTGTTGGACAAACTTGTCTTTGCAATGCTGTATGCATCTGATATGTGACCGTAGCAAAACGTGTCCTGGATAATGCTGCTCTGTGTTCATTAAAAGTTTGTTGAGCAGTAAGATGGCAAACTCAATTGTGAAAGCACAATTATATGTGTTATTCAATATGAGAAAAAACAACGTCGAGCAACAGAGTGGGGTAGCGAAGCCAGCCGAGCAGACAGAGCAATGGCAGATGAGGTTATGCATTAACAATTACGAGACTGGGGATATGGGAAGAATGAACTATTCATGCACAGCACTGGCCTCTAAATTAACTAGGATGCTTCAGAGAAATGACCTGTGGGCAGCTCAATAGATATTTTTGTTCAGCGCACTGAAACAATTCAAGAAGATGTAAATAATTAAAGGCTGAATAAAATCTTAGAGACTGGAATAGAAAACATTGCAGTTGTTAAAAGCAATGGCTCAAAGCACCTTTGATGGCTGTGCTGTTGTCATTTTGCTCTATCTCCCAAAAGACAGAGATGAAGCAGCGTTTTATAGATAGCCAATGGAGATGCATACAGGTAAGGAGAGGCTGAAGGGCCTGGAATGGGGCATGGGGGAAATTGAGGGGCCACGGGAGTTAGTAAGGGAAACAGTAGAAGCAATAGGTGAAGTAATTCATCTCCTTCCTACATGGTACAAGCACAGGGCACATGCAGTGCAGTCCATGGGGAGATAGTCAGGGTCCCACAGCTGATGCACAGCCAAGTTGTGGGACCCACTGGTGCAAAAGGGCTGGAAGGCACAGCTGGCGGAGGGGAGAGCACGTCAGGCAGCTGCAAAACCACTGGGGAAAAGGGTGGGGTGGGCATTGTAGCACTTACCTGCACTAAGAAGTGTCCTAAACCCACCAGAGAGTGTCTGCTCTGCCAGCCTGTGGGATGCCCTACAGGGTGGAAGAGCCAGTCCAGGCACCTGCTCTGAGAAAAAGCTTGAAGCAGCGTTGGGCTTTGCTTTCCCTTTCCTTCACCCACACATTGTCATTCAGATCTGTGTCCTAATGTGCCCGAGCGAACTCTGCAATGAATACAGCCATAAGAGCTGCAAAAGTAAAATTAGACCCTTGTGAATGGTTAATTTTTTTATCTTTCCATCAGTGGCTCTGTGGCCCAGTCTGGGTTTTTATGTGCTCTGTCTCTGTGGAACGTAATCACCCTATTTCTAAGTGAATTTGTTTTTGCTCAGTTTTTTGTGCAACAAAGAGACTTAAACTCGGTACTTTACAGAATCATTTAATGCTGTTTGTTTTTAATCTGTTGTGTGATTAAAATAGATTAATGTTGTAGTAACATAAAAACCCTCCGGGGGTTTTGTTCTCTTTGTAAATATTCTCTAGGATCTGTTCTGTCTTCTAAACTGTGTATAGGGAAAGTATTTAATGGGACCTGGGGAGAAAAGAACAGCATTTTAAACTTAATATAAGAATTTAATTTTTAATAGGTTTCATTTGGGGCTAGAGTATTCATATTGGAGTGGAAATTAAAGTGTCTAGATAGTTTGTGTGTACACTGTTGGAAAGTCTGTAAAGTGATGTGCGGTAAAAGCCTTTTTTATCTGATCTCACAAATATAAAGTTGCCAAAGCTATTGATTGATATCATTCATTCATATTTGACCTAGTTTTGAAAATTCATCTTTGAGTTTTCTTCAGCTAGTCTGAACAGGTTTGCTCTGCAGAGCATGGGGTGACCTCCTGTCCTCCGGCAGGGCTCTTGGTCGTCTCCACATTGATCTCTGGAGGCCTCTGTAGAGCATGAGAAGTTATTACAGCGATTAAATCGCTTCCAGCATGTTGCATGCCATATGGACAAGTACGGAGCGGTTCACTGAGCCGCATAGGCAGCAGTGGGTTGCGTTCATGTTAAAGCAAAACGCCTGTGATCTCTCCAACTTTGTGGATGAGATGAGTAAAAAAAAAAAAATAGTTACTTCATAAATTTACTCTAGCTTTTACCTCTGGTAGTAAAGACCACAGTTTGCTTTCAAGGTTAGGGAGATTTTTACTTTGCGTTATTGTCTAATAGCAGGCTTTCATCATCTAAAGCTGATGCGGAGGTGGAAGGCTCAACTGCAGGTAGCTACCATTGTGCTTGCTAGTCTGGAGACTCGTCTGTGTCATACCTTGGGAGGGAGACTTGAGTTCTCAAACCACCAAACTGGAGATTGTTTGCATATTTGACTGTCATTTCCATCCTTGAAAGAGCGCCGTGGTGCAAATGGCACCATCTGGCCTTGTGCAATGTCCCCTCGGCAGAACCAGATCCGAGCACCAGGGGCTGGGCAGCCAGCAAAGCAGGCCGGCTGCGGCAAGCAGGGGCACGCTGGCTCAATTAGTGGCTAGGCCTCGGTGTCTAAATCTCAAGTGCATTTGATGTCTTTGCAGCTAACTTGCAGGAGTTCATAACTCATCGGTGCATCAGTTTGATGTACATGAAGCAGGTGATGGCGAGACGCTCATGGCAAGGGCCCTGTTTACAGCTAATGAGCCCCTCCAGCAGCTACAGAGATAAACAGCAGCAATCCCTGCTGCATATACATTTCCAGGTCTGTGAGCTTAGTTTAATACCTCAGCCTTATCTTGGCATTGTGGACTGCTTTCTGTCTTCATGTGGAGGCATCAGAATGTCCTCAGGCTCTTTGGTAAGATTAAGAGCTTCCATTGGCATCCTGACAAGGAGGAAATTTAAGGAACAAGAGTATTTAACTTAAAGCTAATCTGGTCTTTGTGAAAGCAGGGAGATTAGACCATTAAGTTCTACATGCTTGGCAGGTTTCTGCCACTGATGGCACTGATGAAGGAAACACTGCGGAGAGGTGTGCTGGAGATGGATGTGTGTGAGCGCTGGAAGGAGGGAGCAAAAGCGTTCATGAAGCTGGGTCCTCGGGCCTTTGCCAGGCAGCATATAATTTTGTGTTCACGCCTGAGCTGCAACATGGTTGTTGGTCTGCTCTACTTGCATGTGCATTTCATTAGGGAGGAGCAGAGCATATGGACAATGTCGTGCGTAGAAAAGGAAGGGGGTGAGACTTAGCCCTGCCACACGGTGTGTTGGTGGGGGTTAGTTGGGAGCATGGGGTAGGCCAACCTTGAGCATCTCCTGTATGTGTCCTGGTCCATACTGAGATTTGTGTCTCCTGAAGCCTCTGCACACCCCAAAGCCTGCTTTGTACCTAGAGTTCAGCTTTCAGCCTTGCTTGAAGAAGAGTGACTTGGAAAAAATGATCAGTGCACTCATTGTGGCACAGCCTCATTCCTTCTGAGGACAAGTTTTTAAACGTTTTCAACAGTTTCCAGTAAAATTGGTGGCTGTTGGTAAATGTTAAACTGTCCTTCTTTTGTTGTTGCTTTTTCCCTACTAACCAGAAAGAAACTGTAAGGTAGCTTGAGGTGAATGTTGGAGATCATCCAGCATACATGGCAGGTTTAGCACCTCTTGGGAGTAGGAGGTTTTGGATCCTTCTAGAAGCAAAGCGCAAGAAGTGTGCATGTCTCCTTACCTGCAGCCAGAGCCATTTGCACGTGCTGCTTCCCTCCTTCCCTGTGAATAAATTTGACAGCCCTACCTTGATAATAATTAAAAGAAATCCTCCTCCTCACTTGCATCTGAACACCCCAAGTAAATACATTAATGTACAGATACTCATATGCAAAGGTATGTGCAAAGATGCGCACACATTAATGCATGATAAATATGTATCTTATAAAGGATTGATCTGTTAAATGGAGCTCATAATGGTTACTTTCTAAATGGTAATAGGCCCACTTGTTTTTCTGTGTATTTTCCGTGTTGTACTGGAGATTGTTACACTTTCATCCTTGTGCTTATTATATCAGGATATGGGCATGATTATAAAGCATTCATGATTGTCAGGGCCTAACAGAAAACTAAACAAATGAGCTAAGTATGTGATTATTAAATGCTCATGGCTGTCAGCCTCACTGAAAAGTGAAAAAAAACAGCTAGGTACTTTTCATATATTCGAATTAATAATAAGGAATAGTGGAACGAAATGAATTATTATGTATTACAGTTACTTCCTCAGATGCATCCTTTGAACCACAATGAAAAGTGTTGGCATTATGCCAGGGCTGAATTTGACCTTTTAAAAATCCTTATCATTATTTTCATGAAACAAATGGAGAGAGGCCTTCAGCAAGATCTTATTCTTGTTTTCCACCAGCCCCTGATCTGAAAAGCTCATAATCTAAATACTCGGAAAAAGAAGCAGGAACAAATGCTGACCTGTGTCTTGAGGGAGCCAGAGCAGAACTTTAATCTTCTCGTCTAGTGTATTGTCCCTGAATCCTGGTGATTTTCCATAGATCATTTTCAGATCATTTTCTCTATATATTTGGAGATGTTGCAAGATCAGTTTGCCCAATACATCCTCAAGGGTTATTGCTAAAAGCTTCTCATAGCCTTGTAAGAAGTATGTGCTTCAGCATATCTATTACCTATTAAACCTGGCAAAATAATAGGGTTTCCCTATGTCATAACAAATCATGCCTGGGCTAAAATAGCTGCAAACATTCTCCAGGACTGAATGAGCTCTTGCTGTTTTGCAGGGGTCCAAACAATTTGTTACTGTGACTATCATATAGTACAGAATTATGTTACTGAAACTGTCTCATAAAAGACAAGACAGGATATCAGGGGAAGCTGATCCCACGTGGCAGGAAGTGTGTGAGTTTCGGGGTGTATTGAACTGACATGTAATTTTTCTCATGGTAAAAATGGCAGTTTGTAGGTGTATAATCTCTTGTAATTCTGGTGTGATTAAACATAGGTAGTAACAGAAAGCATTTTTGTTTCTTTGGGACTGTGAACTCCTCCTGAAGGCCCTTTAAACTAGAGCACCATAAAAGAGGACAAAACATAGAGTAAGAAATTTCATATTTCTCTTTGGCTTTTTATAAATCGCACAAATCTATGCCCATTGTTGCAAGATAGGGAATTTGGAGAGTTAAAGTCCACTTTGACATTCAGGAGCTTCTCTGGAACAAAATTCCACACCATCATAAAAAAACGTCAGTGTAAAATATCTGAACTAGAGCAAATTGAACAATTTGGCAATTCTAATGCTTTCATCTGAAGTTTCATGCCTGCAAGGATGTGAAAAAGTCAATAACATGAATTGGAAGTTATTGATTATTTTGCTGGGCTGCTGTTGAAACATCATATGCGCTTGATTTGGTCTCCCAACACCCAGTAAACCTTTTGTTTATAGTTTCACCTCCCTTGTGAAAAGAATTGAAAATACTATAAATTGAGAGTGATTTTTTTTTTCTAATTTTAAAGTATTTTTCCTTAAAGTTAAATAAATGTTATTTGTAAAGGTTCCCCTCACTCCAAGATGGATATTTCATGTCACAGATGGGCCTATTCTTAATTTACTTTGTAAGGCACTGAACCTTCTGTTCGACACTGCCATCTGCAGCCCCATTGATTTTAGGACATTTGTATAAGGCCTGTCTACATCTGACAGCTTGCAGGGCTGGGTTTCTGTTCGTTTGAAACAAAACAGGTTATGGAAGTGTGCTTTTCTCCTGCTGCCTCTCTGCCAGGACCCACCTCGCTGAATTAAAGCAAGAGGTTCAAATGAAAGCCACAACTGGGAGGAAGCTTGGGGTCAAATTCTGTGATGTGGAAGATGTAAAGGCTGTAATGTTGCATCAAGGCTTGCTGAGTTGACTCCCGAATGTGAAAGAGCGATTTTCCGAGATTGGAAGTGTGAAGTTGCTGAGGAGAGCTTCCACTTTGTACTGCTAAACATTTACACTGCTTCACCTAAGACGTACAGCAAATGAGAGAAAAACGAAAAGGGATTATTGTGGGTATTTGTGGAACAGATTTGACTGTAAGATTATCCACAAAAGTAAAAATATTTACATCCCAGTTGGTTAAAAATCTGTCCAGTATGTCTATTTGTTTAGCTAGCATTAATTACCTACATCAGCTCCTTCTGGTAAAAGACTGTTCAGGGTTTGGTTAATTTCCAAGATTCAAACATTTTGCTTTAAATTACTGGAATTCAGATGAAAACATACTTAATGGTAGTTTGCTCGTGTAGTCTTTAATCATGGTGCAAAGTGTGCATTTTCCTGTGGTTGAGGGCTTGGCATGGACCTGCCAAGGCATGGTGGTGTGACGAGGGATGAGCGATGGGACCCAACACGTTGCAGCCCCAAGCTGAGTGCTGTGAAGGCATCAGGTTGCTGGCAGGAACACTAAGTGCGTGCATCCAGTGTGTGCATCCAGTCCATCCCTAGTACATAGTTATGGGAGTTAAGTGTGCTGGAAGCTGAGTGCTTGCTGTAATGCTGTCCAAAGAGGGATGTTTTCACTCATCAGAGGAGTTTGAGAGAAGAACAGATAGGAGAAGATCAAATTAGATGTAGGTTGTACAGCTGTTGAGATATAAAATGGTGCAATGCAAACTCACTTCTCAGTGGTTCACCCATGCTGGTTGGAAGCTGTTCAGGTAGCATGCTCCAGGCTGCAGAACCAGACAAGGCTGTGTTGGACAGGATGTTTTCTGCTTTGCATCTCCAAGACAGTGGATATTATGCAGATAACGTGAAGATTCCTAGGTTGCAGTTCTGCAGAGTTTAAGGTCGCCAGCTGTCTGAAGGCAAGGAGCTGCTGTCGTGCTGGGAAGGTCTGGAGCACGGGCTGCAGAAATAACACACCAGCTGCACAGCCCCACACTGGGGCAGGTTGGTACCGGTACCAGGGCTTGTAGGGCAAAGGGATGGCCCAGTTTGGCTGCCTGTGGCTGTTCCCCAGCGTGCAGGGAAGCTGATGATGCCCATGACGATACGACAAGACCACCCTCGGGCAGGTATGTCACGCACTGTCGCACCTGGGCGCGCCGCTGGGCCAGCTGGTGCGTGTGAGCCCAGGTGTCTGTGCCGCGATAATCCACAAATCAAATAATCAGCTGCTGGTTAATCAAGAACTGACTCTCCTCGCATCCAGTTAAATATGTGCATAACTTGAGGGGGGACGGGAGCTGCAGCACGGAGGCTGCTGCTTGTTCAGGGAGCAACAGTGCGGCATGGACTGAGGGGTGGGGGGAGTTTGCAAGCATTTCTTTCATCAGCAATGTCATTTTAAGCAGGCTTTGCTGGTTCAGGCTAAAGACAGTTTTTAGAAAAGGAGATGTAGAGAAAAAAAGTTACTTCTAATTCATATTACTGCCCCAGACCAGCTCATTACATGGCCTCCTGCACAGGGAAGGGGTAGTGCAGGGTAGGAAGGCATGGCCAGGGATGCAGGGACCTGCATAAGCCATCAAAAGTGCTGAAGAAAATTCTGTGGGACTGCCTCGATCCTCCTCTTGATCTGCCCAGAGCCGAGGTGGAACGTGCTCTGCCCATTGGGTTCTTGAGTTTGTTTTGTGGTGAGTGGCAGAGGTGGAAGAACTTGTATGGGGGCAATGCAAAGGCAGGCCTCCGTGCATGCAGACATCTGATCTTTCCCCTCCATCTCCAGAGCACCATTTGTTCAACATTTCTTTTAAATTTTGGTCTAAAAAAAAAGTCTGATAAATTATTTTGAAATATTCTGGTGAATCTGTAATGCAGGAATTGGGAGATGGCTTCTCGTTTCCCAAATGGATTTAAAAGTAACAAAAGGAAATTGTGAGTTGACTTGCAGAGCTCCTGACGGAAGATGATGTTAAGGTAAGGAGCTTAGGAGGATTAAGAGGATTATTAGACGTTTGTAGAAATGCTAAGAATATTATCAGTGACACAAGGTGGGATACCAGTCTGTGAGAGGGAGCAACCCTCAGGGCTCATGGTGTTGGTGGGCTCTCGCTGATGGCCTTCGGTGCCTGTGTGCAGGGTACGGACATGTGCTGTGCACACATCACCCTGCTGCATCTGGCATCGGAGCAAGTCAGAAACCAAATGTCATATTAAATGGACTGTTGATGCTATGCATCGCATGTGGCCTGTACACCCATCCCTGGACTAGCTGTCTTTCCTGTTTTCTGATCTAACGTGTGATGTATTTTTCTGAATTGGCACTCAGACGGGTGCTGTTTGGAGAGAGAAGATGGACGCGGAGCTGTTTGTGTATTTAGAGGAAACACTCCTGATTAATGGTACGAAGTGTTTATACATGGAAAGAGCCTTTCCCCGACGGCTGGGAAACCAGCTGCTGGAAGTGCGGGGCTGTCCTGGATTAGCTCTGCAGCTCCCTCCCTGCGCTCGCAGCGTGGTGGGGAACTGGAAGCCATTCAGAAATCTGCTCTGCGCGCAGTCCGCAGCGCGGATCTGTGCCACACGTACTGTATATCCCCAGTGACAGCTGAGCAAACTTATGAAATAACAATTGAGGATGATTATATTGGTTCTGAGGATTAGCACAGCAGGTAGCCATGTTGGCACAGGGCAGGGTTTGGGCCGAAGGATAAATACAAATTCTTTTTATTATTGTGGCTAGGGGGAATCTGCTAGACTTTGAGGCATAGAAAAGGCTCACTGGCCACCTGTGAGCTAATCACACGGATTTGCCTCATTCTGTATTTCAGCTCACTTGGAGCCTGTAATCTAATTTCCAAACAGAGATGAGAAGAGTGAACAATTCATTTTCTACTTTACATGGCCGTGCTGGTAAACTTTTAATCCTTTTAGAATTACAGTTCCTTGCAACGTGGAGGTAACAACACAGAGTCCTGTGTGCAAGACTGGAGTCTTTGAATGCACCACTTGCTGGATAATAATTAGCCCCAGCATGGCACAACATGAATCGAAATAAAAGTTAGGAGCATAGGATGTCTTCCAAATGGTGTATTGGAGCATGCATAGGCTAAAGATTTCAGTTTTCGCAGAAAATTCCTGCATTTTGGACTTGAAAAGAACCCCACAGTAGTTGTTCTCTTTGGCTTCTGTCTTTACACTGTCTTTTTAACATGTAGGACATTATGGTGTTAGTCTCATATCCTACCAGCTTATTAGTTACATCATGTTTATAGTAGAAGTATTGTGGCAGTTTTGGCTTTAATCTGGTCTTTGTTGGTCATGATTTATTTTGAAACATAGGTAGGATACCTACTTAGATTTTTGAACTGTGTGATGAACTGATATTAAGCTGGGGGTGCTAATGTTTGCTAAAAGCCCAATGTTCATTCATGCTGCTGTGTTTTAAGATGTGTTTATGCAACTATTCCTCAGACAGTTTATCATAAAGGAAATACTGTTGACATACTGCTCTGCTGTTTTTGTTAAGGACAAATCAGTCAATGAGCACAGAGTAAAGGTGAGCATTGAGGTTTCTGATGAGTGAAGGCCCTTTCACGATGATTTAGTGTATTTTTAGTGTTCCGTAGGGACTTCCTTGAACCCACCATGTACCTCAGTAGCTCACCCTGTAGCTAGGTTATAAGCTGTTCATGCCAGCTTTGCACCTTCACTTGGATTTTGCTTTCAAGTTGATACTAAAAAAAAGTAGAGCTCCAAATTTCATTTTCTGCAAGCTGACATGCCTAGTGTTCACTGAAATTTCAGTCTGTCTTCCAGCAAAATGATGTGAAAGAAGATGTACAGTTGTAAAATTGATATATCCCTGAGAGCACTGTCAGACCTTTGTTCCATGTTATAAACTGATCATCCAGGGGGTTAAAGAGAAGACTTTTCTGATCGTATGGAGATATCCTGTTGGCTGACACGTTGCAACTCATTGCTCCTCCAGGTCTCTTGCAGGGCGGGCACTGTGCTCACTGAGTCAATAGTCCTATCAAAAATCCCTTTTCCCTAAGTCCTACTGTATGTATTTACAGAGAAAAAAAGCCTCATGTCATGGATAAATGTAGTGAAAGCAGTTCAGCAGATTCTAGTAAAGCGTGTGACATTGTGTGGAGCAATTAGGATGTAGTGGATCCTTTGCTGTACCAAAATTTATTCTACAGGAAGGCCCCCAGCCATCCTGAGGTCTATGAAATTATCGGCAGCACAGCCTTTCTAATTGCAAATAACATTCATACAGATCGACTGACACAAAATGAGATCTCTCTGAGACCTGCCAGGCTCCCATCATCACCCTACCTCCATGTCTGGAAATTAATTTGATTGGAGCAAATAGTCAGATTTCATTCCGTTTGCTTATACAGTTTCAACAACTGGGGAGAGCCGTCTGACTGCTGTCCATGTAGTTCAGGCAAGTGGAGCAAAGTAGGCAGTGTTCAACATGTCGAGAACAGGCTGGGGAGGGCCATGGTCAAGAAAAGAAGATACCAAGGCAAAGCAAACCTTCTCAAGTAGTTTTACTGAACTATTTCTTGCTGAGGTGGAGAAGACATCGTGAGGTCTTCAAAACAGAAAGGATCTGTAATACGTACACTGGACTACACAGTAATTAATGATGCTTGTGTATAAATGGCTTTTATAAAAAAGCTAACTACTTCTCAGTTATTGAATTATCATACAGGCTTTAATGGAACATCCCATTCCTGTTTCCAAATGCCATAGAACGTTGTAAAACTAAAACTGGTGCATGCCAAAGAGCTGTTGGTGATCTCATTCTTTTTTATTGATTTTATCAATCTTATGTTATTTTATCTTTTAATTTCTATAAAGTCTTTAAAGTCTTCTACCACTGTCCACTTGGTACACAGTTAAATTTACCTATAAAGAAAAAGTTTTTCTTAACTATGATCTCAAAGCAATGAAACACAAAGTGGAGTGGCAGGTCTTCAATTACTTTAGAGTTATATGTATGACCTTATTCAACAATTTGGCCCCATTTTTTCCTTTTAAAATAAAACAAATTGATGGGATGTGTTTTAGTATAATATAAGAAATTTAAACAATTTAAAAAGGAGAAAGCATCACTAGAAAGCTGTAATAGTGATATTTAAGGAGATCCTTTGTTGACCAGGATCACTGAAATCTGATTTCTGCACTTATCTGTGTTACCCAAACCAGAAGGATCCTGCTTAGGCAATGCCACATTAGAGTAGGCAGTTGGATAATGTCAATATTTTTCTCTGTAGCATTGGAAACAGAGCAAAATACTCCCAAGTGTGAAAATACTGCAAAGTGGCACTGAGCATTAGAGTTGCAATTTGTAAGCTCAGTGAAGTTTTCCTGTAGACACTAAAGAGCTAAAATAATTGTAATTAAAAGTGGGTATTGTCATGATCACGCTGAGCTTTCATCTCAGTGTTAGCAAGAAGGACACTGGGGTTTTAAGCTTTTGTTTTTATTGACGTCATGCCTTTAAAAATAGGATGGAAAATTCTTGGCTCTAAAGCACAAATTCACAAAGGAAACTGTGTTATGTGTCTGGTGAGTTATGGGTATGACACCTCTCGGGGGGAATAAATGTGTTATTCTTCTGTATAAACATACCACACAGATCTTTTTTGTCCTTCATATATTAAACTGAGCTGTCAGGCTAAATTCGATCAGTGTTCATAAGGTGATACTTTTCAAGCTGCTTTTGAAAGCCAGTTTTATTCAAGCTCATTCAAGTAATCCTGTCACACACAAGCAGGATGAGCTGATGCCATGAGCATTTGAGAGAGCAGCTCCGTGGCCAAAGCAAATCGATAGGAAGGAAGGGGGGGTGACAGAGAAACCCAATATATTTTCCTTCCCAGCCCCTGAGATGGAGCTAATCTTGTGCTAAGGTTATCCAGTTCCTATTGATAATTGGAGAAAATGAACATGCTTGTTGTGTTTTCTAATTGTTCGGTGTCCGGTGCTGCTACCTCATGTCCTCTTGGCAGCCCTGGGACCGTCTCATCTCAGAGGTGCTGTGCCACGGTGTCACGGGGTGGGTCACAGCACAGCATCCAAACGGGGAGCGGGAAGGTGCCATTCAAAGCCACCCTGGCCTGGCATCAGGCTGGGCAGATGTTCGGCGAGGCCTGGCTCTGCTTACGGCAACGCTTGGCCCTGGGACGGGTTTAGGGCCGAGCCCCACAGCCAGCCTGTTCCCCAGCAAAGCAGACACCCCGCCAGCTCACCCCATGTCTGCTGCAAGAGCACTTGCAGGGTCGGAAGTGAGGGTACAGTCTAGGAAGATTTAGAGAAGATTTTGTCTCCCTGAGCTGTCTGAATTGCTCTGAAGTGTCAAAGTGGCAAACAAGAAAATGGCCGTTGTTTCTCCAGGCTTGCAAAAGGCCTTTGGCAAGCTCCTGAGCTAGATAAAGGCTGCTGCAGAAGCTAAGTGGTTGTGAAGCAAGAAGCAAAGGACTGTTACCAGCAAAATGTGGCTAAAGACAGGAGAGTGAGGAGTTATTTTCATCATGGTCTCTTTGCAGCACAGTGTCAGTTTAAGAGATGCTGAAACCTGAAGTTCTCTGCTCTGAGTTGGTCAATGGAAAAGGCAGGAGGGCAAGCAGCAGCACTTACACATGCTGTAAGGTTATCTGGGAGAGCTGGGGTCATGGAGCAGTTAGACACTGTGGAGAGGCCTCATCCAGCTGAACAGGGACTGAAACTGGGTCTGGATGTACCCAGAGCAATGTGCATCAAACCAGGCCACTCAGGCACTGAAGCAGCTGGGACGACTTGAAACGGGGCTGGATGTTCCCCTAGATGGTTCCATGCATGGTCCTGGTCAGCCTCTGGCTAAGGGAGGTGTTGCAGAAGCTGGAGGAGTGCAGCAGGACAGCAGGAAAAATACCCAAAGGTGACCAGGCATGTGGGGAAAGTCTTACAGGAAGAAAAGGTGGGAAGATAGGAGCTGAAAAACTTAAAAAGGAGATAAAAGGGGAAACACTTTTGTGAAGGAATGATGCTGATGGTTTGTAGAGAAGTCTTTTTATCACAGACTGGCAAGAACCAAGTGGAATTAAAAGGTGGTAAATGGAAACCTTGTGGAAGGGATATGACATGCTAAGAAGCTTGCTGCTGTGGGCAAGAACTTGAGCACACTCAGATGAGACTCGAGATTTATGCACATCAGCAGCCCATGCTATGTTACCATGATTCTAGAAAGCCTTGGAACAAAATCTCATGCTTCTGGGTATCAACTGATCTTCTGAGAGATCAGCAGATCTTATGTGCTGGACAGGTTACCTGACCTGTGCTGGCTGCAGGGGCTTTACACCCGCTCTGGAAAAATCTTACTGCTGGCTGGAATCAGCAGATCTCACGTGGAAATCAGCAGATCTCATGGTAGGAAACATGGTGCCTCAGCCTGATTTAGAACGGATTGTCCATGTTTCTGTGAACCCAGGTGTGCTTTACAAATGCTGTGATTACAAGATCTATATTTCTCTAACTAAAACACCAAATTGAAACCAGAAGCTAAAGCTCGCTCTTTGTGCTCAAGGCCTTTATCATCAAAGAAAATCCCCCGATTAATTTGTCACCATTACTTCCTATGTGGGATGTTTCCAGCCTGTTTGAGAAGAGCCCATTGCAATAAACACTCCAGTGCTGGGAGCTGGCTGATGACTGCATCAGAGTTACATAGTTAATGAGTAATTTACTGCTTCCTGACTGAAAAGGTTGGGAAACAAGAATTTTTCCCTATTGGAAATGAACCTTTTGCTGTGCATGTGTGTGTACGTGTATGTGTTGAAGCAGGATTGAGCTATGGTGTTGCTTTCTCTTAGGGTCTGTTAGGATGATACAGCTGCATGCATCCATTTCCTATTAGGAATGCAATGATCTGTAGGAGAGAGGGGTGTTTTGATGTTCTCTACTTCACTTTCCTCTAGAAAGCCATGTCCCATTTTTGCTAAGTAATGAGTTGCTTTTAAAAAAATATCAAACATCAAGTGCTTTCAATATACTCACAGTATACAGGATATAGGAGTTACATTTATGGCGTATGTTCTGTTTAACAGCTGGATGAAATAAATTGTTTCATGTGAAATATTGGAGGACTCTGCATTCTCAGATCAAGGCCAGAAGCAGCTCAATGACTGAAGAATTGTCAACATCTTGTGCAATTCCACTAAGTGCTTCTTTTCATTGATCTGCAACTTTATTGTTGACAATTAAATCCATTTCAACGCAGAAGATAAACATTTTTAACAGGAGGTAGCAAAATCTTTTGTCCTGAATGATCTTTCTCTGTTTTATAATTAAGTACAAAGTGTGTCACAAGTCTTGCTATTCAGTTGTGCTAAATACCTGCTTACTGTGGAATAATTGGTATCAGCAGATGACAGAGCTGCTTGTAACATGCTTTCAAAAGCATGTATTTAATTTGCATAATCAAATACTTTGTTAGTGTCCTTGGAAATTAGGATGAAAGATGACTGTGTGCTAAAAATGAAAAACTGTTTTTAGCAAATTATGTGTATCCAGTACAACAGATGAATTGCTCTGGGGCCTTTCTGATATGCGTTGGCTGGTGTACCCAACAATTTCCTCCATCCTTTGCAGTAATAGTTTCTGTCATCTGCCTTTATTTATCCAAATGTTTCATTGACCAATGTCTAATCAATATGAAATGTACAATCAGGTCTTAAATCTGATTAATTATTTCAAGCCTTGTAAAATACTTGTTGAAGTATACCTCCCAGGGCTGGCGGTCAGTGGGGTATGCATTTTCTGGCTTCAGAGAAGTTATGATAGCTTGTATTGGTTGTGACAGTTTGTACCAACTGCCCACTTATCCATGTTAAAACTGAAGGAAATAGTTTTATATTTTTTGAAAGATCTAATTTTTTATCTTGCATGAAGAAGTTTTCAGCAAATTTTAGTTAGAGGTAATATTTTCAAGAGAAGAGTTTAACTTAACAAAGTAGAAGAAAATACATGCTATTTTTAAATTAAATAATTCTATAAAAATGTGAGTAAGATTTCTGTGGCAGGCTGAACGCTCAGTCCCAGGGATCATGCTAGTAGGTACAAAAGTGTGAAAATTCCTATAATTTTCAAGCGTGTGCTGTAAGGACTTGGAGCTTAATCCAAAGCCCTCACAAAGGATGGGAAGATTCAGTGTTGATTCTGAATTGCTCTCTCCAGATGACTTCTTACTCCCAAGCCAGACAGAGAGAAGATGAATCCTGATTTGGAAGGGAGGAGCAGTGACAGGGTACTATATATTCTTGTTTCTGAATCAAACTCGGTTGTTCCAGACCTTCACATGGAAAAGTTGGATGATTTGTGTTTCAAAAAAAGGTTTGGTCTCTGTAATTTGAATGCATCATGCATGAGATTCTCTAAGGAGACTTCATTCCCCAAGGATTGCCAGGTCAGGTCAGAGATGCCCAGTTCACACATCCTTGGCTGCTGCTCGGGAATTGGCCAGCGTGGCACTTGGCATCTTTGGTGCAACCAAACACACTGAGCCTGTCTGCAAAGAACACTTGATCAGGCAAAACTAGCATGTGTAACGAATTGGTGAATCTCTGGGAATTTCAAATTTGGCAAATATCAACAGAGCATTTCTTTTGGCTGAAGAAGAGTTGGGCTTCATCTTGTGGCTATGATGCTCTCCTCTGGCCATCCTATAACTCTTTTGGATCATGCAAATGGTACAAAGGAGCCCAAACACAGAGTTTAGGTCAAATTTTACTGCCTTGTGCCTTAGGAAGACAGGCAACAGCATTTCAGGTGAATGCTGCATATAGGCTGTGTTCATTATAAAAATCCACATCTTTCAATGGAAGTGTTTGCATGCACTGTGTGTATTTCTGTGTTAACTGTGTGTATACATATAACAGATATGGGTTGAAATATAAATGTATATGTATTACACGTGACATATACATGTATACAAACACATGTGAGTGCATGTGTATACGTGTGTGCTCAGAGAATGTATATAAAATATGATGTAAAGTCACAGATACGGTCTCTCTAGTTCACATGCAGTCATTTGGTTTACTTACAGGTCTTCACAGTGTGGCCTTGTCTGCTCCTCTGGTGCTATTGAGCCAACTGAGTAATAATCACGTAGACACAGCCAAGTGATAACTGCGCTTGTGTTACTTGGAGGGGACTGAGTTCTGCATCTTGTGTGATCCCCAGATTTTGTTAGTTAAGTGAAAAATAGAGAAATTTGGGAGTTAAGACACATCAAAGGGCAAAGACAGGAAAGCAAGATAATGGAAGTTGCATGTGCTGTCTGGGTGGTACGAGCTTAGCCAATATTTTTCTTCAGTCTTCAAAGAACATCGAACTATGGCTTTATTCCTTTCTCAGTAAAAAGACCGACTACTGCTGGATGCAATATCAACCCCATGGAAAAAGGGGAGCCTCTGTCAGCACAGAATTTACATCGCAGTTACTTTATCCAAAATAGAATATGGAGACTGACATCAAATAAAGTTAGCTTGTTTACTTATTTAGCTGTTTGGATGAAAATGATTTCCCATGTTTCATAAACAAACTCAAAAAGTAGTGTATTGGCTTGTCTGTGTCAGAAGCACATGAAGGACTTTTTCCACTTAATTTTTACACCAGGATGGCCAGTCAATGCTCAGAAGTAATGTGATGTGCAAAAATATGCTGGTAGCAAAAAAGTAATCCTGTATGTATGACCTTGAAATACTGTTGATGAAGGCTTGAGCCTTCCGTATGAAACATGTAACTGGGGTCGTTTATCACTGTTGTGGGATTTGAACTCCCGAAATAGATATTGTGGGATGAAGAATTCATTCTGATTTATGTAGTGTAATTATCAGCCATGCGGGAATGCATGTACAGAGCATACAGGAGTTAGACTGCTGGACATCTGACACCGTTTGGGGGTATAGCGTGGATTAAAAGGTGTAAGACAGAGAGAAGGAGAAGGTGTGCACACATTCAGTGTTTGACACTTGGAATAATATTATCCTACTAAATACGGTGTTTTCTAAGCTGCATACTAACAGGAATGGTACTTAAGGGGCTGTGTAATGAAGATGTAAGCAGCAGCAAAAAATACCCAGGAGACACCTAGGATTCCTAGCCCCCTCTCCAGGGGAGCAGGAGCAACTGTGTGAGGAACAAACTCCCCAGCAGTGAGCTGTGCTGAATAAATGTTACACACACCAGAGACTCTAAAAATATCAAATGGAAAGATTTAACGAATGCACAGAGCACGAGATATTCCCCATAGATTTGGAAGTATCACCTCTGCAGGGTTTTCAGACAACCTACTGTATTCATCTTGTAGAGAACTTCTAATGACAAGGCTAAGCCCTCAAAGCCCTAATTATTACACCTTTCTGTCAAAAATCAAAATATTGTAACTCTTAAACCTTGTAAGGTCTAGGAACACATATCCACCTATTTCTGAACAAACTGTTGATCATTTCTTTCCTCTTTGGGGTCCTGTCTTAACACACATGGTGATCAATCTCTGTCTAACTTACAATGTTTGATCAAGCAGGACTGATCCAAAGAATTAATGCAAACTGAACTTCCTTTATTTATAACCTGCAAGGTAATAGCAACGAGATAGACCTTGGGCATACAGCAGAGTAATTATTTTTATTCCTGTGGAGTCTCACTGTTGCCATCATGGTCTTCTGATCCAAATTCATGGGGGAGCCTCTGTGCGTGTTTGCATACACCAGAAGTGGTTAAAGTACGTCCTCATCAGAGAAGTCTGGTTATTTGTCTCTTCCCTTTACCTTCCTTTCTCCCCCCCCTCATTTTTTTTCCCCATCTCCTGTCCACAGACATTAAAACAATCACCAGGCTGTTGCTGTTGCACAGGACGTGTAAAACATGTAGTAACAGGGACCTGACATACTTTGTTGGGCCTTCTGCATGAAATTAAACCCAAATGGTGATGAGTTATTTGACACATTCCTGCTCAGCCCTCTCTGGCAGTTCCAGTGATTCAGAGGTTGGAAAATACTGTCACAGTGTGCCTTGACTATGGCCTGGACAAATACACTTTCCAACATATTTACTTGTACTCTTTTGCATCAAGGTTTGACCAACGTAGCTGTCAATGATTTTCTCTGAATGTCTATTATTTTATTATGCATTTATTCATTTTACCCCTTAAAATTGGCAGAAGAATGAATAAATTTTTTATGTCTTAAGATTATTTAGAAACCCAGTTATTTTTTAAGTGATAATCTTGTCCCAAGCCCTTTTAAATCTTGTATGTTTGCCCCAGGCTTCATTTCAATAATTGCCAAAGATGCAAGTCTGGCTTGCCACTGTGGCTGTGCAGTATTGACCTAAGTGGTGCTCCTAAATCCCAGTGCAGCTGCAGGCACTCGCCTTCCCAATCTTGGGTCAGCAACATTCCCCCAGCACTTGTTCTGAGGGGAGTCATGCATCGAATATTCATTGGCAGAAATTTGGGGGCGTGATTCAAGTAGGAGATTGCTCTAGATCCCCAGAGAGCTGAGCTCCACTGTACTGAATTTTAAAATTACAATAGCAGTCATTAGTGTTAAAGAGACACAGTTGGAAAACCAAAACAAGTCATTCCATGACCAGCCAAACCAAGAAAGCCTGCTTTCCTACCAGTAAGTGTTTTAAGTTTCAGAACTTGTGTAATAAGGCACAGAGCTCACATTGCATTTATTCCCGCAGTGGGTTAGTAAGGGAGTGATGATAGAGTAACAGTAAAAGAAAATAATAGTAATAAACAGGCTTTCTCTTTGCAAGCAGGTTGTTTACTTTTGAGGAGCGTTATTGGAGGAAGAAGGAGAGAGGCAGATGCACACACATGCAGAGTGTGGTTGCTTCGCTCTTATGTCTTCAAAGAAAATGTGTTTCAGGACTAATTATGTTGCCTTCTCAACTTCTTTGGCCATTCTTCTGAAGAATAATGTCCAAACTAAATGTCATAAAAGAAAATCAAGGCAAAAATATGTTATTTCCCCTACCCTTTTATTCTGTTCTTTGGAAGCCCAAGTGATAGTAACGTTCTTGTGAGCACGTAATAGTAATTAAGGATAAAAGGATGCACCTACAAAACAAATGTTTCTCCAGGCAGAGAGAGCAGTGCAGCCAGGCTTCCTGCAGAGCTCTCCCCCTGCACCGTGGCTATTTGTGCTTACATGTTCAACTAGATAGGTTCTGTGGGCTTTATGTGATCGTTTAGGCACTGCTTTTGCCAAATACACATACAGGTGATGTTGCCTAGCTTCAAAAATTCATCAGCGCTGTTTTACAGCCCCAAATCTTGGAGTTGTGCAATTATTGTGACAATCCCGCTCTCTTTAATGATCAGTGAAATGCTAGCGTGTTTGCACAGGAGAGTTGGGAAACGAATCCCTAGGAGGCAGGAGCCAGGAGAGGGGTACAGCAAACCCAATGTCTGTTGTGCTGAAGAAACAGGACGAAGCAGATCACAAACCCTTCCGGGTATTTGCCTTCAGGCAGATGCAGTAATCTTGTGGGAGGTCTGAGTAGAGAATTTTAGAGCTTTTGAACCACTACACTCAAGTTGTGTGTACTTGCCTTTTTCACGTGTTAATGAAGACACCAGCAACTTTCTCCTTATGATAAAACAAGAGAGGAAATATTAGGAGAAGGCCCTGAGGACTAGGGACACAGCTGGAAATGATTTTGGTTTTGGTTCAGTTTCATGTTGGCATGGTTCTTTATGAAACCAAAATGTCTGCCACGAGTATAACTCCAGCAAATCAGCTTCGCTTGGTTTTGCCCATCTTGTCACACATTGACCTGTTTTCTCTCTTTCTTTTGTTGCAGATAAAGAGTTAGGAGTCAGTGCGCTAGCCGAAAATGCCGACCCTGGTGCTAGGGGGCCAGCTGTCCCGAAAATATCAGGATTAGAGAGGAGTCAAGAGAAGAGCCAGGACAGCAGCAAAGACCCAATACTTGAGCCTGTGGTGCCTAAAGACCCTTGTCCTCAGGCGGCCCAGCCTTTGGCCCAGCCCCAGCTGGAGCCGCAGCCGGAGGCGCCTTGCCCCAGCCCCGCGCTCGCCCCGCGCCCAGAGGCTCCAGCCCCGCCGGCCCCACCGCCGGCCGCCCAGCCGCCGCCAGCCCCAGAGGAGGCCGCCCGCCAGCCCGCACCGCAGCCGCCCATCCAGCACCCGCCGCGGCCACAGTCACCGGTGCAGCCAGCCCATCCCAACCTCCCTCCGGTGCAGCCCCATCCAGCCGCTCAGAGCCTCTCGCAGCCGCTCTCCGCCTACAACAGCAGCAGCTTAAGCCTCAACAGCTTAAGGTAGGAGAGCAGAAAGGCGAGCGTGCCCAAGCCGAGTCCTTGCACGCTTGCTGCCTGGTGGCGATGCTTTACAGGGCTTGGAGGAGGTGAAGAGGGGTTAGGACAAAGGTGACACAGCACGTCCTGCCTCATATGTGGGAAAAAAGGGGGGCTTTGTGCATTCTACCTCAAATTCTTCCCAGGATTGCTTTATTTTTATCTGGTGTTCCCAGAACTGCTTGGTGATTTTGAGCACATAGTTAATTGGCTTTTACTTTTCCTGCCTGTTGTTGCATAATCAGGTTTTTTGAAGGTATGTTATGCAATATAGACCACTGGAAGAAAATCTCAGTTCTAGTAGGCTCAGCTGCTCTCTGAAGGCTAACTACTTCTGCCACCTTCTCACTGTAAACCTTTTCTGCTTTCTCCAACTACTGACATGCCCTAGGGCAGTCAGTACAGCTGCTGTTGGCCCTACTGACAGCCTAATATAGTCTTGCAGCAATGACATTAAGACTTAATTTTTTCCTGCACTGCCAACACCTTACAATTGTCAGTGTTTTTCTCCTCAGCTGGCCACAGTGAGATAAAACTCCCCTTCGATGGGGGATAACAAAGATTAACAGAGATTAAACAAAATGTTCACAGGAACACGTAACGTCTTTGTAAGTCAAGGACCTCAGGTTTCCCCTGCAGTAAGCTAACGCTCTCAGCACTGCCTCACCTTTCCCCAAATCTGAGTTTGCAGCAGGCACATGGTGTCCTTCGTCACCTGGTAAACCAGTATTATGGTTTGACTAGAGACTGGGAGTTGTTTAAGACTGCAATTTATTTTTAACCAAATTGGTATTGCTCATCTTTAAAAACCACCGCAATAAAAGCATGTTGTTACTTGAAATAATGACAAGTGGGATTAAGCATTATGTGAATATATTGTAAACACTCATTAGTAAGAAATGGAACCTGAAAAATTGCAACTAGTATAATCCTGAGTATTTATTTTGCTGATTTAACTTGTCTCTTTATATTGTGGGGGTAGAGAGAGGTGTTAACAGTCCAATAAGTATATATCCATTGCTGCTTTCACGACTTCATTTCACGTTTCTGCAGTCTTCTATCTTTCTAAGTCATAGGAAAGAAATTAATTTTTTATTAATGCAGTGATCACTGATTTTGAGCTTCATTTGCCTGAAAACATGAATCAGAAGCAGTCATGTAGAAAGGACCTGATAATTAAGTAATGAATGCACAGGGCTGATTACTCCTTTGTGTGCCATGCCTGTGTTGTTGGAGGACTGAATCTCAGCCTTTTACAGGGAGGGAAAACATGTCTTGGGTTTTGGTGGGGAGAGACCATAGGAAGACACGAGATGAGGCTAGAGAAAGGAATATCTCAGTGGTATTGATAGAAAAAAAAGAAGAAAAAAAAAGAATAGTAACTGGAGTTTGTAATATGTAACTTATATTAGTGACATGTTTAACGTGAGCCATGCATATTTTATTGGGGTAGCATATGTGTAGGTTTGGAGCTTTTCTCTCTTCCATGCAGTGCTTAATTGCTTTTCTTTTCATTAACAGCAGCAGCAGAAGCAGCACTCCTGCCAAGACTCAGGCCCCCCCTCCACACATATCTCACCACCCTTCAGCCTCACCGTTCCCCCTCTCTTTACCAAGCCACAGCCCGCTGCATACCTTCACGCCCACCCTCCAGCCCCCTGCACACCCACATCACCCCAATATGTTTGCCCCTCCTACGGCTTTGCCTCCTCCACCGCCATTGACGTCAGGGACCCTGCAGGTTCCAGGACACCCAGCTGGTAGCACTTACTCAGGTAAGAGACAGATGGATCGTGGCCTGAGCATGTCTAGTGCGGCGCAGGAAACCACTTCTCCGGTTTTAGTCAAAATAATTCCTCTTGGTCCATTCCACGAGGGCTGCTGGTTGGGTGGAGGTGGTACTCATTGCTGAAGGATTTGGAGCAATAGCAAAACCAAAAGCCACCCAGACGTTCTCAAAGGCTTTTCTTCTTTCCTGGGAATGAAGATTTTTGGAAGCCTGTGCTTTTCTGTGTCTGCTCCCTGGGGTAAAAACACTTCAGAATTCATATGTGCCCACACAAAATCTGTGAACCCTCTAGCAATGTCTGTGCTGTAGCTGTGGTCTGTGCTCAGCCTCACTTCTCTGCAGCAAGCCTGGCTGGTGGGAAAGTCTCTGGTGGCTGTGCACACAGCAGTCCTGAGGTCGTGTACGCGCAAGATTTAGGGGTGGGAGGTGGTTAGTTGTGGAGATTTTTATCAGTGGAGTAAACTGTGCTCTTTTATACTTTGTCTGTGGGAAGATGTAATGTGTCTGTTCCTCACCAAGAGGGAACCGGGGGAAGAAAATGGAGGATAATCAGCATTCAAGTAACATTGTTTGTGACCACGCAGTGGGGGAGTCATGATAGCAGCAGCCAGTCTCTGTTCACTCACTTCAGCTTACCTGTACCTCCTCACCTGCTCTGGGACGTGTCTATGTCCATACAAATTTAGGGAGAACTGTCACTTTGTGGCTCAGATGAATGCTGTAGTGAAGACAGGCTTGAAGGGAGAGAAGGGGAACTGAAAACTCGTCTGTCTCTGAGGCCTTTGGGGAAGATCCGAGAGAGTTTTCTTAACCTGTACAGTGTCACGGTTTACTGTGAGGAAGTTTTAAATACAGGTTCACTACCACAGCCAACAAAATTGGCGCAAGATCTGGAAAAGTCCCTGAGCTCATGGGGGTTGTTTTGCTTTGTTTGTGTTTCAGAACAAGATCTTCTTCGTCAGGAACTAAACACGCGATTTTTGGCCTCACAGAGCGCAGATCGCGGGGCCTCCCTGGGCCCGCCACCGTACCTGAGGACCGAGTTCCACCAGCACCAGCACCAGCACCAGCACACACACCAACACACACACCAGCACACCTTCACGCCTTTCCCTCACGCCATCCCACCCACTGCCATCATGCCAACGCCAGCACCGCCCATGGTGCGTACCCCAGGCAGAAATGTGAGGATAAGTAGAGCACAACTCTATTCTTTATTACAAAAATTTAAGAATTTGCCAGGTGGCGGGGAAGGAGCATTCTGCTGCCCAGATGTTGTTGGGTGGTAGAGGAAGGGCTGTCCGTTCCCTGTGGATGGCACGTGTGCGATAGGTTCAGGCGGCAGCGCAGGGGCTGAGGGACGAGGCTGCTGGCCAGAGGGGCACTCGTGCTTGGGACTTCCTCGTGCTTGGAGTGGTGCACTCTGGTGCCTCCTCCAAGTCTCATAAAGACCTTGTTTTATTTTGAGGAAAACAAAACAAAACAAAACAAAACAGTCTCACTGGAACCTAATTTTCTGCATATTTTTCCTCTCTGTTGGTTGTCAAATAATAGGGAATTAGTCTATGTTACCAACAGAAAAGAAGCAACGAAATATAAAGTAACTAGTTTGTGCTTTGATCCCTTTGCAGTTTGACAAATACCCTACAAAAGTTGACCCCTTCTACCGTCACAGTGTGAGTTTTATTACTGTGTTTAAAACTGACTTAATTGCTTTTCTGTGGTGGGTTGGGATCACCACTCAATCAATGGCACAATGTTGAATCTCTCCCTAATCATCACTCCAGGATTTACCATTATCGTTCTTGGTTGCTTTGGCTTTTGAAGGCTTGCATTTGTGGTGCTTGTTTCTGGTAAAGATGCAGTATCAGCTTTTCCAATCAAAAAGTCTCTTGCTCATACACCATTCGAAGACAGGTTTGATGTGAAAACGATGAGGCAGAAGAGCTGGCTGTTACATGAAGCAGGATAGAGCAGTAATTTCATCACTGTGTTTCAGTTGTGCCACAAACACTTAGATTGATATTTTTCCTGAGAAACCTGAAATGAAATGACAAACTATTGTACAAATCCTTCAGGGATAGGTAATCTAATAGTTTCTTAATATATCATATTTTGTTTTATAAAATTTGAAAACTTGTCGTATTCTACAGATTTCAAAGGCACATCTGATCCACTAGGCCTGTTATTTTTGGAAAGCTCTGTTTGGTGACACTGATGTGATATGAATCCAGCTATGCACTAGATGTGCTTTTCTTAGAACTACCAAAAACATGATTTCTTGAGATGAACTGATTTTTAATATTCTAGTTAATTGTAAAGCTTCTGCTTGTAAGGGAGGCAGGTATCTGGTTGATTATGACAAGCGTTTATAAATCTAGTAGTGATATTTTGATGAGAGAAGGAGTACTGCATCAGCACTCAGAAATTTGCAAAGCACTTGGCTTTATATGTTGGTTTTGCTTAGAAGTGGAACTGGGCAAAAAAAAAATGGTTAATATGATAGTGTGATGATTTCTGTTGTACTGATTAAACGCAGTTCCTGCTAACAACTCATACCTGTAGTACATGTGAACAATCC
Source organism: Netta rufina (assembly GCF_964035555.1). Lineage (NCBI taxonomy): Eukaryota > Metazoa > Chordata > Aves > Anseriformes > Anatidae > Netta > Netta rufina. The sequence continues at coordinate 2,188,663 of NC_140145.1, read as the reverse complement.
TATTAATTTCTGATACCTTGTTTGAGTAACTTCACGGTATGTGAGTGCTTGAAGGATCCCAGCTGTAGAAGTATGAGGCAAACATTTAAGCTCTAGGAGAGACTCCTCTACTTAGAAGAGTCGTACTGCTCATTTGCATTGTTGTTTGCCAAATTACACTCTTGTTTGCTTAGCTTTACATTGTTTCAGAAGATAGATTATGATGAATGTGTCATGTTGCTTCAAGCAAGAACACGGAACTGGGAAATAAGCAAATGAATTTTAGAGAAGTAAAGCACAGAGGTCAACATGTCATACAGGAAACACTGAAATAGTCTCCACGTGTATATTCCTTTCAAATTTATAGCGACATAATCTTTTAAAATCTTGCAGTTACTTGAATCCCGATGGTCATTGTATTATGCCATTTAAAGCAAGAGGCTTCATGTTGTGCTCTGTCAGCCAGTGAGCCAGGCTGTCAAACCTGGCAGAGTCACGGCAGCAGAGATCTGGTCCATAGTGCTTCCCTTACCTTTTCCTTCAGGAAAGGTTTGTCCTAATGAAGTTATTGCAAAATAATCAGAATTGCATCTGTTGGATATTTAGCAAGCTAATACCAAAGATCAACATGATGTCAATAAATTATATTGGATTAACAGTCTTGCTAAAATTACAGCAAAGTCATAGTAGCCAGGACATTTCAATAATCTCTTCTAGTATGAATATAGATTATGAAGGTAAAAGAAGAACTGCTTGCATCAGTTTCCTGACCAGCTGCAGTACAGAAAAGCATGCTCTTGCTGGTTATAGGCACATACCTGATAGGGCTTTTTGTCTTCTAGAAACACTCTGAAACACTAGTGCATCAATACATACTGTTTTAGTGATGAGTGTCTACAATAAATCCTCACTAGGTGTTCAGATGCATCTTTAAAAAAAGCTGGCGATGTTGTCAAAGCTTGTAAGTGAACTCTGCAGGAGAATGAGAAAGTTTATTTCAGAGTTAAAATCAATTTACTTTAAAATAGGGAAGGCAGCTCACATGTAAGCTGATGGAGAGTTTTAAGATAGTTTTCCTTCTCGGCATCTTTTATTTTCCCATCTTTTTCTTTTTTGGTGAACTTACTGTAGCACAGTGAGCCTCAGTTTTAACAGTTGATGCTGAGTCTAGTGTTGCCTTTTATTGCACCTGGCTCCAGGAAAGCTGTGTTACTGCATTGTCCCCTGAACAAAGCTGTAAGGGGAAAGTGCTGCTCAAAAGAGAGGGAATGCTGGGCAAGAAGGAAACACCAACTATTGAAGATACATTGAAAGCTGGAGGAATTAAACTACTACAAAGAGATCAGGGAGATATAATATTTATATTTTATTAATAATTCTGACCTTGAGGAAAGGTCACATTTAATTAACTTAGCAGTTGTTACAAAACTAAGGAAAGTATTCCTTATTATTAGTCATAGGTAATAGAATATTAAGTATTACGTCTCTCTCCATCTTTTGGAATTGGTCCATTACACACAGAATTAAACGCAGAAGACGCTGGAGGATTTAAAACACATTTTAGTCATTAAAAAGTTATTGTAAATGAGGACACGTGTCTCTTAATGATTTCTCAAATGCCTGCAGTTCAGCATCAACTAATCTAAAAATTTTTTCTGCATCATTGAAAGGAGCAAGTTCAAATTAAATAGAATTAAAAACAACAATAGAAATGTGTTCTGTAAGGAGACTTCATACTTTTAAACCGAAAAAATCTTTTGACACCTCTAAGATACTGAAGTATTTTCTCAGTAGCTGTAATATGAATAAATGATCTCGCAAGGTAAACTAATGGAAGGAGAATTCTTTGATTCTACGAGAAAGGATTAAGAAAAGCACATACAGATGCTTGATATAAACAAACTCATCAAAACTTTGTGATACTGATTTACTCTGGGCTGTGATTTTCTCAGTGTTTGCCCACTCCAAATGTCCAGTCTTTGCCCAGTCCTGCTTCTGCTCAGTTGGCCATTAACTCATTGATTTTGATCTTAAAAGTAGCATACAGCAGGTTCATTTTGGACCAGCTATGTTCAGATGTGAACCTTTACCAGCCAGATAACCCCTTCAGGCTTTTGACTGGCAACACCAGCAGAGTTAGCAGCCATCCCCTATTAGATCCCGAGGTTTCCCAGTGAGAACACCTTGTAATGAAATGCTTTGAACCCCGACTCCTACCAAAAAGTAATTTTGTGTGATCCCTGCATTTTCTGAGCGAGTTAACCGTGTTACAGCATGAGTAAAAGATTCACAGCCAGACCACAGAGACAAGATGAGATTTGGACATTATCATTTACTTACTTGTTTCCCATGTGTTTGTCTGCATTAGTATAGAAAAGGCTTTTTTGTTTTGTTTTTGCTAAGTTGTCTTAGAATAGGTACGTTGGGATCATTGAGGTCAGTGGAAATTTACACATTTTTATGTTTAGTAGTCTGTCGTCACAAAAACAGTATCCTAAAATTTTGGGGGTTCTGCCTCAACATTTTTTTTTTAAGTAATCATTTTTGACAAATCAGTTCATCTCTCTGCTACTATTAGATGTGGCAGGATATCCTCTCAGACAGGGTAATGAAGTAAGAATTGTGCGTATTTTCCTCATTTCCTACAGATATCATTAAAATCCTAACACACTAATGGAGTTTTAATGACAGAATGTCCTAGAACATGTACATTTTTTTCCCACTCAAACAGTAGTTTTCTCAGTCCTATTTAGCTCAGTAGTCTGCCTTTTCTCTTGATATCATTTACAAACTTAAACTATTTAAAATGGCTGTGCAATTTTAAAATTAGTAATTGCAAAACAAGTCTCTTACGCTGTGATGGCCTAATCCAGGGGACAGGTTGCTGGCTGTATAATTTGGGAACTGCTTTTAAGCTCTAAAGTAAACTTCATGACATCTGTGAACATTTCATTGACTGCTTTAACTAACATCGTTGCAACAAGATCACTTCTTCAATGCTTCTCTGTTTCTCCATGTATCATTTCCCTAATACTCCGCAGGAATGCTTTTGCTGTCTTGTTCAACTGTCTGTCTTCATTTTGAAGGGCGCTTGCATTCATGTTCTTCTGTCTTTTTGTTACAGCTGTTTCACTCCTATCCTCCAGCTGTATCAGGTATTCCTCCCATGATTCCTCCAACTGGCCCGTTTGGCTCACTACAAGGAGCATTTCAACCCAAGGTAAAAACAGGAATTCTCTGTTACTGCTCAAATTCACTGGTGGTGACCCAGGTTAGATGAGAGTTCAGAACTTACTTTAGATTCCGGAGCAGCTGGAATCTGAGTTACAGCCTAATTGCAGAAAGCACAAGAGGCTTTTCCCAAGTTAACAAAACAAAAGTTATTGCTCATTGGGTTCAGATGTATCTAAATACGTTAAAAAATTGTTATATGTGATGTTATGGCTAACTTTAGAAGCAATATGATTAGTTCTCAGGTAGTACCTGTTAATGTAAGATCATGTAATAATCAAGATTTTAAGAAACTGTGATCATGATTGTTTACTCATTTCCACAGTCACCTCACAGCTCTACCACCATGCAATACACTGATTTAGTTCTCCTCTCTTTTGTGATAGCTATGGCAGTTAAATTGTTAGTTTCTTTTTTTTTCTTTTGTTTTCGTGAAGTCACTCTTGATTTATGAGCATGAGGAAATCAGTTTCTGTAGCCTGTAGTCTTTGCCACTACAGACTGAAATCAGGAATGAAATTTCTGCAGAGAAGACACCTTTCTTAAATTGGCCCATCCACTTTAATGACTGAATATGTAAATTGCAGTTCATTAGCGGGATTCTTCATATGTATGGTAATCAGTCTGTTAACAACTCTGTTGCTTAATTGTTAGTTATACTGCAGCTGATTTCTTTTTTCTTCATTTTAACATAGGAAAGATGCTGTCTAAACGTAGCATTTTTTTCTCTGAAAGATGCATTTTGTTATATTAGCTGAATATTTACATTCAAATGATGGGAAAAGCTTTAATTTTCTTCAACTGAATGTTGGCTTTTCCTGATACCCACATGGTAACAGTTCATTGTGGATGGAGTTCAGATCCTTGTACAGTGACTAAAGAGATTACCGATGCTTTGTGCCTGACATAGAGGGGTAGCAGCTTTAGCCAGCTCCAGTACATTATTGATAAGCAGCGGAGCCCAAGCTTGGTGCTCCAAATGTTGCTTTAAATGCTGTATCGTACTAATCAGCTTTTCAACAGTGGAAAGAATTTCCAGTGAAACAGTCCCTGTTTTCTCACATGTTTCGGATCACTTGAAGTAATGGGAAGTTAGTGGACAATGAAAGTTTGAAGTCTGAGATGATAATGTGTATATAAATGGATTATAGTAGTTAATCTTTTATCTTATAAAAAAAAATATCTTCATGGCTTAGGCAATATTAATGATGAAGAAATAGTATTTTTCAGGTTTTGTAGGGTCTATACGTTTTTTTTACTCATAACCACTCTCTTTCTTTATGACATTTCTAGACTTCCAATCCCATTGATGTTGCAGCCAGACCTGGAACTGTCCCACATACCCTTCTACAGAAAGATCCACGGGTCTGTAGGAAGTATTATTCTGTTTTTCTAAAGTAAAACTATTCCTTCTGAAAAGCCTGAATACATCCTCAATATGTCCAAATCAGCATCTAAAACTAAAGCTTACTCTGAAGTATATAAGTAAATGAGGGCTAGAGAAGATGTATGAGAACAATTTAAATCCTAATCCTTTTGCTCATCACTAGCAAAAACAGACACTATGCAATGGAAGAGATCTTTCCTTGCTGTCAGCTGGCATCCCCACAAGCCCAGGGTGAAGGCATAAAGCCCAATTCAATGTATAAATGTACAAACCTCTTCAAGACTACGTTTATACTCTGTAATTGTTTTTAATGTGGGTAATGACAGTTATTCCCTTGGTGACTGTATTATTGATTGCACTAGCGAAATACAAATGCACTTTATTGATCACTTGGTGCCTCAGGATTTTTGAGTTGTAGCATATGAGAACAGCATTTATTGTGTCAGCACTTCATCTTTTAGACTTTTGCTGTTCTTTGTGAATGCCACAGGGTTTGTGAATGCCCACAGGTTGTTTGCACATTTGAATTAATATGCATTATTTGCAGTGAAAAACGTTGTGCAGTGATATTTTTAGTAGAACTCTCTGAAAAAAAGCAATAGGGAATGCTCCTTAAAAATCCATGTTGTGGTATGGTTCAACTTCTAAATACTGCAGAGCTGTCTTTAAGTAATGCCAAGTTCCAGTAGTTCAGTTTGCTCTGAATTGGTGCTGTAGTTAAGCTTTATATAAAAGGAACCAGGTGTTTTCATGTCTGTTCATTCCATCTAATCAAAAAGATAACTAGAGCCTCCCATCATTAAGTAATTTAACTTATGCTGCCTTTCAGCTTGTAGTGTATTTTTGATTGTTTCAAGATGATGCCGTGTGCCATCACCGAGTCTGCAAAAGCCTCTCACACCTGTAAATCTCCTTTGCTTTTCTTTTTAGCATTGCATTTGAGAAAAGAAAGTACACCAAAAAAAAAATCATAAATACCCAAGAAATTGAATTTATTTTCTGTTATTAATTGGTGAATTGTGAACAAAAAAAGAGAACAAAAAATTACCTACCCCCCGAAAAAAAATAGGCCATACAAGAAACAGAAATGAGAAAATTCCTTTTCATACAACTGCTGTACAAAGTACATCTGCTCTGATGCGAAAAATACTTAAAGCCAATTTGTGACAGAAAACATCAGGCAAGCAATTAGTCAGTAGTGGGTATCTAAATGTGCAAGTACCCAGTGCCACAGCTGCTGAACAGACACCGGCAATGGTTTGCAGGGGCACTGCAGCCCGTTCATGGGACCAGCCCCATGATAAAGCAGCCCTATCTGCTTCCAATCTTCTCGTGAGCCGAGCAAGCTTTGAAAGATTAGAACAGAAGTTTGCCCAAAGGACGTAGCTGTTTTTCTTTGGAGTAGTTAACTAGCCATTTTTGTAGCATTAAATCAACAAATTAATGCTGATGCCAGAGGACAGAGCGCTCTGTGTGAGGCTTGTTTAGTTGCTTGTCAACACTTAGGTACAACAGCCATGGGGGGAGGGAGACCGGCTCGAAACGGAGGCTGAGGACTAATTATTATCTGAAAGGGCTTCATTTGAAAGTAAAATTATAACATTTTAATTTTGTCTCTTAATGAAGCAATACAAATTTGTTAATTAGAGCAATTGTTTGAGTGACAGGCATGTAACCAAGCTGTCATTTCTTCTTCACAGTTGACAGATCCGTTCAGGCCCATGTTGAGGGTAAGAAACCTTCTTGTGATACAGTTTGTCGAGCTCGTTTTAGTCCCCAACGGGTTACCGCAGCAGACTAATTATAAATTAACACTATGTTTCATCTTGGGTATTTTGCACCATGTTTGTTGAGCAGTGTGGTCAGTCCTTTGCGTGCTTCTTGTGGTCACGCGAGGAAGATGTCCAGTTTTGAAGGTGGGAGTTGCCTCACACAGCCCTATAACATGAATACTAAATATTCATTAAATATTGATAATCCTCCTATTGCCCTGGCCACAAGGCTTCATGTGCCAATCTACAAACTGCCCTGGCAGTGATTCCATTTCACTGTACTGCAGACAGAAGCATTTTGCTTTTATTATTTACTGTGTGTTTTCAGTTTTACTCAGTATGGAACTTCCTACCCAAGTATCTTACTGTCTAGCATAGACAGACAATCCAGTTCAAAAGCAAAATATTTTAGAAATAAGGATCAAAAGATCCAGTCTTAAAGTGATCCAAAAGGGTTCTTTTGATGATTTTTCAACATGTTCAAGAGGTCTAGATTTGATTGTACAGACCATTAAATCAATAGCACAATTGGCAGCTATGAATAAGCAAAAGGCTTGAATTTAGGCTTGTGTGTGGGAGAGAGGGGATTCATTTTTTTCTTCCATTTTTAATTGTTGGTTGATCAACATCTAGAAAAATAAGGCAAGACCCTATGCCGTAGTTTGTATGTGTAAGTTACCAGTAGCTTAGGAAGCGTCTTTCATTCACGTCATTATTTTTAAATCTATGCAGAAATTATTATTCATGTAGTTAACTGTAGACCCCTAAATAACAAGATTGTAGAAAGTGTATCCTGAATGAGTATTTTTCAGACATCATTTCCAGATATTCTGAAAATGGACTACAAAATCAATAAAAAAGCGAAATAACGCTCTCTTGTCTCTCTCTCGGTGCCATGATTTAAAAGCATGGTGACAGAGGCATGGCAAGAGCCAGCTTAAGCCATTTTGCCTTCCCAGCCAGATTGAATTGACTGACCTCCAAATTTTTGAGTATATTGGTGAGCCAAGATTTTGGATGTATAGACCAGGAATTATATGAGGGAGTCAAATTCATTTTGAGAACCAGACTGGTATTTTTATGCGGTTTTATTTTTGTTTGGTTTTGTTTTTAGTGGAAAGGCTAGTCTTAGAATAGCAGCGCTTTTGGAATTGAACTCAATGTACAGTTTTGAAGCAATCCAGCCATGCGGAGTAGCTGCTAACAGGCAGGTAGTTTCATCAGTTTCAGCAATGAGAGCTGCATTCTCAGCCAGTGGCATCAGAAGATTGCAAGAGTGTATAAAAACAAGCATGGGTTTATCTGGAGAGGAGGGTGATCAGCAACGTTCCTAGGATAAAGCATCACAGGTATTTGAAAATTACTAATTCACATTGTATTCCTTTTTTTTTTTTTTTTCTTTTTCTAGAAACCTGGAAAGTGGTGCGCTATGCATGTTCACATTGCCTGGCAGATATACCATCATCAACAGAAAGTCAAGGTCAGTCTTTTGGGCACACCTGCATTCCAGATAAATTGCACTGCGCAAACCTGTGAGAGAAAGAGTTTGTCTCTTGCTGTTAGTAGTTCTGTGCCATGGCTAATGGCTTGTTAAACTACCATAAGTAGCATTATAGCATAACCTTCCATTTCACAGGGATGGCATATTTGAATTTAAAACCTAAACACGGAGTCTCAAAGGAATGTCTGAGATGCTGTAGAGCAAGGACACCAGATCTCAAGCAATAGCAAACAGTTTATAGCTAGAGAGAGCTAAATGGGTGTGCCTGTGAGTTACAGCATTTCTTTTATTTATGGCTGAGGACACGAACATATTGAGATTAAATTATTCTAAGTCTGGAGAAGCTAGGCACATGTGTCCTATTCCTCTTATTAATGTTCACAGACATAATGGGGCACGGGAAGATTTCTGTCCCTGCCATGTTATATCCAGCATGGCTGCACAGGCTCCCATCAGTCTTTTTTCACAACCCACGTTACAGCTGGAGGCTGGCTCCAGGACATGTCTGGACTGATCAGGCAGCCACAGCTGCTCAGATGATGTTGTCCAGAGACACTGTCTCATGGCACTGAAGGTACAAGGGTGGAAATAATTTCTTTGTTGTACATGCTTTGAGACTTGATTGTAAGGGCTATGGCCAATTTAGTCCTAAAAGAAAGGTCATATTAAAATAAATAGTTTATTCATTTCATAATTAGGGTATTTCTGTTCTTTCCTTAACTCTATTTTCATTACATATGGGCTTAGTGAAGAAGGTTCCTTTCCTGTTACAGCATTTGCATGTAAAAAAAAAATCTGTGTTGCTCCTAAAGTTTTTCATTGTATAAAAGGGAGGAAAGGTTTGCATTCTTGACTGTTTGGCTTTTTACTTCAGGTGTAAATGGCTTGTGTTAGAAAGTGAAATTAACTAGAAGTCCATACCACTTTGCAGTCTGTGTATGCAACCGAAATGTGTAAGATAGTGCTATAAGACTATGAAGATGTTGAACAGCTACTAAAACCTGCAGCTAATAGAGTTTAAAAATAACCCTTTTAAACAAGGTTGACAGGTTAATTTGCTGTAGTAGACGTATCTTTCCTCTGCTTCCTTATGTTTCCCCTGCTAGTGATCTTCATTCATCTTCCCATTATCAAAAAAGACAAGATTATAGACCTAGAGAGTTATATGTCCCTTTTTTATTTTATTGAAAAGGTATTTTCTCAAAATGAAATTATTATTCCCATGTTATCTCTGTCCTTTGAATCTTCCTTGATTTGATATTCAGAGAGAGGTCATACTGGTGTATTTATAACTCACGGTAAATGCCATTTTCATACAGCCATTTCTTTTACCTATTACTTTTCTAGCTTGGATGTTTAAAAATAGTAATAATGTCCAGAAGTTCAGGAAAGGAAGTTACTTGACTTTTTGAGGCTGTGGATTATGATAATTTCTAAAATAATTGGGAAATGTATTTCACTGTCTCAGTTGAGTCAAAAAATGAGGTAAGGTCTGCAGTAGTTAAGGCGAGGTGGTTTATGTCCATGTGAGCTATCAGCCTCCCACACGGGAGCAAAGTCCTCCCCTCTGCATGCCACCAGGAAGCATGAAATCTCTGTCTGAGGGTTCACACAAGATGGTTTCTCCTATCCAGAGGTTGTGAAGGTGTCTTTTCTTCTGCACAAGCTGAAGCAGCTGCCTGTCTGTAGAGCAGGGAATAAAATACATTTACTCAAAAACTTCAAGTTTGCATGCAGTGCCACCGGACTGCCTGCAAAGTATGGAAGAATTGCTAACTACCCAGCCAGCTAGTAATTGCTTGCAGAGGGCAGCACCAGGCACTGGAGAAGCAGGCAAGACAGGAAACTTTAAAACACAACCTTTGTGACCCCAGGAAAAAATGCATGCAGCTGTTGATGCTGTTTGCCTGCCTGTACCTCTGCACCAAGACACTGTTCAGATCTGGGTAACCTGTCTGCACGCCCAGGGAATTCCTCAGACACAGCCAGGGCTGGATACCAGCTCTGAGCACAAAGCAGTTGTGCACTGTGGCTCAGGCTGACCAGCCTGTTACTGTTCTGGCCTGGATTCCAGAGAGAATTTATGCTCCATAATTGGCTCTCTTTTAGGCAAGGACTTATGGCCTGGTCTAACATGACATGAAATTATTGCAGGCATTTGCATTGCATTTAGTGGGCCCTGAGTTAAGGTGTTAAGCATTTGCTGGACTTGAAATTAGTTCATAAGGATTATCAGCAAGAGGGGTGCTCTCTCAAACAGCAGCTGGGTGTGAAATGATTCTGATCAATTTTCTTTGGTACTATTTTAAGGTAAATCTTCACATTTAAAAGTCCTTTAGCACAGCCATGATATTTCCGTTCCTCTTCAGACAGGGGATTTTTTCATTATCAGAACAGTACTGTTCATATGGCTGCAATTAAGGTTTCAGCCAGCTTTTGCTATTCTGAGTAATGCTTGTCAGAGGTTTATAACTTGGTTGTTAAGAAGAAGAATAAAAAGAGCTCACAGCCTAAAAAATCTGGCACACAGCCTTCAGCTGAGGCATTTGTATCTTCTGAACTTTCTTAATTATTGAAGTACTACAGTGTTGCTTCCTTAAAAGACATGACCTTAACTTGGCCATCTTTTGCACTTCAATATTTTTGCAGGCCATTATCTCAAAACGTTGATAAAGCCTCTTTTTTTCTTCCTTTTTTTTTTGTGCTCATAGCTACATAGACATGTTATTAGCACTTGAAAAACAGCTACTAGGCATGCACATTAACTTGGTCATAACTTTTTAATATGCATATTTATATCATTGTAACAGTCTGTACTCTGAGCTGGCACAGTATTAAATATTGATTTATTAAGCGGAACATGCTCCAGAATTACTGTTAAGATCTACTGGTTCAGTGTTACACATTTGTAAATCCTTTCAGCTGACCTGCACAATTAATCAGCAATCTGTGTTTAGGGAGTTCTGGCAGCACAGGTAATTGGGAATTTGGTTTTCCTCTGCATTCTATAAAACTATTGAAGTAGGGACCACTAAAATGAGCCTATGGCACAAAGAAGAGCCCATCTTTCATCCACTTATCATTTACAATACAGATACCTAAGCAAATATACCTTAAAAGGGAAAGTCTGCTTATTGTAATACCATATAAATAAAGACAGTGACATACAGTGCTTCGAATTTGGAGTGCAAGCTATCAAAATGGGGCTTAAGTTCTTCAGACACTAATACTCTGTCTGTAACTTGACTTATTTTAGTACCCATCTTGCTCAGTTGTAGTCTGAGAGGCACTGAAAGATGCACAGCATCAAGTGTTTCCCAATTGCAGCTTTGCATTGAAATGTAATGGTTCTGGTGTCCATTGACTTGTCGCTGCCTTAACTGTCGAGCCAGTGATTCCTGCAGGCAGAAGAGGGTCAGCTGGCAGCTCTGCCTCTTATACTTGGAGCTTTCACCCTGTTTTTAACATGCCTACCCACCCAGCATCAGATCCAAGCTACCACCTCTCTTCAGCCTTGCTTTTATTATTAAAGACAGACCTGTTCTTACAGCCAAGCATGTGTTTAAAGGCTGTCCTGAGATTTTTGTGTTTGTTCTTTAAGTCAAATCTGCAGTGAAATGCTTTGCTCCAGAGGGATGGATGTGAGTGTTTGTGAAGGCACTGTTGAACCTTGGGGGAAATACCTGTTGGAAGCCTGAGGTTTTTTGTCTGCCTTAGATCTCCCTTCCAGGAGATTAGCTTTGCACGTCCAGGGCCACAAAAACTAATATTCTTGTTAAATACCAGTTGTTATGAATGAATTGCTATACCCACAGCATTTTGAAAGTGCCTTTTATTGTTATCTTTTAGGACAGTCTCTTCTAAATCCTGTTTTTACATTTCAGAAACAGATGCAGTCAGATCCACACAAGCTGGACTTTGGCCTGAAACCTGAATTTCTGAGCAGGCCACCAGGCCCCAGCCTTTTTGGTGCCATCCACCACCCCCATGACCTGGCTCGGCCCTCGACTCTCTTTTCCACAGCCAGTGAGTACTGAGAATCAAAATCTTTCTTGTGGCATGCTCATTAACATGCTAATCCTTGCCATGCTGAAAGGAAATTTCCCATATGCTTTGGCTTATGAACTCTCTGCAAGACATGCCAGGGGCTATTAGTCTATTTGACAAATATTTTAAAATTTGTCCATATGCTTTAAAAAACAAAAAAAAACAAACAAACAAACAAAAAACACAAACATGCTGAAATGTTATACAGGTCGCAAATGGAGGAACATTGCTCACAGTGATATCTGATGCATCATGGAGATGACAGGTTGGAAATATGCTGTATTTTACATGTACTCTTTCTCCATACTGATACATTTTTCCCTCCAATCCCCTTTAACTGGTAACTTCTGTTTAGAAGAGCAGCTGCTGTTTGCATGGGATCCTGACCTGAGTAATCTCTGCTCACATGAGCTGTTGTTTAAGAAATTATAGTCAAGTGTAGAGGACAGGGAGTGCCCTTCTGAGCTTTTGCTAGGAGTTGACCCCATTGCTTTGTTTTGGCAGGTGGGGCTCACCCAGCCGGCACCCCTTTTGGCCCTCCACCTCACCACAGCAACTTTCTCAACCCAGCTGCTCACTTAGGTAAGTGCAGTAACTGCCAGAAGTCATTTCCAATTCTCTCTGTGAATACTGGACTGTGAATACAACTCAGAAGTAACATGCAGGCATTTTCTGCCCTGCTACCTTTGGCAATCTGCTGTGGCCTGTTACAGTGTGAATACCACTGAACTGACAGCTACTTCAGTTGTCCTGTCATTCCCCAAAAGGCGTGGAGTATAGTCTGAACAGCCACCATCTTTTACCAGCCAGATTCAGAATAAGGCCAAAAGATCCTCCTGAGCCTCACTGGTCCACAGAGATAATACAGTTAAGCATGCCAGGAGCACCAAAAGAAATAAATATAACGCATGTTCTTCAGCTCCTCAACCTAAGTGTTACCTGTATAGATCCATTTACGACTGGATCAACATGATGAACCCTTTGACACAAGCTTGGAGTCATGGCTCTGAATACATAGCAAGCTGCCTCAGCTTTTGTGCTCTGCTTTTGCATGTCTGCCACTGTAAAGTAATGCTACATTGTTCTTACTTCACATCTTTTGTTTTAGTCCATTAAAGGCTGCCCATGTGGAGACTCTCTGAGTGTCCTGCCTACTTAACCTTTACAAATTGCACATTTTATCCATTAATCTTCTGTAACTCAGGTAGCAGTTCTAAATACATGTAACAGTATCACTGATAGCATGTTTTGAAATACTTCAGAAAACAAAGTGCCTGTATGGCAGCAGGAATGGGGCTGGTTAGGTTCAGTGTAATCATGTCTATAAGCAGTCAAAAAATACTTGAAAATTAAGGCTCAGGCTCAGAAAGGTGTTTCTGTTCCTGACTCCTACTGAGATACCTGCTTTTCCATTTAAGTGACTGGGAAGGAGATCCTTAAGATCTTATGATCTGGGCTCAAATGTGTATGTCAGTGAAAAATAGCAAATACACATTTAAGAAAAGGAACCACTTAAGTCACCAAATGTTGTTAGTTCCTTTCTAACTTACTGATGTAATAAGGCAATCTGCTGCCTATGGGGACATCAGAAATCAAGACTCTAATTTGATATTCCATTTTGCAAAAGGAAAGATTTGGCAGGGTCACTAAACAGATACAGCAGACTCATGATGTCTGTAGAAAATGTTAGGCATGGCCTTCTGCTTCTCAGTGTTGGTATTTATCAGATGTAGTTTCATCAAAGTCATTAGACTTTGAGAAGAGAATTTGCTTCATACAACATACCTATACTCTGTATACATTAAGTATGAAAAAAAAAAAAAAAACACAACAGATTGCAATATTTCTCATAATACATTCTAGTTTTTCATATAGTATTGGCAATAAATATGAAGAGCATTGAAAAATGTTCAGGTCAGCATGACATATCAGTATAACAGGACATTTTATTTTTATCCTGGCTATGTTTTAGGAGACATGACTGAGGCGTGGCCTGAAGGTGTTTTGCAAGCACAATTGCCAGACTTAATAATAGTCTTGCTAGCCAGGGACGTTTCCTGAGAAAGATCCTGAAACTGAACTGGAAGGGAATAAAAGGAAATAAAAATTGAGATGTTTGCAGATTTTAAGTGAAGTAGTTACTTTTGCTGAATTACAGGCCTCAATACTGCATATATTGTAACATCTTGGTTTTCTTCAAAGAAAACATCTTGGTTTTCATTATTGGGGAAAAAAAAATAAGTTTTTGTATTTCTCACCCCTTCACAATCACCGGTGTGTTGTGGGAGGATGTTGTTCATCTGGATAACACACTAATGCTTTCTCACAATTACCAACATGCCAGTGAGTGTCAGTTGTTTTCATTGGTTTGCAGAGCCTTTCAATCGACCAGCTTCCTTCAGTGGTCTCACTGCAGTGGGTAGTAATGCCTTCGGGGGACTCGGGAACCCGACAGTTAGTGAGTAACCTCTTTGTTTATGAATTCTTGTTTGCTGTGTGATTCAGGATATTGAGTGATGGTGACTATTCGTTGTCGTTTTATCGGTTGCTTAGATCACATCCGTAAGGGATGGGAATATGAAAAGCACCCTTTTTCTTTTAAATAACAGCATTGTTTTAGTCATTAGTAAATTATTTTCTATCAGTTGCCTCATAGTTTGGGTTCAACATAATGCCAAATGTCACCATTGGCATTGTTTAGTCAAAAAATAAATGAATACAGAACTTATGAGTCTAAGGACTTTGTGAGATTCCTCATGGTTTTGTTGCATGGTCAAAAACAGTTAATGTGCACTGCTTATTTGTAATCCCTAGCTGTGGATGAGAACATTTTCTTTTCCTTTCTCACCAGTAATCCAGGACATGTGCCTGGAAAAGATCACTAACCTGCATTTATTTGTCCAGGGTCATCAACATTTCTCTAGATTTGGCCAGTCTCAAAAGATCATCCTTTCAAAAGTCACTACCTTTCTCCATACTTCAAATCTGGCATGATTTCGGTCACATATTATTTTATTTTGGTTCAGGATTAAATGCAACAAGTCCCATTGTTTATAGTCATTATAATGGTCATTTTCTGGTGTCTCTAAAATATTTGGACTAAGGATCATTGTCACTTTTATCTTTCTATTTCATCCCTTGTCAATTTTATCCACAGCATTTCCCTTCCAATTAAAACAGCTGTCAGATGCCTGCCCATTTTTAGGAATGAGACCCTCTAATGAATCTCTGTTAATTTCCTTTCCTTTTCCAGCTCCCAATAATATGTATTCATTTTAACTCTGAGTGCTGTAAAAGTTTTTTTGGTAAGTACCTTCACTAGAGCATACCTTTTTCTTAAACCTTTTTGTTTTCCACTTCACCATTTCAGCACCCAACTCAATGTTCGGCCACAAGGATGGCCCCAGTATGCAGAGCTTTAGCAACCCTCACGAGCCCTGGAACCGACTGCACCGAACTCCTCCTTCGTTCCCGACCCCTCCGCCCTGGCTGAAGCCAGGAGAGCTGGAGCGCAGTTCATCTGCTGCAGCTCATGACAGAGATAGAGATGTAGATAAACGAGACTCATCTGTTAGTAAAGATGACAAAGAAAGGTACGAAAGAACACTTCCAAGAATTGTCTAGTTCAAAGCTTGGGGCTCCGTTCTGCTTTTAACCCTTCCCAGCCTGGCACATTGTTAAACCAGAGCTTCAGTAGAGGGACACCTGGAGAGCGGACACCATCGGCGCCTACAATGTGAGGCTGGCAGTACTTGCACAGCAGGTGCCTCCTGCTGCATCTGTTTCTCTTCTCACTTGCACCACAGTTCCTCAGAAGGAGCTTGGCTGGAACAGAGTTCAGGCAGTGTCAAGTGAGAATAGAATCAGACCACACAGCCTTGTGGATGACTTTCTCATAGGTCTTCTGAAGACTTGATGTGTAGATAGGTGCCTGACAGGATGAAAAAAGGATTATAAAGTCTATCAGACACATATCTGCACTAGCGAATACTTAAATAACTTTGTAAATCTGACCCAATCTGCAAAACAAATAACCCTGCCTCCCTCCCCTAAAATGGCCTGACGAGAGAAACCACTGATGAAAGTTCTAAAACTAAAACTCTGTAAAATATCATGGTATGTCATTTCCAATACCACAGTAACTTTCAGTGCATGCAGTTCATTAAATCAACCTTAATTCCCCTGAAGAAAACACACATACATGCACTGCTGTTGCATACCTTCAAGCACGTTTTTTTGTTCAGTGTTTTACATGAACTTGCATGTTAGAACATGTCCAGGCTGGGAAGGGTTAATGAAAAGTAAAACCCGGTCATATTTTTTTTTGACAGGACTGTTCCCATTATACAGTTAACTCAGTAACAATTCCTCTTAACATTTAAGTACCAAATTATAAGAATTTGCCATTCAGCAAGTGTCATGCCTTCCTTGAAAAATGTAGAGAGGCTGATTTCAGCTTTTTCAGTTGTGGCTTAATGGCTTTCCTGTTAAGTTTGCACATTACTTTACTACATAATGGCTATGTTTCTAATTTTTTAACATAAAAGAATATTTAGGAGATGTGCTTTTCTGACTTCTCTGTCACTAACCCAAATATACGCATTAGTAGCCTTTTCTAAAAGAAGTTATGCTAACACATTAGATATTCTAAAAATACATTTAAGAGCTTTTCTGTGTTATTGTAAAATGTGAAGAGCAAGTCAAACTACAGATCTTTTCACCTACATTTTCCATTTGGAATATTTTATGTTTGGTAGCATAGCTTCATTATTTTCATGTGTGGTGTTAATGCTTCAAAATAAATTGCCATTAGAAATTGGGGATTCTGTCTTGAGAAATGCTTAAGCATGTGAGTAACTTTACTGGCTTGAATGGCAAAACATTTTAGTTACTGATGATATGGGTAGTCTTTAGAACTATGTGGTTATTTCAGTTACTGTCCTGTTGTTTTGTTATGAAGTGTTCCTGCTGAAGAAAATCCCTTTCAGAAACACATTCCTTGTAAGCTGCTTTGGCATTGCCTGAACTCCATACCATAGCTCAGAACATATTTATTTTCAATAATTTGAGAGCTTAAAAGTAAGCATCATTCATACTTCATATTTCTGCACAATTATGGCTACCAGTTTAGTACAATAACGATTTTGCTGATATAGTATTGCTATGCATCCATCCATGTGGTTTTGAAAAGTTCTACTTTGCAGCATGCTCACACTGTTGCCTGTATGAGAAGATGCTGAGAATTCCTTCCTGGAGACCTTCTCCCTATGTAGATAATGTCTGGAGTAGTTTGTGAGCCTCTCATACCTATCCTTTTATCTTCAGTGGCACCCAGCAGGGTGAGGATATAGACTTGCCTTCTAGTTGAGGTCCCAATCTCTGTTACCTATTTTTGGCTAATTTGACAAAGCAGGAAGAACTGGGAATCATACCCAGAGTTCTGGTATGATTTCATCTCAAAATTGTCCTATCATCAATGGTCTGAGCTTTATCTGCCCCCAAACACTCCATCTAGACAAATGGGTCCATCTAGATTTCTTCTGTAATAAGTGACAATTAAATGTACCTCAAAGGCACCTCTTAGCTTGACTTACCCCCATTTAGAAATGGTGTTAGGGTGGGTTACAGTGATTCACTGATTGCTTTTACTGGATAAGCTGTACAGCCATTGCATTGCAGCCCCCTCCCAGCTAGCGTGAGATATGGTAGATCTTTCAAGAGAGTTTAGATAATGTGAAACTACAGTCTGTGAACATTTCCCAGGTGTAGAGCTGGCTGGGAGTTACACTGCTATGTCCTGTTGTAGTCCCTGCTTTCTTCTGGAACACCGCTTGCAAATTCGTTTGTTTCTTTCTTTTAAGGACATTACTCCAGTCCAACATTAGAAAAAAATCAGTGGAAGCAGCTATTGTGCAAAACAGGATTTGTTCTTTCTCAGTGGTATTTAATTTAGAAGATGTCACTGAGCAATTCCACTCTAATAAAGACATTGATGTGTATGTAATCCTGGAGCTTTAAAGAGAAAACAAGAATCTATTGATCTCTTTATCAACATAAATGAAGCAAAGTAATTGGCATAATGTCTTGTGCATTATCTTTCAGTGTAGCATACAGCCTCAAAACATACCTTATTTAGTAATAAACTCATTTGAAAACATGATCTCAAGTTTCTTATTTCAGAGAGACTGAGGGTTAGCGCTGTTCCTGTACTATTAGCCCTTGATAGAACTGAGGATAAAAAACGATTCCCTCCCTGACCACTGGACTGCCGTTCACTTAAGTGAACTGTGTAATCAATAGCCTCTTGAGATAATGCCATCACTGTAACTGAATAAAATTAAATTGGCAATGGAAGATGTTATTTTGGTTGCACATATATTTTTCTTTAGTTACAGAAAATACCCGTTATTTTCTTTAAATTTTATGCACAATTTAAAATAAATAAGTTACGCAGAAAATTGATTAACTATCAGTGAAAGGACTCAATGAGTTCCTCTAGTGAAATAAAACAATTAAGGGTGCCCTCTGAACTGGTCCCATGAGCAAAATAAATAACAAACTAGGTATTGCAGAGTCCACAAGCCAGTGTTTTCACAGCAGAGGAAAAGGATCTTCATGTTGAAGCATTGCATTCACTGGAGTACATTATCTCGGTCACGCTGTGTCCAAATCTGGAAGCTGTTAGAAGAAATGCCTTAGCTTTTCGTGGAGAGCTAGAGGAGGGAAATTAGAGCCAGAACACAATTTTCAGACTGTTTAGGGCAGAGTTAATCAAAACAGAACATGATATCCAGGAGTTAATTGGTAGTCAGTGCAGATGAGACAGTTTTGGTATTAATTGCTCCAACTTACAAATGTTTTATAACAGTTGCATTCTGGACTCTGATTGTCTGAGACAAGGCCCATAAAATGACAATTTCAACAATTCAGTCTAGATGCAGCAGAAGATGCTTCTGGTGAGGTTATAATAATGAGAATTTTCTTTTTCAAAATACTTTTTCAGCAGTTGCTGCAGTTTCACCACCCAAAAGTACCTACAGCTTAGAGGTAGAAAACTTACACAGTTCAGCTCGTTAGCAAAAAAGAAAGTAGCAGAAACTGTGTAGGTGAAGGAGCAAGTTGTCCACTTCATAGTCACTCTCCGAGTTGCCCTTCAGCCATCCAGTATTGCTCATCTTGTCCAGAGTGAGTTTCAACCTACTGTCCTCATCAAAGCGTGTTTGGATGACACATTGCTAAGCAGAGACTGCAGCACCCAGAGAAGTATGTAAACTGGAGCTGTTTGCAGACTGTAGAGGACCCTGCTGCTTACCCCTCATTTTGCCTTTAGTGGCATGTTGTCCATCACCCCGCATGGAACAGAATTTCCATGTCTAGAAAACAGCATGTGTCCAACACTGAGGCTGTCTTTGTAGAGAAAACTGCAATGCTGAATTCAGCTGCAATTAATGCGAGGTGAAAAGCGTTGGAACTGAAGAATTAGATTCACCTTACATACTCAATTCATTTGAAATAGGACTGCTATTCCACTTAGTGTTAGTCAACACTACTTCCAGAAAATACTTGGTACAGAATGCATTCATATATACATCTTTTTCAGTCCACTGCCAGACAGTTATTCTCTAATCCTTTGTGCAACACAAGTATGAAAGATGGAAAGAATTTGCAATATTTTGAGACTTCTTGGCATTGGCAGCGAGATACATTGTCACAGTCTCTGCTCTGCTCACTCTATCCCAGAAATGGGAAAGGGTTCGGAATCTGAAGAGCAACAGAATCCACAAAGGTGTTAACTTTATGAGATAGCCTGAATGATGGGCATACAGCATAGATTCATCCCTGCCTGAGGAAGTCAACACACAATCTGTGCATGACGGCTAGCAGTCTCTATTAAAACACCCACACTGAGGCTTCACACTTAAAGAAGTGCCTGTCTGTTCAGAGGTGGTCTCCACCAGTGCTGGTGCACTGAGAGGCTTTTGTTTTCAATTTTAAGAAGGAAATTGAATTGTGAGAAGTAAATTGAAAATCAAGAAGGATGAAGACAATGTAGATAAGAAACTAGTAAAGTACATAAGCGTGGAAGTTTTTCAAGAAGTCCGCTGAACAAAATGTCGTCTGCTTGCCCAAATGTATTCTTAATAGAAGTAGCAGGTAAAATCCTATTCCCCATGTAATTTGGATTTAATTGCCTCACCTTTTTTGCATGAAATTGGTATGTTTCTATTTTTTCTCTCTCTTTACAAACAGCTAAGTCCATCATCCTAGGAGTATGTACATTAGAGCTAGATTCCCTGGGATCCTTCTGTGGACTTCAGTGTTTGAAATTTCAGTCAGATCATTCACAAAGCAGCTTCTTTGGGGATCTTCTTCTCCTGCATTAAGATAATAGAACAGACCTAGTTTAGAGATGGGTTGCTCTTCTGGTGTTTTGGGTGTGCAATAGGAACAGTGCATTAAATGGTGCATGTTACTAGCTTTCTGCAAAGTGACAAGTATACAGGCAGACACCCTCAAGGATTTGTTTTATTTATGAGAGTTTCTCATGCTTTAATTTTTATGCTTCTCTTTCTTTCTAGGGAGAGCATTGAGAAAAGACACTCCAGCCATCCTTCGCCAGCACCTATCCATCCAGTAAACTCCCTCGGACATAATCGCAGCTCAAATGAGCAGATCAGGAGCCATCTGAATCCCGAGGTTCGAGAAAAAGAGAAACCCAAAGAGCGAGAGAGGGATCACTCCGAATCTCGGAAGGAAATTAATGTCGAAGAGCACAAGGTGAAGGACAACTATATTTCAGAGAAAGAAGGCCTGAGTCATGAAAGCCGAGTGGTGGAAGAATCGAAGCAAATGTCCAGGGTTCCTTCACCCTATGCTAGGCCCCCTGTTGTGGAGAGCACCAGGCCTAATAGTACTTCAAACCGTGAGACTGAGAGGAAGAATGAGCCGGCATATGATAATCCGAAGAAAAGCAATGAAGTCAAGGTGAAGGAGGAGCGAAAGGAAGACCATGATGTTCAACCTGAGGGACCTCAGACTCACAGGTCATCTGATCAGCCCCCACCTATATCTACATCTAATGTCCATCCAAGTCCTTTAGTGTCTATGCCCATGACTGTAGGTGTAACTGGTATACATCACATGAACAGCATCAGTGGCCTGGATAGGACTCGCATGATGACCCCTTTTATGGGAATTAGCCCGATTCCTGGTGGAGAACGTTTCCCCTATCCTTCTTTCCACTGGGATCCAATGAGAGATCCCTTAAGAGATCCTTACAGAGAGCTAGATATTCATCGGAGAGACCCCCTGGGCAGAGACTTTTTGCTAAGAAATGACCCCCTTCATCGTCTTTCTACGCCAAGATTATATGAAGCCGACAGGTCGTTCAGGGATCGGGAACCTCACGACTACAATCACCACCACCATCACCACCACCCTCTTTCTGTTGACCCACGACGTGAGCATGAGAGGGGCAACCACTTGGATGACAGGGAGCGGTTGCACATGCTCAGAGAGGACTATGAACATGCACGCCTGCACTCAGTTCACCCTGCCACCTTGGATGGGCACCTGCCTCACCCAAGCCTAATCACACCAGGACTTCCTAGCATGCACTACCCCAGAGTCAGTCCCCCAACGGGACACCAAAATGGCATCCTCAATAAAACTCCCCCAACAGCAGCTCTCAGTGCCCCTCCACCTCTTATTTCTACTCTGGGACCTCGGCCTGGGTCTCCCAGAAGGACTACTCCTCTGTCAACAGAGATGAGAGAGAGGCCTCCTTCTCACACCCTCAAGGACATTGAAGCTCGATAAGCAGAGTGAGACTAAGTGAAAACCAGAGAAAGAGGGACAGAATGTTGTAAATGAACATAATATAAAGACCTTCTTACTAGTCATTGATACAGACTGGGGATGTAACCCACTGTACAATATGTATAGACCTGAGTGCAAAGATTTTGAAATGTTTTTTTTGTATATTATATGTTGAAATTTTCCAGATCTTTTAGCCAAGTCCATATGTTCCTCGTGTCTTCTACTCTATTTTATTTCTAGTTTAAAATTTTCAAATTTGAACTGAAGAACAAGACATTACTCTGAATGATTTGACTAGAAACAAGCCACCACCAATGACAACCGTACAACGCTCTTTCAGAAGAAAAGTGAAAACAATTGTAGATATTTATGTAAAAAGAGTGCTTCATGGGTTAATGGTTCATATATGCAAAAAGGGTAAGACGAAAGCTTTACTTTGTACAAATGTAAATAGATAAAATTAAGTAACATAATACATTAATACTTCTTAAACTGTGCTATTTGCAAACTTAATATTGATCAACACAGTCTGCTTATGCTGTGTTACATATATTGTTATAGACAGCTAAACCCCTTCAACTATGCAATGAATTTTAAGGCTTTTCACAAAAGCCTTTAAAACTCAAAGGAGCCTTTTCAACACACAACATACTTAAAGTCATATTTTCCCTGAACAAGCTCATCTATACTAGAAACCTATTTCTCTTGCTTGTTTTGATGAAGAAACAGCCCATTAGAAGTGTAGTTTTCTGTCTGAAACCCTGCATCAAGATGCTGATGTTACTGTAGCTCATGTATTCCTTAGAAAGCGTCAGGTTAGCAATCTATAATCACTGATACTGTAGTCATGACTGATGGGTTTTTAGTCACATTAATCTGGGTTAAACAGAATAATAATCAAATGCTGGATATTTTCCAGAACCTTCGTCACTTAACATGTCAAACTTATTTTTGGAAGAACATCTGGTTATAACCATTCATGTCTGTTTTTATTGCCAGTGTGTCATTTTAATCTGTACACACCACACACTTTTTTTTTCTTTTTTTTTGTTAAGTGATTTTTAACTATGTTGAAACAAATCGTACAAGAAAGCCAATACTTTTCTAAATGATGTTTTCACTGTGGATCAGTAGTTTAATTAATGAACTCTGATGCAGATTTCATAATGCAACTTACTGTATTTCAGTTGGTAATAAAGTCTGTGAATAGTTAACAGGTCAACCTTGTTGTTCCCTAATCATGGAAGATACAACCTGAAGAACACGGTCCTTTTTAACAATATGCATCAGTCTTCTGAAATCTGTCTTTTCATAACACACTTTTTTATAATGCGTTAAGTTTCTTGTCTAAATATTTGGAGAGAATATGACTTTATCAGAGAGAATTCAATATCTTGTCTACTGGACTGTAAAATATATGTATGAAATAAAATTAGTTCCATTGGTCTTCTAGTGTATTAAAGTGCTATCTGAAGTTGTTATTCTGTTTTGGCAAAAAAAAAAAAAAAAAGAAAAAAGAAAAAAAAAAGAAAGAAAAGAAAGAAAGAAAAAAGTTAACTACAGTTGTTTCTAATGATCAGAGATCTATTTTAGTAGTCAACTGAAGGTTTAGTTGTGAGCTTCAGATTTTGTGAACTCCAGATGTTGTGCAGTGTTCTTTTTTTTTCTGATTTTTTTTAAGAACAAAAGGAAAAATGAAAAAAAAAAAAACCCAACCCTGAAGAATATGTACACTGGAACCGTAGTGGTAGCTTTCAGTATTGTAAAGAGATTGTTATATACAAACCTTTTTGCTGTTTATCCTGTATGTAATAAAGTCCTTTCTAGATCCTATGTGAAAAGAAAAGTGAAGCGGCTCTCAATCTTCAGCATGTTTCCTCATCAGCGAAGACTTGTGTAATGTAAATTGTGCCATGTTATTAAAAAAATGTGAACTAAACTGCTAGGTGCTTCTTTGTGTGGAGTACCCCATCGTTGCTATGGGGAAGAAACGATACCTTTTCCCAAGAGTGGGCTTTTGTTCAGAAGAAATAGCTGTTAAAAATGGAAAGGAAATGACAAGCTTTTATAAGCTATCTTATAAAAATGATTATAATAATCAGGAAAAAAGGAACAAAAAAAGAGACCAAATCCTTAGCTTGCCCAGATTCTCTAAAATATAATAACATCCTACTGACATTAGCTTTTAATTACTGACCAATTAGTCTTTCAGGTTAGTCCCATACTTACGTATGTGACTGTATGCAAGCCGTTTTGTGAATTTGTGTACTTCCATGCAAGCTAAATGCATTTTACCAGTTACCAGCTAAGAAGATGGCTCTTGGTTACTGTGACCAATTGGAAAAAAGTATGTACAATTTTTTGCAAAATTTTTAGTTCTACATAGTACAGCTTTCATGGTGTCCTTTTTTTTTTGGGGGGGGGGGGGAAAGTCATGATGTCATGATGCATGATTTCCTGGAGGTGGTTGTTTTTTTTTTGTTCTGTTTGGTTTTGGTTACAGACTTAGTGCAAACACTTCAAAATTTTTACCAAGTTACTTTTGCCAGAGGTAACTTGTGACACTAAAACTCGCTTTCTAGAGTAAGAATTAAGAAGACTTTCTTCTCCCTCGATAATTAGCACTTGTTTTGGTAAGCAATTAACTGTATGCAGCCATATATTCAAGTTTGGTTTTGTTTCTCTCTCTGTCGTTGTAGAATTTGTCTGTATTCTATGTTATCATGTAAATCTGATCAAAGTGAAATTTCTTTGAATTTCAACCATGTAACTGAGAGAAAAGAATAGCCCTATGTGTGAACTGTACGTATTCTTGGTAGTAATGTACAGTATAATATAGGAAAAAAGCATTTTCTGTTTTTGTTTGTTTGTGGGTTTTTTTGTTGTTTTTGTTTTGTGTTTTGTTTTGTTTTGGTTTTGGTTTTCTGCAAGCAACCAGTATCTTGGTCTTCTAAATGTACATCTTTAAAAATGCTTCCAGCTTCCTGAAGGAAACCATTCATAGATGTCTGTAGAAGGATGAAAGCTATTGGAGAAGGCTTGCACAGATACAGTGTGAGGGAGTCTATGAGAAGGGCCTAATGAGAGCATCATCTTTCAGGTTTATCTCAGCATTGTAATAGGAGTCCTAGCAGCTTTGTCAGTGGCTTTCAGGGAAGAAATGTGGTATCTGATTGTACAGACTATGATCCTTGTTCTCCCAGATGCTGAGTGTACTCCTGCTGATATTACTGAATTCCCAGTCAAGATAATGAAACCTCAGCCCCAGAGTCCCAGAAAGGACTGAGGCATTTCACTCCCTTTGAATTCAATGCAATTTAAGTGGCTATATGCCTTTAAAGAACAGGACGTCATGTCTTCTTATGAGTGCTGATGCTCACAAGAATATGCCTGAAAGGTATGAATAAGAGATGAAACAAGGTTTTAATGCTCTCAAACTTTTTTCAGATGTGTTCATAGCTTTTCAAAAGCTTGATATGGTGGCTTTAGCTTGCAGGTGAATTTCATCTTTTTAGCAGGGTTTTTCATTCAAGACATTTGTCTTAATACTTGTATTTTTAAACCACTAGCATTTAAGCAATTAAATACGTGTAAAGACAATCCACCCATATGAATGAAGTGACTGTGAAGGATATTATTTTGTAGAGCATGAGGCATTTGGGGACACAAAAAACCCTGAGTTATGATGCTTGCAACGTTCAGGTCCTTTGCTTTATGCTATAAAGATCCCACGTTGCCCCACTCCAACTGGTGTTTCTATTTAACAGCATCCATCACAAGTTGGGATACCAGCTGAATCAGTGTACACAAAGGGATTCTTTGAAAGCAGTTGTATTATCTATTCCCTGATAAAATTTTAATTTTATGCTGCACTTTGTCCCTTCATTTGAACCTTCTATATTGTCTTTGTTGTCTTTCCTTATTAAATGCCTAGTTCTAACTTTTTTTGTTGTTATTTACACCTTACCTTGCCTTTTTGCCACTTTTTTTTTTTTTTGGTCATGTATTATGACAGCTAAATCTATTATAGGCAGTGATAAATGCTGCAGATGAATTTTTATGAGAGCCATGGACACAATGTATATTTCTGTTCTTCTTTACCTTTGCCAGTGCATTCATGAAAACAGAATTTATAATCCTCGCTGGACTGGAAGATGGCAAATGGTGGTTGGGGAGGAAAAGTATTTTCATTTGCTATGACTGTACCTTGTTAAGTTAATATTTAATGTGATTCTTGATAATTTGAACTCTAACTCCTCCTTCACACATGCAGGTGACCTCTGCTGAAAGCCACTTTGGTTACTGGAACAAGGTATCAGACAGTTAGATTCCATTTACAGAGGAGTTGCTTGTCTGACTGCTTTTGTTTCTGGTAAGAAAGAAGAAAGAGCTGTGGTTCAAACAAAAACCAGAGACTCAAATAATTCAGAGTTCTGTTAGTCCTGTGGAGACTTGGTTAAGTCTTACCTGGATAAATTGACTTGCTTGTTTAGAGTCCCACTGCCATCTTTGTAGGTATACCCATCCATTTTTTCAGAAGGCCATTTGGAGTAGGATTCCAGCTTAAAAGGTCTAAAAGGCCTTTTGAAGGTGTCTCTTCTTAACTCCAAATAGAGACTAGCCTCTAACCTAGCTGTTTCAGAGAAGTACATGTAAATGTGTGGTGGGACTACCTCCTCCCTTGCTGATTTTACAGTCCAAGCAGATTTTTCATTCTGTACCAATCCTGGCCATTTTTTATGTGAAGATCTTAAAGAGAGTCTGATTTTTGTTATGTGATTGCATTGTGCTTGGTGCTCTGACTGCGGCAAGTGAGCATTTCTCAGGGCTGCTATAACAGGCTGACAACTGAGGGCTTCAGTGAATTAGTTTATTGGATAACCACTATAAAAAAAATCCAGGCTTTTGCTAGCCAAGAAGCAACAAAGCTGCAGGAAAGGTCAGGCTCTGTTCATCCTGCAACCTGTCTCCATCCGGAGGGGCTTTGACTGCTTGTGGCCAGGAGCAAAGTGGAAGTTCCCAGCATGGCTCATCATGATAGAGTCATGGGTTTTCCAGCACGGTCCCTTCTGCCAGTTGTGTACTTGGCTAGGTATTTCTTTTCCTGCAGGTGTCTTGCAACTACAGTAATTGTAACACAAAGACATTGCCTTGTCACAAAGAGTATCCCCCTCCTTGCTCGTGTACTCTCCATGAATCTCTGTGCAGCAATCTGTGGAATATGGCATCATGCCTAGCACCTTACAATCTTGCATATCCCCTTAGCCAGTTTAGCAGAGGCCTTTCCTGTAGGATGTGACCATTGCATTTGATGTTTCCGCTGCTGGCAATACTTTGCTATACCATTATGCCTATTTTATAAATGAGGAAAGTGCACCTGGTAACACAAAGCTCAGAGTCACTGGTGTGATAACAGCCACCTACTGCCTGACTCATCCCATTAGTCACCCAGGGAGACTAGGTACTGCCTCAGTCACCAAGAGAACCAAAAAAAAAAACTAAATCAGGTAGACTGCAGAGTCAATGGCAGTAAGAGATGAGGAATTTATGGATCACTATTGTGCCTTTAGAAAGTACCTTTCATCCTAACCCAAGTTAACAACTTCCTGGGGTTTTAGATTTGCTAACACTATGTCCATGAAATTATGTTTTTACTTGTTAATAGGATAATTCAAGTACCTGTGTATGGCCTGTGGTCATTCTGGTTATTAAGGGCAGATACACCCTATTTTAACACTGAGTGTAGATTGTTTGATCACCTCTATTGCTCAGTGTTGAAGCTCGGAGGGTAGCATTTTTCTTTGTTAGATTTATGAGGTGTTTCTCTACTGAAAAAGTGGTATTTAGCCCTAAGTACCAAACAATCCACTCCCAATACAAACATCTTTGTTTAAAGATGAGAAAATAATTAAGGGAGAACTTAATCAATTGATTACATAGCTGTCAAATATACATTATTACTGCATGGTGATGACATGCATCTCCTGCTTTGCGTATTCAAAGCCATTAACTAGTTTCTGTTGAGTTAGTGGCAGATTTCTGTTGACAAAGCAGTCACTGCTTTAGCACTAAAGCATGAAAACTAACTTTTTTTTTAAGATAATTAAAAATGCAAGTATAAATTTCCTGGACTTTCAGCAGTCCCTGTGTGTGAAGAACCTCAGTGTACTTGGGGCAAGCATGATGAATTTGGAGCTCAGTTCATGAAACAAACAATCGAAAAACAAACAAACAAACAAGCTCGTAAAATGATCACTGACTACTTGCCTTCCAAAAGAAACGTTTTGTCTGTGTCCAGTGTAGATTGGCCAAGTAGAGCTGGATTTATTTTCACCTGTTAGAAAAGGCTGTTGTTCTTCTGAGACACCACAAGAGGGTAGTTAAAGAGAGACTGAAATATGTGTAGGCTGACGGGATGGCTATGCTGGTTTGTGCAAGGTGAATGTGGCTTTAAATTATTTTTATACGTGTCTGATCTGTGAGGAGCTCTCCTGTTCCCTGCATAAATGACAGAAATCTCAAGGGTGCTGTGGCAGGCAATGATCAGGTTGACTAAAGAGTGACCTTGCTTTATCACATTTAATAGGAGGGATCAGAAGTGGTCTGTACCCGGACCATTCAGCTAGATAAAGGTAATCATATTTTTCAGAGTTAGGCTTAAAGTGCATGGTGCTACAGTCCAGCAACAAAGCACGTTGCTTATGTTATGGGAATAAAAGATGCCTCTCTATTGCAAATGGTACGTACGATGAGTCAACGTGTGTCAGATCCTCAAAGCCTCAACCATTAATGAGGACATCAACCTGTGTTATCCATTACCTGCCTTTTGAAGGGGCTAACTGCAGTCAGCAGTGAATCGCTTCATTTGGAGACGAGGAAAAAAAATAAAGTCAAGTTTTCGAAGGACATAAACCAAAATGGTTTATTTAACATCCATACGGCTGTCTGCTTCACACCAGCAGGTTTTTTGTTTTGTTTTGTTTTTCCCTGTTCTGCCCTATTCACCTTTGCCATGTCAGCTGAAGGCTAACAATCTGCTGATGTTGTCAAAGCCCTGCTGACCCCTGAGGAGGTCTGCCTGCCTCAAGGGGCTTTTCCTCAGAGTGCCTTGAGCAGGCAACTACAGTGAAGTGCAGCCCCCACAGCCTTTCAGCTGGACTAAGGGGCCGAAGCAGGCCTGGTGGAGCCTCCAGCTCCCATTCGCACAGCCCCACATGCACCTGCCCCCTGGCCAAACCATACCAAGAGCCTGGAAAAGGGGCTGTCCCCATTGGCATGGCACAGCCAGTGTCAGAGTCCCTCAGAAAGCAATGACTGAGGAATCTTGCACCCAAAGGCAGGTCCAGAGGCACAGCACACCAGTGGCTGCCAAATAGCTCACACCTGTGGGTACAGCAGCTGAAGGTTTAAACACTAATTGGCATAGAGATAGAATTAATTTTGTGCTGAAAATGCTTGTTGTGTGCTGAGCACTGCATGGAGGGCTCCTGTGTGCCTCACCAGGGTGGATGAGGGTAACCCCCCACACAGGGGGTGTCTGGTGATCCTCAGGACTGCCTCCTTGACTGGAGAGAAGTGGGCACTGTTCCAGGGCAGGACAACCCCCTGAAGGCAGTGTCCTGCTCTGCTCACCTGAGTCACCAAAAGGGTTTCAATGAAGCCAAGCAGTGAGGTGAGCCAGCAATGAGGCAAAGCGCCATGTTGATGAGATGGTGACTTGCTCCCATGTGTCCTGCAGAGGGCAGGAGCAGCTTGGCCCCCCCCAACTGGCTGTGCCATCCCACACTGAGCTCCTTCTAGCAGTGCTGGGGCTGGCACATGTGGAGGGGCCAGCAGCCCTGCAGCATTATCCTTGTGGTGCTACTGTGAGCCGTGGTTTGTTGTCAGTGGCACTATGTTATGACAGTCATTATGGTTTTAAATGACTCATTTTCCACTTAACTGTATTATTGTGGCTTATAAAGCATCTGGAGCTCTGCAGCAGTAAATACATCACTTTGCTACAACAATATACTAATCTATTTATTTGAAGGCTTTATTCAACAAAAGACAGTTGTTGCAGGCAGGTGCGTACAGACATCCAGCCCGTGCCTCAGGGCCTGGCCCACTGGGCCTTCGTCCTGGTGGCCCACCAGCATAGGTCAGAAACATGTCATGCTGCTGGCGTATCTGCAGAAACCAATCTACATGTCTTTAGTATGACTTGCTGTAGCAGCGATTTGGCATCTTTTAATGAGACAGAGAGAGATTGGCAGATATGCGTGAGAGAGAGAGGTTCTGTGTTTGTGCCAAGGTGGCCTTTGAGGCATTAGTGTCCTGGGGACCAATGTGGGTCTGCTCGTACCAGTCAGTCCTGACTAATAAAGCCCCTTTAGACTCTTCGTTTTATTCATTTTATTTCGTTTTCACTCAGCGTGAGCTGAGGTTTGTGTGGGCACGGACGGGAAAGCGGCTGCAGAGGGCAGTGTGGGAGAGAGAGAAAGCCGAGCCGACATGGCGGCGGGCTGTCGGCCCGTGGGCGCGCTCGGACGCTAGAGGGAGACGCCTGCCCGGCGGCGGCAGGGAGCAGGCTTTTTGAAGCTCTAAAGATGGACTTTTGGGGCTGGTTGTTTGCTTTTTTAAAAAGTCTCCAACAGATTTGTCTCTTCTGCGACCTCCCAGGAGCTCTTGTGCCGGCCCGCAGCAAGGCGGCAGCTGGTGCCCCTCAGGCTGCTGTGGTGTTCTTAGCAAACCTCAGCAGTTCCCACTTCTGATTTGAGACCCACAAGGTGTTAGGATGAGAAAGCTCTAGTTTGATGTTACTTTGATAAAGGTATTTAGAGAAACATATCGAGGAATGCAGAAAATCGAAGTAAATAAAAAAAAAGCAACAGCTGTAAGTTAAACTGTCACCTTTGGTGAATTGAAAAAATGAAGAACTAAGAAAAGGAGCAGGTACAATAGGGCTCTTAAAATGTACTTATTTACTTATTTGTTATCAAAAGGCACTGTGAACTCCTGTCTTTCTCTGTGAGTACCTCTGAATGCTCTCCCTTACAGGTTGGGCGTACAAGATGGTGGAAACAGATTGTCCATGTGGCTGCGAGCCTGGCGGCAGAGGTGGGTCTGGCAGCTGGACAAGGTGGAATGGGAAAAGGGTGGATTTTTATCTCAAATGAGGTGGGGAGGGCTCTGGGGAGCAAGATCAACTCTTGGTGTATTTTTCTGTCCCAAATATTACTTTTATCTGATACGTTTGTGTGGGAAGGGTGTTTGTAAATATCCTCATGGCATGTCCTCACCGGCTGAGGCAGCATGGATAGCCAGCAGGTCAGTGGGTGCTGGGGCAGACAGCTGGTGTCTTGCTGTGCTCTCCAGGCAGCAATCACTCCATTTTTGTACCTGGATGTGCTGTATCCTCTAGCTTGTGTATAAGAAGGCTTTTCTAGCTGAAATTGTGAGCATCCCATCATGATGTTCAGCGTGCTAGCCAAACTCAGGCTTTGCTAACATGGGGATGCAGCCTAACTATATTGAATTAGAGGTACAATTTGTCCTTGCTCCCATAGTATGAAGATAAATTAAATGTGTGTTGTTCTGTAGCATGTTTCTGCAGATGATTGCATGTTGCAAAATTGTATTTCAAATCAAAGAACTAGCAGCTTGAGTTTTGATTTCTTACCTAATCTGCTAGGGACTCTTTAAGAAGGTCATATTAAGAATCTGTGTCTCTGCTACTTTCTCTGTGATATGACTCCCCCAGCTCCTCACCTTTTTCCTCCTGTAAAGAGCATGAAAGTCTGTTTTTGGAAATTCTGTGTGAGAAGTTTCATGGTGCAGGTTTGGTTTGGTTTTGTTTGTTTCCCCTTCTCCCTCACTGTATTTGCTGATGTCCATTAGCAATGCAGTAAGTCTGTTCTGGCAGGTTATTCAGTTATATCTTTAGGTTGACTTGAATTTGGAGGGATTACAGTCAGAGTGGGCATCAGATTTTGAGAATTATTTTGCAACGACTGCAACAGAATTAGCAGTAATATAAAGCTAAACTCTATTTGGCATCAAGTTAATTTGTTCCCAGTCTCAACAGTTTTGTGAGATATGCTCTGAATGGCACCAAAACTTCCTGATAAAAGAGAACAGTCTATCTCCAGGAAATCTACCATAAAGCATTCGGATCTCTTTCTAATTGACTGTTTACATGAGTTTCCATTAAATTCTGGCATCCAGACTACAGTGGGATCATTCTGGACCTTATTTTTATGCATATACCTTTCACAACTTCAGTTTTACTCAAATATGCAGGACTGAATTTGCCTGTCACTGCAAGGCAAAATCCAGAATGTCCTTGACTTTCACTTCCAAAATACTTTGCATGTGAATGTCTGCAGCATTTTGGTGAGTGAGCTAAGCACTACGTTAAACCTAGGAATCCAACTGAAAAATAAGAAGATAACTCTGCAACACTATACTTAGCAGGGTTTTATTTTGATTTTTGTTACCATAAACATATTCCACTATTAAAACTGCAGTGAAAGACCATGGCATTGCAAGCTGAACTCCTCAGGACAGGAAAAAGACCCCCGGAGATAGCTATATATATATGTATATCAGATGGGAAACAGTAAAAAGAGACAAAAAGTGATGGTTAAATATAGGTTTGTAGGATTTTGTTTTATCTAGAATACTAGATTAGGAGTTTGGGTTTTTACAAAGGAAGGTGAGTTTACTGTTTTCTTTTGGCATGTGGCTGTCTTCAGGCAATTCTGAAGGATTCTTTGAATGGCTTAAGTATTGGCAAACAGGGAGTTTAGTGGCCTGTAAAAACAGCTGATGGGTATAAAAACAGTGCATTGATACTAGCCTGGAAGAGGATGTTTTGAGAGGATGGTTTATGAGGATATTTATGATTTTAAGGAAGGAACAGAGGATTGTCTAACAGGTATATGAACAGAATGTCTAAAAAGCTATGAATGGGAATGATCTGTATGTAATAGAAAACTTGGATACAAAATAAAATGTTTTGATGTGAATATCTGAACCTGCAAGTGGTGCAAAGGCAGGTTAAAGGGCCAATGAAGCTTGTGATTATTTTTTTTTTCTGTTTTGTAGGTAGCTGAAGGTGATAACTCTTCCACTGTTGAGCATCAGGGAAATTCCAGGAGTTCCTAAATTTGCCACAGGTGGGAAAAACTTTTATTAAAGTTGTTGCTGGAAGAGTTACGGCAAAATCACCTGTTTTGCTTCACTAAACAAAACTGTTTTGCTTTTATTCCAACTGTGGAATAGAAGGGGAACAGGCTACCTGGCAACGCCACCAGGTAGCCTGTTCCAAAAAAAAAATCCAAAAACTGTGTATTTTTGTATTGTCTTTTCAGCTAAGTAAGACACTCATAGAATTACATAGTTTACTGAGTATCAAAATAAGCCTAATTGTCCAAATTTCTCTATTTGAGAACTTTGTATTATATATCTATATAATATGTTATGCTTGAATCTCCATCCTGTAGATCTATGAAAACAATAAATAAAAAAGTCACTGTTCTGGGTGGAGAATGCAACTCTCCTGCTAACTTCAAAAGACAAAACAGGAAATGTCAATTTGAAGTAATGTTAAAGCCCCAGCACAACTCCAGTCTGAGGTTGTTTGCCACCAGATCAAACAGAGAGCTGGGACCATACCAGCTTTAGGAAGCAGAGTTCAGCTCTCCAGGAATCATAACAAAGCTATATGTACTCCAGAACAAGACAGGTTTCTCAGGGCTGTTAAGTCCTGGGTATTCTCAGTAACCAGACTTCCAGGTTCCCAAAATACTGACAGACCAGTCCAGCAAACCCAAAGCAGTTCCTAATGAAGGTATTTTCCTTTGAAATCTGACCAAAGGCTCACTTCCCATATTTTCCCTGAGAGACCCACAGACCATAAATTTGAGCATACTGCCAGCTTTGGTAGACTCAAGTTTCCGAAGGCTGCTGGTCCTGTAGCACTTAAACTAAATTCCCTTTCACTTAATTTGTGTCTTCCATGCCCATGATGTGAAATCCCTGCATCCTGCTAGCTGAGAATATGGGGGAAACTTGCCTCTGTTGTTGGAAGCTATTATATTTCCATGAAGCATTTATGGTTTGGTTCATTGCATTTTTCCAGTGTTTTCCTGGAAAAATGTCAGCAGCTCTAATTCTGCCTCGTGTGTTTAGGTGGCAAATGCTGCAGGGCACAGCCTGGCACACTGAATGTGTGCATGCGGTACTGAGCCCTATTTGCAGCTGAGTCGTAATGCCTGAAGGCTACCACAAAATTCCAGATTCTCAGTGAGCTTTGTATGCTTGGCTTAGGAAAGTTTTCCACCACATCACAGATAATACATCGCACCTAGCTGAAAAGGCTTTGATACTTCACTTAGGATCTCATGTAGCTACAGAAACATCACAGAGGGGAGTGGCTGCCTATTGCACCAGGAGAGAGCTTCACCTCAAAGCAGCTGCTGCATGTTGTGCTGTGATGACTTAAGCTGTTCCCAATAGGGCTATTTGCTTGTTTAGATTTACTTAGTCTTGGATCTGAGTTACCTGTGCTAGACTGTGCAAAGCAGGAAAACCAGGCTTACTACCCAGGTATGAAACATCCAAGGCTATGCACAGATAGCCTTACCTTGATAGGATGGGCTTTGGTGCCAGAGTTTTTTCAGTGGTTTAAGTGTGTCCAGTTTTTCAGGTAATAAAGAAGCACTTTAAGGCATAATTTGATGGAAGCTAAAACCAATAACCTACCTTTTAGGTGAGCTTCTACAGTAGGTGGGACGTGATAGCATGGTGGAAAGTATGTAGATATTTGCTTGTAGGCTACAGCTGCTTGAAGACTGGCTTCCTTCCTTCCTTCAGTCACATCCTAATCCAGGCTAGGGTACTGAAGAATACACTTAGCATTTTACAGCACCATAGAAAATACTTGAGGATTTGCATTGAAGGCAGAACTTGTCGATCTTGTGGAAAGTATTTTATTCCTAGGGGTCTTGGTAAGTCTTAGATTTTGCTGATATCTTAATACGTGGAGGGCTGATTGTCTAATGATCAGGATGATCTCCGAGCATGTAATATTTCTACATTTCACGCACTTAAATGTGTGTGTGATTTTTTTTTTCCTTTTTTGTTTGTTGGGATGCCTTCAAGTCAAGAGTCATCTTATAAATGGGGAATCTGGTCAAAGGAAAATGAAATCCAAGACTGCATAAGCCTGATGAAGGAGGAAGTGAGAGCTCAGCCATGGATTCCATAGTCTGTCCTTCTCCCCTCCTCTGTACACATCATTAGCAGTCTTGTTATTCTACAGAGCAAGTATTCAGGTGAATTACGAGTCAGAAAGGAGAGAAGGGATATAGAATAATGTTTTAAGCCTTAGAATAGGTCACTTCAAGTGATGAGCGACTTTTGTTTTGTTGGAATTCTTTCCAGCATTGCCAGTGCTCATGCTGCTCTTTACAGGAACAAAAGGCTTGTCTATTCTGAGTTGCAGTGCAGCATTTTTTGCCTGCCCTAAATTCACTTAATTTTAACTTAATCACTCCATATTTTTTCATGTTTCTGTGAGGCTACCATGTTGCTGTCTCAGCAGTAATAGTGAGAAGTTGAAAGAAGTTAATCGTACTGCGTAGCTCAATGCCTTATGGTTTATTATTAAGAATAAAGACAAGTACTCCACTATTTAATCTCTAATGTGCAGTTAACTTAATTCCTAATCCTCTAAAGAGATGGTGTTCTTCCTAATGCTTTGGCTTCTGCCTTGCTTTCAAGCTGTGCATGAAACTTAAAAGCCAAAATACTCAGTGCTGAGAAAATTTTAATAAATGCATGCATAACTCAGTCTGCATTTGCTTCTGCTTAAACATTCAGGGAGAGAAGTTTTCCTCTTATTAGAGTGCCTGATTGAAATGAATGCTTAGGGGGCTGCTTTCCCGTTCTTGTGCTACTGATGCGTGGTGCAGCACAGACAGCCCGGACTGATACGGGATTAGTTTAGTTCTCTGCTCTAAGCGTTGGTAACTGTCTAAAATACCTCTTTCTCCTTGTCTGCTAGTTCTTTTCTTAGCCTGGCCGCCTCCTCCTCCCTATTATTTTCATAGTTCCATGCTAGATCTGACTGAGTATTCACTGAGGACATGTGGGCTGTGCTACAAGTTAATAAGCTTCTGCAAGCCGTTAGTTCTTTACAGTGATAGTTTTCTTTATTTTCAGTGTATTATGGTGTGATGGCATTTAACAAACAAGCTTCAGCTGCAGATTTTTGGCATTGTGCTTTCACTCATGCAAAACCTTGCGCTTGTCCCTGTTCACTCTTCATCTATAAGCCTGGGTATGAGCCCCAGAATTGCCCAGACAACATCTGTGCTCAGGTTATGTTTTCAGACTGCATGTAGATGCCAAAAGCCTGTTGTTTTGGTATTTTATTTTCATCGCCTCTCCTTTTTGGGTATGTTTAACTTTAGCCTCTTTCAATCTTCCTGTTTTACTACTATCCCGCACATTCGTTTTATTCCACTCAGCTAATTGGATTAATGCACTTAGTGTATTTATTGGACAGTATTGATTTGATAATACCTCTCATACACTCTTCACCATAATCTCTTATTTTCTTTGGACAACACTAAATGCTTCTCCACCCCCACCTTTGCACTTAGACTTCATGTGTAAGATCACAGCAGTGATTAAACCCCCCTGAAGCTAATCATGCTCTGCCCTGCAGGCCTGGTGTGCCTGGCTGACTTCTCCGTAGCCTTCAGTGCTTAGGAAAGTGTTGGATAATGCTTTCAATAGCTGCTCAGTGCTGATGTAGGTGATCTCACAAAATTTGAGGCTTGTGTTTTTGCAAGTGGTTAGTCACTTGAGTGCATAGCTTTGGTGCCTTTGGGGGAGGTTAAATACCTCAAATTTTTGCTTGCCTGTGCTTACTTTTCAATGTTCAAACTTCTGGCAAGAGCTCAGCATCCAAATTCCCTGATGACCTGTGAAAATCTCTGCCTAAGTGTCTAAAGCATGTAAGTCTAAAGCTTTCCTAGAGTCAAGAATTGTTTGCAACATGCAAAGTCTAATTCACCGGAATTATCAGTGGCTTTCCAGAAAGTATGGCAAAACAGAGCCTGTGTTGATTCCCTCTCTGTTGTTTGACAGTCAGGTGCGTTTAAGTATGTGTGAGCTATGCAGAGTTTTCAGCTTCACATGTATCTTTATTTTTATCCCCAGTTCCTGAAAAAAACACATTCGTTATATAGACAGCACTCTAAAAACCTGAAATGGTGTGCTGGGCTGGACAGTGGTTTTCCCCAACTGAGCTAAGGCTTTCTTCTACCTCATCTGCCTTTGTGTGGCCATGCTGAGCGCAGCCGAGGCCTCGTGTGCTGCTGAGGCTGTCTGAGGCTGGTCCTGTGCAAGGAGGTACTTGTACACAGGATCCTGGCAGTTCTCCCATCTCCTCCAAACAGCAGCATGATGATGAAATAGTTTGGTGCAGAAGGAATGGGTAGCAAAATGGTCTGCCTGCCCCTCCTTGGAGTTGATCTGACACGTTGGAAATAGGGTTTCCTCTGCTCAGAGAGGTTGTGTAGCCCAGAGCAGAGGTTAATGCTCTCTCAAGCAGAGAGTGTGCTCTCCAGGTGTAGGCAGTTTTATTTTCTGTCTCACTCTGCAGTTGTTGCTGTGTGTTAAAAGATATTTTCATTATACTAAGGCAGTTGTAAGACATCACCTCCATTTGACAGCCTCTACACCAGCTTGCTGCTCTCATCAAGCAGATGCATTTCTTTACTCTCAGTATCAACACGTCACTTGTCTGAGATCCAAAGCTGTGGCATGAGGAGAGGACCATCAGAAAATAAAAGGCTGTGTACATGAGGTGTCTGGGAATGCTGTCACACAGGTACCAAAGGAAGGTGGGATTGTGAGGGGATTTTTGTGTGTGCGCTCTATATGACAATACATTGACTGCAATTTTAGGTTAAAAAGAAATCTTCTTGAAGCTAAAACTGCAACCCAGGACAGCAAGTTCCTTGGGGTAATTTGCTTGTGTTAGTGGGGAGTTAGAGCCCCTAACTCTCCCTGGAGACTGGCAGGGAGGTTGCTTTTTGTTGTTGTTGTTGTTGTTGTTGTTGTTGTTTTTTAAGATAAGGCAGGGAAGAGAAGCCAGCAGTCTCCCAGGCAGTGTCGTACATCCTGTAGAAAAAGAAGCTGAGCCAAAGCAATCTCTCTAGAGACAGTTGCACGTTGGGTTTTTATAGCCTCATCTTCTACAGCTTATCCTGAGCCAGGCTCCCCCTGTATGAGGCTGTGACCTATTTAATTCCAGACCCAGGAGGGAGGTGAGTGCTGGGTTAGGGCAGTAGATTTGGGTTGTGCTGGGCTTGCTGCTCTGTGTTCCCATGTGCCCTTCTGCTTGCATGAAGCAATTCAGGTAGCACTTCATCTTGAAAGCTCAGCATTGGTGCGTTTTTTACATACAGCAGACAAATACCTCATCAGTGCTTTGAGGTGCTGCCATGAGTTGGTTTCGTGACAACTTTGAGGAAAGAAACATTTGGGATGCTTTTTTTTTTTTTTTTTGCTTTAAAATGTTGCTTGAGAAAAAGTAACTTCCAAGTGAGTTTCTGCTGTCTGTAATGCTTCTTCCAGCTTCTCTCCAACTCTAGGGCAGGCTGTCAACAATTATCTGTCGCTTTCTTTCTTTTTCTTCCTCCAAAGCATTTTCCAGGTTAACTTCCTTCCCCCTCCCTTTTTGCAGGATACCTGTTCTCTGGGAGCCCCGTGCGATACTTGGCACAGCCTCAGCACCTGGAGGAGGGCAGTGGGACTGGGGCTGGGTGAGCTCACAGCAACAGCTGGCTGGGGGTGATTGCTGGTGATTTCCACGCAGCCTGGGGACAGGGGTTAGCAACCAGTCCTTTTGCATTTGGGGGGCTGGAGCTGTGCCTTCGGGGCAGGAGTTGCCAGGCAGTGAGGGTGTGTTGCAAAGAGAAGGGCCTGGGGAACTGTGTGGTGCTTTGGGAGGCAGTAGGGCATCATTAGGTCAGATGGTGCATGAGCTGGCTTTTTTGGAGCAGTGGTGGATGTATTTAAGACAGACCATTTGAAAAAGGCTGAAACTCCTGTCTAGGACCAAGTAGAGGCCTAAGAAAGGTAGGGCAGGGTGCCTTCTGTCTGTTACCATCAAAAAAAGGCTAATGCCTGAAATAACTCTGATTTTCATCCAGAGTGAGTGTAAATACATTTCTAATTGGGTTGTGTTTGCTGTCTGACTTGAGCTCTGTCACCATATAGGGCAGGAGAGTAGTGGCCTCTGTTAGAGCTGATGGGAATGAAGGGTTTTGAGTGTGTGAGATAGCTTGTCTTTTAATAGGGTTGCTTCCTTTTGAGCTGGGAAGAAAGCAAATATTAGCTGCTGCTTCAACAGCTTAAGCATATCTGAAGACGTTTTGTAACATCTCATTTCATGTCCCCTGTAGCCTTGCACGGTATCAGTACTGCTGTCATCATCAGGTGCTGGATGATTGGAAGTGTTAGCAGTGGAGCTACTTTAATGCTGAAAAGCGAGGTGTCAGACCCTGCAGCGCAACGCATGACAAATGGCTTCTGCTAAAGCAGGCTCTTCAAGTTAAAGCTAAGGGACCTTGGCCCTTTATTTTAGGATGAGCTTGGACATGTGGCACTAATTTTAGTTGTAGTTGTGTGCAGTTACTAGTGTAACGGCAGATTAAACCATTTTGTTTTAGGAAATTTCCAGTTTTCTGTGCTGTAATCCACAATGATGCAAGTCTGAGGAAACGGGTTACTCAACACAACAAAACCCTGTCTGATGAGAGTTTTCTTAGGAGCTCTAGCTCCCAAGCTAGATTACAAAGGAGGAGGACGTGCTATTGTAGCCATGCTCCCATGAGAGCACCTGTATGATCCCTGTTTTCTATTGACCACAACTGTAACCTGTGGAACTCTGCACAGAAATAATCCTACTGTGAGCTGCTTTTGATGCCAAGAGATGATTCTCAAATTGTGCAACTCCCTGTTTTCTATTCAAAGATTGTGCCTGAGTTGTCTTTCTGCATTTGATCCACTGAACCTTTCTCTTTTGTTTCTTTTTTTTTTTTTTTTTTTTTTTTACCAGTTTCTGTTGCTTTTCTACTATGTGCTTCAGAGACCGAAAATAGCTACACTGCTGAGAATGAGTGGGGAGGCAGAAAAGCAGCAGGAAAAATTGCTAGCTGTATCTGCCTAACCTTAGCCATTATTTGACAAAATAAACCTTTTTCACTTCCTTCCCTTGTGACAATTTATCTCTGACCAAAGTTTTGCTTTTATTTCTTTATTAATAAATCTATTTACCCCTTAGTGAAGAGGATTACTTACTACTCTAATTTGCTAATTCTTCACACCTTTTTTTTTAGCAGTGTAATAGCCGATAGCCTGTTGTTTATGGGAGGCCCAGCCTTGGGCTGCAGCTAGCTCCTGAGCTGTGAACAAATGTTTTTCTAGTCTGGGAACTGTCTTAAAACAGCAGTGCAATGCTTATGAAATGGGAGTATGAGCTAATTTATAACATACTGTTCTTCTGTTGTGAGGAAGTAAATACTTTGCAAGGCAACCGAGCACCTCCAACCAGCTCAGCTGCCTGCATCCGATGTGTGTAGCTGTGGGTGGAAGTTCTGGTGGTGTTTCTGAACAGCGTGCAAACAGGCTTGTTACTGCTTAGCTATATTCACATCAC
Source organism: Netta rufina (assembly GCF_964035555.1). Taxonomy (NCBI): domain Eukaryota; kingdom Metazoa; phylum Chordata; class Aves; order Anseriformes; family Anatidae; genus Netta; species Netta rufina. The sequence continues at coordinate 2,148,206 of NC_140145.1, read as the reverse complement.
TGGGTAGAAATAAGTCTTTGTCAAACCACATTGCTTTGTAGTGGCTGACCTTGTTTAAAAACCTGAACTTACAAAATAGATTTTGTTTCTGACAGTAGTTTCTCGGCAAGTTAAGTCATACTCGGCAAGTATCTGGGGGGCGGGAACATCCTCTTGTAAAATTTAGTATTGGCCTGTTTAAGGAGAGTACCACTTCAGCTCAGCAGAACCAGCAGAAGAGAGCCTTTGAGGTGCTTAATCAAGGGATTGGTATCAGCTTTTGGGAAACGAAACAACCATGCATTCCCATTAGATAAATATAATTGAAAAGCTGCAGTACTGTATGTTTTTGGTATACTTTGCCTGTAAAATGTCTTGAAGTTTGATGCAAGCTCTTGAGGAGTATTTACCAGAGAATGCATTCCCCATATAATGAGTTGTCTCGTGGCTTCAGTTAGGTTAGATGGAAATACAGAAGCCCTTAAATAGGAGAAGTGGCTGGGGACGCTGACCTGCCAGGGCATGCTGCTGGATAAGTTAGGCTGACAGTTGTCTTTGTGCCGCCTGTGGTTTGTGTGTAAGTCTAGCACCAGACTGTCTAAGCAACATAAAACTGATTATGATTTTAAGAGCCATGAAAAATGTATTAAGAGACAGGTTATAACAAAAATGGAAAAGTTTACATAAATGGAAGTGTCTGGTTGCACAAAAATAACAACTAACAGGTGGTTAGTACTAACAAGGTAAATAGAAATAAATTATGGTTTGGATGCAGTGCTGTTGCCTTGTTGAAGATACCTAGCAATTTAATAAGCTCCAGGAACAAATTCCTAAGGGCCCGGTCCTGCATTGCACTCTGCAAATGGATTTAATTGAATTGTAATGAGGCTAGTTATGGACAACTGTTCCACTTACACACAGCTTATTGCAGGATTAGGTTTAAACTCCTCAGTACAACATATGTTAGAGTGTTACTTTAAAATTAAAAATTTCAAGCTTTGGGGTGGGCTTGTGGCTTCTTCAAAACCTAGGAGGTTGACAATATACTAAAAATGGTGGCATGCTTTGTGTTCCTGTTATAAGCAAGGAACTTCATTAATAAAGAATATGTTCGTACATCCTTAAATATTAATAGCCAAACTTATGCCTGTGAGAGAGATCATTCTGAACAAGATGATTTTTTTATTCCTGGAAGTGTTTGCACATTGACAGTTTTAAAAGAGCAACAAACACCTCCAAATATTTGTTTAGAAATAAAATTGGCTATAGGGCTGACTGATGTTGTTGAGGATTGGGATCCAATTGTGTGACATATCAAAGGAGACTGGCAAGCTCAATTCCCTGAATGGGAGCTTTGAGGGAAGAAGCGGTCCCACAATGGCAACTTGTGCCACACAATACAATTTTCATCCTGAGATGTTTTCTCTGGAGGTGAGAGAAGCATGTTTTAGTAAAATGTATGATTTCATCATCTTTTAGGTGGAAAGCAGGCAAAGTTTGAGGCTTCTATAGGAAGGATGAGCTGAAGTCATTTAACCTGCATCCTGCATATCAAATTATTTTCTTCTCACTGCAAAGTATTTGTCCACTTCTAATTAACTTCCTCTCAGGCTTATGTATAAACCTGTGCTGAAATATAACACTATAATTACTGCCCAACTGTTTTTAAATAGGTAAAAATGACCTATCAATACATTATAAACAGAGATAACTGAATATTTTATTAATGTTTTCTGAAAGCGTCAATTATTTCTATTTGGGTATCAATTAGTTTGCTTTTAAACAGAATTCAGAGTAGTAGCATTCAATTCACTTACTCTAAATTAGATGGCAGTATGTTTCACTTAATATAAATTGTGTGTGATTACTTACAATCAGTTTAAATCGATAAGTTTGTGATGGATTTTTACCCTGTGCTGTGGTTTCCCAGTAATAAATCCCTTGTTTAGTCCAGAAGGCATCGCTTCTTTTGGCAGCTTTCCACGCATTTCAGTAATGAGTATTGGATAGGCACAGTTTTAACAAATCAGCGTTTAAGAAAAAAAAGTCCCTGTAGAGGATAAATGCATTAAAAAAAATCAATTTAACTCAACTAGCCCCAATTCAAATGAATAGAATACTCAGCTTTAAGAATCTTAAGAGACTGTTCCTTGTGGCAGGTACTTGTACATGTCCTGGCCTAATAATTTTAAATTTATTAACCAAAATGCTTTGTCTGTAATTGAAGGGTTGGAAACTGCTGTAACTTTACAAAACTCGTGGAGGGTAGGTGCAGAACGTTATTTTAGTTTGCTTAATTGAGTCACAAGCTGGGGTGACTTGTTCCTGAGGTTCCTGTCTTTACCCCACAAGAGAAGGTTAATGTGAACCAGAGGAGTTGTTCTGGAAAAATTGCATCGAGGTCACAGAACATAATAAAAGACAATCCTCTAATCTCCAAAACTGCTTGTTTGGATTTGGGTTTTAATGGAAGTAGGGAAAAGAGCTCCAAAATCATTGGTAAGGCAGCAGGCACTTATGGATGGTGACGCCCTGGCTTTTGTGGATGACTTTGAGTGATAGCTGGCTGGTGAGATGGGTAGGAAAGCTGCTTGTGATCTCCTACATGATGAAGGAAGACACGGGCACTAGTGGTGATGGAGCACAGTGAAAGCCAGCCTGGCTGTGGCACTGCACTGGCAGGAATGACAGCCTCCATCCTCCCGTACTGTTGAAAATCCTGGTGGAAAATCTGTTGGTCTACAGCATATACTCAATTTAATCACATGGGAATGGCTTTGGTAATTAATTGAACTAGAATGCAGAAATCAATTTTCGTCTTTCTGGAATGGAAAGCTGCTTCTAGGCCAGGAAGCTGTTCCCCATCTCTCCTCTGAGCTCTATTCTCAGACTCATTTATGCTGTAGTGTGAATATACGTATGCTCAGTCTTTCTCCCATTTCATGCTTCAGCTCCTGGTTATAAAAGGCACACACTAACAGAGTGTTGCTTCCCAAGCCTGAGCAGACTTCATGAAGCAGTTCTTAGAAGAAATAAAGCATGGAAATGAATTAGTGAAATTCTGAGCTTCAAAGACCACCAAAAAAGCCAGGCAGGGCCGAGCACTGCAAGGTCAGGCAGTTGGGAGGCAGCAATGTAGTGAAGATCTGCAGGAAGAGAGCAATGCAGTATAAATCACCTGGTTGTTTTGGTGTCAGCACAGTGGGTTAAGGATAACTTGGATAAAACCTCTGAACTTTAATGCAAGCATCAGGGCTGAAAATGTGCCAGCGTTGGAGGCTCCTCTGAGGAACAGGTAACTGTTGAACCAGCTGTGCCAAGACTGCATGGACAACTTTCTGGGAAACGCCGTGAACCCGCTGAGCCTTTCCCTAGGATAAAACTGCAGCTTTCTGCTGCAGTGCCCGAGTGACGGCCTGGGCCATTGGCTAACAGGCCGTCAGGGGAGGCATGCGCTCTGCAGCAGCAAGCCCCATGCAGGTGCCTCTGGGCTGGCCGTGTTTCACCTGCTGGCTGCTGTTCCTTTGTATGCAATCGGTCCATTTTTCATGCTATTCTTGAGCACTCACGTCCTTTAGGAAGCAGGTGGCAATCATGGAGCTCCTGCAGCCAGGAGGGTGGTGAAGGGACATTTAACAGCATGGGTTGCCTTTTGTTTTTAAGGGATCTGCTGGCTGCCTTGGCAAGAAATAGAAACTGTTCGTGGCTATTTCTCTACAGCAGAACAAAGTGTGCTGGGTTGTACATTCTGGTCCTTCATCTGTTTTCCCTGGGATGGCGCAGGGGTTCTTAGCGTTTGTTAATAGACTAACCTACAATCTCCACATATGTGCTCTGTGTGTTTGTGCCAGGCTTATGCCCCCAGCCTTCCTCCTGCTGCTTTTTCAGAAATATGTTATTAGTCCCTCAACACGAAGGATTATTTTTTATCTGGGCTACCTAAGTGCTCTAATTTGTAAAGTAATTTCTCCTGAATTCAGGTCTTGCATCAAGGCTAACGCCAGAAGAGCTATTCAAGGTGTGCATGCATGTGTATAATTTTATGCTTTTAATTCATTTGATTTAGCTGAGGCTATTAGATTCCTGTTGTTCACAGTATGGCTGACTATTTGTAGACTACATAAATTAAATATTCCTTTCCTGGTACTGTGTAACTTAACAATTAAAACTACCTAATAATATTCTCCCATATAATTCCGTCACATGCTCTTTAATCTCAGAAATACTTCACAGGGGTAAGGTGCAATGTTACCACCCCCAGCCCCTCTGCCCCAATTTTTCCTTAAATGGCCCAAAGTTGTATTGCACTCTGATCCAACTGCCTAACAAACGTGATGGCTGAGCTAATAAAGTCACAAAGACCAAATCTGTAGTCAATTCTTCCCATGCAATGACTTCACTAACCTTTTTTTTTTTTTTTTTTTTTTTTTTCCCCACTGTACAGACTTACTGGCCAGCAAAGAACAACATCAAAACTTGTGTGTCACATTTTTGGGATCTAAGATTACTTCAGAATCAGTCATTTTCTTTGTAATGAGGATGGATCCTCTTCCCAATAGCAATTCTCCTGGACTCCGTTATAATACAATTTGTATTTATTCTTTAGGTGAATCATTTTAATTTATTTTTGGTGAATAGCTTAATGATAACCAGCTAATGAGACGACTGCGCATGTTGAGAATGCTTGTTCCGATAGGAATTGTGACTTTGTGTGATACCGTTTTTTCTATCCTGCTTTGTTTGTGTGCCAAATGGTAGTTGTGTATCATGCTCACCTCTCATGCTGTTTTTCAAAAGCTTCTGATGGTGGACACCACACATGAATGCTAGCTGAATCTGTATGTATTCTATCATTTGTGGAATTAATATGAAAAATAGATATATATATGCAAATTAATCTTTTCTGTATATCCATTGGAACTTTAAATTTAGGGGGAAAACGTTTGTCCACGTTATTGTCACCAGTCCTCTCATGTTAAAAGATTTGTTGCATCTTTCTGTTACTTCTAAATCTAGAAAGCTACCTAGATTTGGAGGGTGTACTTTTCGCCTTAAAAACAGGGATGTGGTAGACTAGACCAAACTGCCTATTTGCAAGGAACACCTCTGGAGGAGCTGTAGTCAATGCCCAAAGGTCTGGTACAGTATTTCTTCCTTCTGGCTGCATGTACTAAGGAATTGTCTTTCCATTTCAGGCTGCCTGCAAATCCGTCTTCTCAGGCTGCTGCACCGGTGTTTCAGAGCGGAGAAAACTTCCTATCCTGGACACTTGCAAAGGATTTGTTTTTTCTAAAGTTTCAGTAGGAGTGATTAATTGCTTTGTAACAGGCCATAATATGGACATGTGCTCTTAGGTAGTCATCTTTCTCACTCGTGTACAGTAACCATCAGAAAACTTCTCTTCGTGTCCAAGACTATTCACGGGGAGCTAACAAGCTTGCTCTCCCACTCATAAACTTCAATTGCAACATCGCTTGTGAGACGTGAAAAGTGCCCCACAGCCTGTATCTCATGGCTTCTGTGAGCCAGGGCACGAGGAGGTTTGTGTCCAACTTGCAGTGTGCGTGGCAGGGAGTCAGTCACTTCCACTCGAATGGAAACTGGTTTTGAAAAATACTTGCCCGAGAGCAAAGCTGAAAGTAATTATAGCACATGAGACCAAAGTTGGAACCGTTGCTGATAGGCAATGAAAAATGACTGTCTGTTGAAGACAGTGCCCATCCTTTTCTCTTTATCACAGTGTCTGGTTTACAGTCACTTGGCTGTAATTGCAGCACTTAGCATTTCTCAGTGTTGGAGCCTTTCAGGTGTCATTCCTTCAGTGCCATAACTACTGGACTTCCTGACCTGTGCTTTAAAGCCCCTCTTGAGGTGTTGCAAGGCGATAGCTTAGGGAAGAAATATGTTCATTATTACTCCTTTTTTCTCTGCTTATGGAATCCACAGCAATTGCACAATAGCAACTGATAAGGAGCCCTGTGATCTTAAGTGGAGTTGCAGTGAGGTACACAAGCCTGTCGCGGTGGTGCCTAAGGGTTTGCAGTTACTTTCAGCATGTTTACTGCATCCAAAGCAGGCCAGATGAAAATGGATTCTTGTGATGGGTAGTGACCAGGCTGCCATCTTTGCTTTTTTTTTTGGTGTTGCTCAAGACCGTTTGCCAGTGCATCACAGTTCAACATGCTATTTTTCTTCCTGTGCCTTTTAGGCAAGTATCTGAGCCAATGCCTGCAAAAAGTTTTGCATAAGGCTGTTAGCAAAATTCCTACCCGTAGCCACCTACGCTCCTGCTGAAGCCTCTGGCTGAGCAATCCTGCTGTCTTCGGTAGGAAAGGCAGCAGCTACAGACTGCAGCTGAATCCTGAGAGGTAACAAGCCTGCAGTCAGGCTGTGATCCCCGGCAGAAGCAGTTAGTAAACTCATCACCCAGGAAGGATATGTGTGCTTAGTGGGTGCAGGATGCCCTGAACAGTGGGGCATAGGTCTCCTCTCCCACATCCCTTTGCAAACTGGTGTGGAACAGTATATCTGGCACATTGTTAAACACTTTGAGATGCAAGGCTGGTCCTTTGCTCTTTAAAGCTGCTTTGTGTGAACAGACTGTATGCTTTCTCCTGGCCCTTGCATGTGGCTTGAAACATGCGGATGGTTCTGGTGGAGGTACGCTTGAACACCTTGAGATTAGCCCCTTGGAAGTCTGACTTCTCCATGCCTTTTAGAGCAGCGGTTCTTTCCAAGGATTCATTAGTATGCTGCTGTGTCACCTCCCAAATGCTTTTCATCTTTGGGTAGCAGTGCCCATTACTACAGGCTTGCCAAACATCTCAGATCTTTGCCGTTGTTACAGCTGATCCATATTCCTATGGATGATTTTGCATTTCAGTGTTGTGAAATTTCAGAGGGGACTCAACTTGCCTTCTGCTCATTAGTTGTTTCTGGAGACATCCCTGCTGATGTATACTGAACTCTGACAGGTAATAGGGCTGCAATCAGAGGAGGCAAAAAAGTGTTCTCTGCAAAAACTCTTCCTCCCCTTGTTCTCCTTTCTCCAAGAAAAGGTACATGAGCTGGAGGATGCTGAATCCGAACAGCAGAAGGTGTTGGGTCCTGCTCACCTCCCCAGGAGAATGGGGAGTGGCAGGTTTAAACTCCCTATTGCTCTCCTGGCTTGCTGCAAGAGTTGTGTGCGACCTTGTGTCAGAGGCATGGGAATCCACCCAAATCCTGCACGTCTGTGCATGTGACAAGTAGTGTTCTTTAACCTTGGCTTGGTGTGAAGGCAAACTGCCTGAAGAAAGAACTGGAGTCAGAGGAGAAGGAAGCATTGCTCCACCAGAAACTGGGAGGTCTTTACTTGCTGCTCTTATTTTTATGCTTTACAAAGAATGAACAGGGAGAGCGTAAGACTCCACTCATAAATAAAATCCTTTACGTAGTTTGCAAACTCAGGCAATTACATTTGTGTTCAATTAATGTTAAGCCACTGAAGATTCAGTGCAAGTGCATTCAAATTTCCCCTTCTCCAGTCTAAAACCATTTATCTCAAGTGAGACCCGGAGGTAGCCTCTTGTGAACGTACCCGCTGGTTAACAAGTAATCTGCTAAAGAAAATAAGTGCTTCTTTTACAACAGTATTTTAAAGATTTCTGTATGTGCTTTCTTGTGAAAAAGTGTTTTCTGCAAGGATCTTGTGGTTCCTTTGGCAAGAGGTGACTTGACAAACTTGCTGTCCCTGTAAACAAAACAGCTATGTTTCAAAACTGAAGTCTTTTGATCTGTGTAGAAGGGATGGATTTCCCCCCCTACACACAATTGCATTCTTAGGGTAAGTTGCAAGTCTAGTGAATGAATCAAAGAGTTGGCTTTAACAAGTCCCTATCTTTAAAAAAAAAAAAAAAAAAAAAAAAAAAAAAAAAAAAAAAAGAAGGAGGAGGGGGGAAGCATTGGGATGAGATTTATGACATTTCTTCATTTCTTCTCCCCCTCCATCTCTTGTTGTGAAGGTGATAGTATTAAATTCATGTTGTCAAAACATTTGACCAGTGCCTTGGCCTCTGTGTATCTAATGACCAGTGAACTTGAGTTGAATGTGGAAGCTTACAGAAGCTTAGGTGGGAGCTTGTAGGTTAGCTACAAGACAGAGCTGCTTTTCATAGTGGTTGTATGCTCAAATAATTTTTTATTTTATTTTTTTTGCCACTGCTATGCTTCTTGATGTTTTGCAGCTTGCATCCTCTCTCTGCCCTCTGACTTAGAAAAAGGATTGTCTGCATGGTTTCTGCTGTGGTATGTTTTCATTTCAATTGCAAGTGGCTATTAGTATTCCACAAATAACCATTCGGGCACTTGGGTTTCTCAGCAAAAGGAGAACTTAAAACAAGAACGAATGTGATATTTAAGATAGATGTTTTCAGGAAAGCTTATGGGTCGTGCCCAGAGACTGCCAGACTTCCTTAGTGACCTGGGTTGATTCTCTGATTGTCTCCCAGTGGTTTTACGTGCGGTTTTTCTCTTTGTAACAAGGACAGATCATCAAACTTGTGTTGTATTCTTATTTCCCTCACCACCCTGCCCCCTAACACCACCACCATTAGGCACAGGGAGATTTTCTATTGCTTAATTACCTAAAAGCAAACTGGAATTAAGTGCTTTTTCCTGAAGGAGTTGGGGTAGCTTGTACCCTTGGGGACTTCAGGAGCTCAGGGTGCTAGGAGGGAGCCTACTGTTCCTCTTGGGCTGTGGCACTTGGTAACCATCCCTTGGCTCTGTCCTGTGGCTTTCTCCTCAGCCTTGTCTTCTGACTCGAGTTCATCCGTGTCGAATAACCATGGCTAAAGCTGAATTGCCGAATCCTGGGGACTGCAGCGGAGTTGGTACGTAGCAGCTAACTCCTCGGAGAAGAGGAGCAGTTGGTGCTCGCCATGGCTGAGTGCATCTGAAGAACATAAAGGAATTTGGGATGCACAGACTGTAATGTCTTTCATCTTGCTAGTGTATTACCCTACAGGATCCTTTCTGGGAGCTTTGAAATTTTTCACGATTAAATGGAGCTCTCAAGTGACCTATTCACTTGTCCTCCCGTTCCTGTGAGGGAGGGAGTCTTGGATCACTGGACTGTTAGCACAAGGACATTTTTAATGCAGAGAAGTTGTTTGTTGTGTTTTCTTTCTATTTTTCTAATAGTTGAATTGGGCTGGTTCCAGCCCAAATTTATAACAAAGCCCTTCTGTATGTTTTGAAGGGCTGAAAGCATAATCACTACTTTCTCATTTAAATTCTAAAATTGCCTTTCAAATCTTACCTTTGTCATTTCTTTTGTAAAAGTCTTCTCTGGCCTTTTGAGGGATGAGCAAACACAGTTTCAGTACTGTGATTTCTGTAAAAGGCTATAAACGACTCCCTGTGCTCTTAACACAAAATTTACATAATCCCAAACCACACTATTGAAAGAGTAACTTCTAACCACTTAACTACATTTAACTTTTGTAAAGTTGGATTGGTGTCTAGGGAGTCTTGGGGGCTGTGGTTTGCTTGTTTGTTCTTCATGGATTGCTTTATTTTTAGAGCTGTGTTGGGGCAAAAGAGAGCAGAGTGCCTGTCTGCCTTTATTTGCCTCGGTTGATCCTGTCCAAGAGAGATGCTCCCTCCATGGAGAGTCGCAGCACTCAGCTGGGAAAGACCAAGGTGCATGGCAAGCACCCCACGAGCTGCAGCGAGGGGAATGGGGAGCAGGCCCACAACCCAGCCTCAGAGATGGAGCACCAATTCCTAGAGAAGACTGAAAAGGTGGCAAGGAGAGAGGGGCCCCTCAGTTTGCCCCTGCCTCCCCTTCCACGTTTGCCCAGGAATGGTGATACTTGTTCCATACCTTTTATTTTGATTTGTCGCACTCAGTGCATCTGCATTTTTGCTGTTACAGAATTTAACCTGCTTTGGTTTGTGTTATCCAGGTAGCTCTGGAGATTCAACACTCTTTTCTGTCTTCACTTTAAAGGAAAGGTGTAGGCAGATCTCCCAGCTGCAGTTGATGCAGGATACTGTCACATAAATCAGAGCGTCAGAACATGCTCACTATGGAGGAAGGTCTGCTTTTTGATTATACTACCTTATTACCAAATATATTGCTCAAAGGCAAGTGTGGGGAGCCTTTCCCTTGCTAAAGGCTACGTAGACCTTTCAGATAACTTTGACAAGCTATACATTAAAACTCACAGTTGTGGTTTTTACCCTTTATGTTACCGTTGAACGATTTTGCTGTGGGCTTTCTGAAATAAGTAGCAAGCTGTAGTCAGCCAGAGGGTTGCAGATTCACCACATAGGCTTGACAGACTAATAAGCATTCTCTTAATAGTGTCTAAGAGCTGATTCTGCTGGAACTGCAGTGTCATTTCTCAACCTGAAGTCAGGTACTTCCAGACATGCCTGCCATGCTTTCCCAGCTGTGTTAGCCACAGCAGAGCAGCCACACCTTGTTGGCAATGTTGATAACTGAGGAAATGTCTTACAGGGGGATGGCCAGGTATTTTTCTGGTCCTTAACAGCCACTCAAGCTATGTCTTAAGGAGAAGAGAGGTGGTTAATGCACACATGCATCAGGATTTTGAAGCTGGGAAAAGGAAAAATTACCTTGTGAATAGAAACTAAGTGTGGCAGCTGTCCTGTGGGCTGTGTGAATCCTTTTGAAAGAAATTTGGAGGGGGAGGAGGGCAGGCAAAGGAGTCTTGAGTGAAAACAAAAGGCTTCAGATATGTCAGAGCTTTCCCATCGATGGTTAAGTGAATGAGGTACTGAAATGACTTGTCTTTGGAGGTAGTGTAGTCTTCATCATGGGAGGCTGCTAAGGTCAAGTTGGGTAAATGCCTTTGAGGAAAGGTGTGGGTTGCTGCTGATCCTGTCTGAGGCAGGGGGACCAAGGAGGAAACTTCTCTACCTACTTCCTTCCTTAGTATCCTGGGGCTTGCAACTCTGGAAAGTAGCAGTGGCCTAATCTTCTTTGCAACTTCAGAAAGTAGCAGTGGTATCTTCTTCACGATACGCGGTGACCCAAACCCTCAGCATTTTTCCCAAAGAGTATTTTGAACAATGGCAATATGGTGCTTGCAGCAACTGATGCTTCAGTGGTGAAGGAGTGCTGGCCGAAGGTCAGCAGCGCTGCTTGCTTTTGGAGAACAGTGCTGGGGAAATATGTTTCAGGATCTAAAACTGTGAAAGGACTTCTCTACTTGTTTGTTTTGTCAGTTTGCAGCTTGTTAGAAAGCTTGTTAGGAAGGAGTAGGTTACGGGTGAGGTCTCTAAGTGTTATGTTGGAGCTTACCTCCCTCAAAGTTTGAGGGAGAAGTGTCCCTCACGTTACTAGTGACTTGTATAAAGGAGTGCGAGAGTATGAAAACACTAATTAAAGTATATAATGGCTTTTGCAGACAATTAAGCAGGAGATAGCTTTTTAGCTCTGGAGAGAGTAAACAACTGGAAAATTATGGTCATTGGACAGCAAGAAATCTATTTTTTTGTCATTACTGTGTATTGAAGAGATCAGTAAATGACTGTTTAAACCTTGATCAGTCACCAGCCCACACAGGATCTCTTTCTTCTTCATTTAATTTCATTGCTGAGATTGACAGGTTCAAATATGAACAGCTTTAAGTATGTGATCACTCCCATCTCGAGGATTTGCCTGGCTTTTTAGTTTTCAAATCTCATTTCAGAATACATTGCATTAAATGACATGAAATTACCAAGCACTTTAATTACTTTTTTTTGTTGTTGTTGAACAAACTGTTTTTATCTGTTGCTATTGCTTACAGACTCTGTGGCACGGCAAAACATAATAGTTTGCTGGTATAATGCCCTGTTCCCTAATTGCATTATGCTTCAGGATGTGAAGTTACTCAGCTACAGCTACTGAGGGATGCGCAGCACAACTTCCAGTGCCAGCACTAGCACTGGGTAAGACTCTTTCTTTGGAAATATCTCCAAATCTGCGGAGTATGGGAGGGCCAGCTGTGTGTCTTCAGTTTCTTTTGCAGGAGAGAAGCTGATCATTGATTTGGAAGTGAAGATGAATGGGTTGTATTATACTTTTAGGTGTTGCTTCTAATATTGTCAATGATGACTTGCTGCTGATGTAAAGTTTTGTAACCCAGGAAGGAGAGAGGAACAAAGGCAGGACAAAATGGAGTGAAGGATAAATTTACAAAGCTTCTAATAAAAAGAATGGTGATGAGGAAAGAATTGTTGTTTCTAATTGGAACGGACAGTGGGATCTTCCCATACGAATTACCATATCTAATTGACTTGTAGCAGAGTGCTTGCTGTGGTTTTCCTGCAGTGGTGTTGCTAGGAAATGTTGCTAGGCAACTATTCAATGACTGAACCGACCTTTAAGATAAATATATGTATTTTTTCCCAATTTTGATGTTGGAGAGCAAACCTCTATTTTGTGTCTTGTGCTGGCCTTTCTTTGGGTGGTAGGAGTTATTTGGGCATGGGGATTTCTTAAATAACAGTCGGCTTAAGATTTGGCAGAGCTGTTTTGCAGGCACAACCTTTATGTGTAACGTTTTTAGGAGCTCAATTTCTTCCTTGTAGCATGAGCAGCAAAAGTTACTAAATAATGTTTTGAATAATTTATCTGATTAATTTTGTGTTTTTTATTAAATAAATCATTGCAGAAACATTCTTCCCGGCTACACGGGGACAGGCAGGGTGACAGGAGAGCACAAGATGACTTGGTGCAGTCTGACAAACAGGAATTCAAAGGTTCTCATGTTGACTAGGCCTTCTAATAATAAGACTGGTGGCAGAGCACAAAACACAGTCAGGACCTACTGGGAGTGTTTTCTTTTCGCCAGCTGTCTTTGAAGCAAATCCCTTTGTTTATTACCATGTTTGAATGAATTATTCTCTTAATTTTTGGAATGCTTTTGCTGCTACAAAGTGAATTAGTGCATTTCTTCCTCCAGAGGAACAGTTTGAATAGTCTCTGAGCTTCATAATTTTAAAAGTAGCTCTAGTTACAGACAACTTGTAGAAAGCTACAGAGATATTCTGGGTTTTTCCTTGGCTAAGGATGAAGTTTCAAAATGCTGAGGCTTGCCGAGTGAGCACTGAATGCCAGCCTGTATGGAGTCCTATATGGTGTCGCATCAGAGAACTGATACAAGGGTTGCAGCGTCTGCTCCTCTGACATGCACAGATATCTTTGAAGCTGTTGGGATCAGGTGTGCTGTCCCTCGCCAGCACAAAGCCGCGAGGAGGAGGAGGATCCTGAAAGCAGAGGCAGAGCAAGTTGGTTTGTTGCTAGGAGCTGGATGGTGCTGCTCCCTCTTGCATCTCCTCGAGTAGCACAGTGGGAGGCTGAAAGAAGAGGGTAGAAGGCAAGGGAAAGCACAGACCACCTGCAAGTGCCTCTGAGGAGAGAAAAGGGAAAGCAGCCAATGTCTGCAGGGGAAGCAGGTTTTGCTCGGCTGATGCCCAGCAGCCCTACCCCATCACACACCATATGGCTCTGCCCCCTTCTCTTCTCCCACAGACCCTGACAGAGGTGTGAACAAGGATATTCACTCCCCACCTCTAAACTTCTGGGTAACTTCGCAGCTGTCCCGGATGCATGTGCAAGCAGTCTTGGAGGATGCTGGCTTGATTTCCAGGCCCCCGCTGTGTTTTTTTGTTTTTTTTTTAAGGAAGGGGCTATGGGCACAGTACATGGGTGAACAAGAGTCCGGAGAACTCTCCCTTGTGCTGTCTGTCTTCGTTTGACAGCCTCATCGAACTTCAGATCTCCCCTTCCAAATGTATTGCCTCCCTCCCCTGTATACATGCTATGTTGTAAAGGGAACTGATTTCTCTCAGTGTGTTGTAGAGGCACCCTGCTGGTGCGTTGCCTGTTTTGAAATAAACCCAGATATCCACCACTGTCTAAATTAAACTAGATTTGTTCCAAGCTTTACATTATCTGATACAGATTACCCAGTGCTTGCCTCTACTGTGCTTGCTGCCAAGGAGGTTGTCCTCAGGTTTTGCTTTTCCAGGCATTTCAACCGATCTGTCCCTCACTACAAAAGAGATGGACTCTTCCTGATGGAGATTTATCCATCCTTTGCACGACATCTGTCATGGTGGAGGGATTTGTTTTCTCCCCTGGTTGTAGCTAGGTCAGAGTATCTGTGTCCGAGCAGAGCAGTGGAAATGAGAATGAGACTGCCAGGGAGGAGGAGGACAGTCTTGCAGTGAATACTTCCGCAATAATTCCTGAAAGAAGGCAGTTTCTGCAGCACTCGAGGTGTGGTAGGTATTCCTGCTATATGTAGCAAGGACTTGGGATGATTAGCATGGAATTGAATTTTGTGTTAATCTAAGGCAGCAGTAGGGTGCAGAACCAACTAGCAGATGATTTCATTCTGTCTCATCCCTTAAATAACAAGAGAGCTTCAGCCCAAGGTTGAAAGGGGACCCTCACTCCTGTGTGGTCGTGGGAAGGAGTCAGCGCAATGACTGCCCTTGGTATGGGAGCAGAATTCAGGTTCTGTGAGGCAACCCAGGGCTTTACTTACGTTGAGGCAGAGGCTGGCTTATTAGCATTTGTTTCTGTCCTTACTTTATGCTGTATGCCTAGGAGCAACAGTTCTTGTCAATTTGGCCAGAATGGAAGTATGAGTGTATGGTGACAGGGGATTTAGTAGACATTGTAACACCAATTTTTTTAAACATAATCACATTTAGTAGCCTTCTGATTACAAAAAGAAATGAATATAGTATTCACTTTGAATGTAAAGATGGACTTTCCTTATTTCTTGTTTGGCGAAAGTATCACAGATGATTGTAACACCCTGTAGAGACTAAAGGCTTAAGTTTCTGTAGAAAGTCTAGAGTTTGCAAATACTGAACTCTTGGTATATGTTTAGTCACAATGAAATTAGTGACTTTAAACTTTTTAAAAACTTAATTTGGAGGAGAGAGGTCTTCATTAGCTTTCACTGTAGAACACCAGTCAGTTCTTAAGCGCTTTAGCAAGCATTTATCATTGCTTTCAAAAAGCCTACGGAAACGTAGTTATTTGAGATTTTGGCTTAAATACCCATTTAATACATAGACATTACTTGGAAGTAAAGCATTAATATGTATTAGGCTTTGCAGTGTTAAGTAGACTCACTACAACATCCCTCAGTCCTTCCTGCAGGCTACTGTCCTCTAAAATAGTGTGCTGTTGTGGAGAAATTACTATTAATTGAAAACATCAAAAATGAGTAGCTTGTGTAGCTGTGAGAAGGATTCAAAATTCTACAGCTTGCCATAGACTACCCCAGCTTTCAGAATATATTGATTTCACAGCATTAAACAGTATATGTGGTGTCAGGTCATAGATGGAGAATGTGTAGAATGAATAATTTACCACCTAGAGAGAGCGAGCCTGTCTACAGGAATAATAAGAAAAACAGCCTTGTGAACTGAGACTCTGATCTCAAAGCTGAGAGCTTTCTTGGAAGTGGGAGCATCTGATGTTGAAAGACCTCTGGAGGTTTGTATGTGAGAAATTCTGCGCAGCAAGCAGGAAGAAATGAATCTCTCATTTTGTGGTTTCCCTTCCCTGCATGAAAAGATAAGCTCTACAGATGCATCTTTGACCTGGACAAGGCTTCACATTGTCCTCCTTGGAGGAGGCAGGCTGGGGTTAAGGTTCAAACCCTCATGTGAACCCTCAGGTTCAAAACTGCCTCATGTCCTGGGGCTTGGCTGCAGCCACAGGGTTAGGCAAGGGGAGATGGATTAGTTGCACATCAGGGGAAAGGCCTCATGGAAGGACTGCCTCGTATTTAACTCCTTCAGGTTTTGAGGTGCAGGTTTGTTGCCACAAGCACCTGGATGGCTGTTACAGAATTTGCTCTTGTTTCTTGTCAGTTGGGTTAAAGGATGAATCCATCTGGAGTGGTGGAATACCTAGCACAGCTAGTCAGACCTGGGGATCATTTCACAAAAAAATGAGTACAGTGGATTTTTCTGGTTCTGTAGAAACATTGAAAGTTGGTTCCCATGCAGAACTTCAGCAACAGAGGTGCTTTTCCACGAACCTTCTCGCATTGTTAGCAAGGCTGCTTTCCAAGAGAGGTTTTGGACCGTTTTCTTGTACTAATTTAATTGATATTGTTAATTAAAAGAAGGCAGTTCCTCTGTCCTTCTCCTTCACCCAGAGCAAACATACTCCACCTCCCCACACCATTCCTTTTGCTAATAGGACAGTACAAAAAGAATAAAAACAAGGCAAGTGGTAACTGGCAACAATTAACATACATTTCAAGTAAACAAGCAAGCTCTCACTTAGTATGATAAGTGATGGAGGAAAGCAGAAGTTGATAAAACATGAAATGAGGATATTTTTCTACAAGTAGACTAGGTATGGAAAAAGATCTGTCAGTAAAACATTCCTTCCCTCTTTTCTGCTCTGTCTCAAAGCCTCCCTTTGCTTGGACTTATGTGGACGGTTGTGCTGCAGAGGGTGTTGTGTCTTAGCCAAATGACCAAAATTGAGGAATATGTGGATGTGGGCTCATATCCTGTTCCACTATTTTTCATGAGCACATAGTTTCATGTCGCTGGGCCATTAGTTCCCCTCTCTCTGTGAAAAGGGGGTAACCTCACGTGGCAGTTCAGATGCAGACCTTCAGGAAATGTATAGAAAGAGACTTCCAAAACCCAGCAGGCTGTATTTGAATCTCTGGCTAGGATCCCAATACAACTAACTTTTTGACACTTTCTATCTGCAATTGCACTCAAATGCTCATGTCTCTTCTGAAAGCCAGCTTACACAGGGAAATTAAAATATGTGCTGTGAAACTCTCTGGGATGCTTAGAAGTGCTAAAAGATATTAGTTGCACTGAATGGGTCAGTTTTTGGTTTTCCAAAATTAACACCACCACACTTTATGTTGACTTGTGTCTTAATTTAAGGCACAAATTCATCACAGCACAGATTCTTCATTGCAATTACTATTATCAGTGTAAAAATGGAGAGTCCAGTGTTCTTCTTAGTTCACCTGAACGGTAAATGTGAAGCAAAGCTCCAGTAAATTGAAGTTCTAAGTTAAATTAGGATCAAGAAAAGGTTTTTACTTGATTAACTTGTGCAAGCTGTAGAGGGTGTTAATGTAGATGACATTGTGCTATTTGCTTGTGGGGCTGTAATCAGATAACCTGTAAGCAAATGAAAGTCCTTACTGACTTCAACAGTTAGTGCCCTCCTTACTGTCCCCATTGTTTCCTCTTGCACCTTTCAGAAGCTTGTAATGTCCCTATAAAAATGTTTTTGTACTATTTGAAAAAGGTGGTGCTAATTCTACTGCTGCTTAACAAATGAAGAAAGCTCTTTTTCCATAATGGCTGCAGATTTTTAATTAGAGGCAAAGGTATCGCCACTGCTTGTTGCACGAAGGGTTGGAGCAGTACTTCACTTTCCTTATCCTCTTGTGTTACAAGAGGGGTAAGAATGTAGTGTAATATGAAGGCAGATCTACAGGAGCTGAAGCTGGAGAATTATGCGCGTGCCTTGGTACAAATGATAAGAGCCTCAGGTTGTACCAGCTCAGCGGGAAGAGTCCTGACTGTGCCGCGGGTGATACAGCAAGAAGGTGGTATTTGAGAAGACTATTCTCAAAGCACCATTCTGTGAAGTACTACCTTGCATCAGGCACGTCAAATTTTGCAGTTTCCCATTCACTTCAGAAATCCTTGCTTTCTGAATTTCTTTACTACATTGTGCTCTTCCGAGCCACTTTTTCCATTTTCCTTTACGGGTTTGTTTCTCTAACTGGGAATAAGTAGTTTAACTTCAGGTTTTGTCAGTAAACAAACCACATGGAAAACTAGCATTTCCCAGTGGGAAAAACTCAAGAGCTAGTATCTGCACTAACCCCTTGCTCTTAAAAACATTCCCCAAGAAAGCAAGCAAATGATTCTCTGCAACTGCATTTTTCCTGATCAGCAGGAAACTGATCGTGCAACTGTGGCAAATTTTTTCAGTCCAAGAGACTGAAGATGCCTGAACTTGTGATTCCTTAGGTGACCCAGAAAGAATGTGGGTCTACGTGTATCTTTGCAGGGTAGGTGACGTGGAGAAAACAAGAGGGGACCTATATCTGATTTACACCCGCTGCTTTGTGATGAGAGCACTTTGTTCTAGAGGTAATTGTGTGGGAGGGGATGCAAGTTCGGAAGGCCATGCGGGTAGCTTTAATTCTCATCTTCTTGGGCCACAAGAGGTTACAAACAGGTTTGGTTTGTCGCTACTAAGCTCAGCCCCAGCCCTCTTCCCATACTAGCTCTGAACCCCTGCAGCTCTATTCAGCCCTTTCCGTTCTCTTTCCTTGTTCCCATACCTTGAAGAACGTCTGTGCAAAGCCTGGCTGTTCCCACCTTGATACTCAGTAGTAAGATCTTGCCCTGAGCCCTTTGGAAATACTGGAGAAGGGAGAGCTGTGCTAGGGCAGACCTGTGCAAAGTATCCCACCAGGTTACGGCTGTGCTACCAGCTGCAGAGCTGTAGTGGCTTTGCTGGCTGGGAGCCCCCTGGGATGTACCAAGAAGCTATGCTGGCTCTACTGCCTGTGCTTAGATACTCAAACCCTGACTTCCCCCATCACACAGCGGGACTACTGAAGTACTTGCAAGAAAGCACAAAGTTGCCTCTTCATTCAGCCTTGGACCTGGGGCAGCCTACATTGCATCAGGAAGGCGTGTTCTGAAATTAAAACAAGCATGCGATACATTTGATAGGCTTCATGAGTTTAATGCCTCTTGACAAACTGAATTCATCATGATAGTAAAATACTGGAGTTACTAGGCAATTAAATTGTTTTAGTTTCTAGGCAGGGTACTTAGTGAACATATTTGCCCGATACTGTGTTTTAATACCAGATAAAATTATTTCCTGCCAAAATTTTTTTAAATGTGGGAAGCTAGAAAATATCTTTAAGCCTAAAAGTGTTGTTTAAGAATTCATGAAAGAATATTGGAAAAATGCTGCAGAACATATTGCTAACTCTGCTTTCCTTTTTAAGGGAGAAATCTTGTTAGTTAGAAGACCAAGTATTCATTTTTCTGTTAAAAATTAAACAGGGCTTTCTGCAAGAAGAGAGATTTCTGGTTTTAGAAGTCCATGCTGAAGCATATCAAATACATTGGTTAAAACTCAGAAACTGCCTATAAGCCTCTAGCTCTAACATCTGTTCAAGAATGAATAGAACAAAGAAAACATAATGGCTGTGAACAATATGAGGGAGATAGTATTCTTTCTCTTCTGAATAGGATTGTTTGTACCACAGTCACTACAGTAACATTTGAACGCTTCCCAGTAGTAAATTAAATAATGGGACTAACATCGGTGTTCTCTTATCTACTTTCAGACTGTAAAGAATTCATCTGGCTTGCACAAGTGGCTATCTTTGTTCCTATGGCCACACACAAGGTGGTTGCATATCGCGTTACTGGCAGTCAGGACTCTTCGAAACAGCCTTTATCTGCCCATTTGCTTTTGATACAGTTGTTCACAGCACTGCGGTGATAAGTGGAGAACAAACACGTTGAGCCTGTACAGTTCAGAAAACACGCAGGACATGGGAGGTTGCTTGAATGCAAGTCTGCCCGCAGCAGCATCTGGCTCTCACCTGAGCAATGTCTTCTAGAATGAACCTCTAAGTGATACAGGAGGGTGTGAGGAATGTTTTAACAATTCGTGTCCATAAAGAACAATTCTGTTTGAATCCTGTCTGCCTCTGGGCCCTGCACTGGCAATTTAATTCTTGAACCACAGATGCAGTGTAAGGATGGAAGTGATGAAATTAACTGCCCTTCCTGGACCTGCAGGCCAGACCAGTTCAGATGTGAAGATGGGAACTGTGTCCATAGGAGTAGGCAGTGCAGTGGTGTGAGAGACTGTCTGGATGGCACTGATGAAACAATGTTATTCAGTGCTCTGGACCTGGCAAATTCAAGTGCAGAAGTGGAGAATGCATAGATATCAATAAAGTGTGTAACCAGCAGAGAGACTGCAAGGACTGGGGTGATGAGCCCCTGAAGGAATGCAACATAAATGAATGTGACTGTCCAGCTGAGTTTGAGTTTGTAAACAAGAGAAACTGTGGAGGTATTGATGAATGCCAAAACCCTGGTATCTGTAGTCAAATCTGTATCAACCTGAAAGGTGGCTACAAATGTGAATGTAGCCGTGGCTATCAGATGAATCCTGCTACAGGAAGCTGGAAAGGGCCATACGGCAAAGCAAATTAGATAACTGTTATTTAACTTGTCAGAAGATAAAAAAGAAAGTGTTTCAACAAGCAGCCATGGGAGGGAAGAATCACTGAACCCCCGATGTGAGGGACTGTACCTTGTTTTACTGACTACTGAAACAGCTGTGAGAACTGCAGAAAGGGACCCACGCATCCAGAATAAAAGGACCAGTAACTACTGAAACTTGGAGGGTTGAGTCCGCTCCTGGGAAACTGAAACTCAAGCTAAGGGAGAACTAATATTCTGGCAACGAGGCTCTGCATGAATGAAGGATGCTAAATAAAGGGGACAAGCCTAAAGGGAGAAAACGGAGAAGGCAAGACCGGGGCAGGACCCTCCACTGCGGTGTGTATGGTCTACCGAGGGAGGCAACCCCTATGGGTATTGACTGCCGAGTGAGAGGGCCTCGACCGGACTTCTCCCACACTAAGATCAGGTTGTCCCGAGAAAATAACATAAAAAAAACTTTTTTTTTAAACCTATATAAAATTGTGATTCGTTTTACAGGAGCTGGATCACCCTGACAGGCCGAACAGTAACACAAGCCTGAAGTGACCCTGAAAGCGGGCCTAACTCCTTGACTGAAGGCGTTTGCCTATTATGATCCAGCTACGTGGGCAGAAGACAGATCCTGGGACTATAGGACCCCAGTATATATACTTAATAGAATAATTAGGTTATTAGCTGTAATAGAAATAGTTATAAATGATGAGAACTGATTTAAATGAGTTATAAAGATGAGAACTGCTTTGTATCAAAATTGCCTAGCTTTGGATTATTTACTAGCACAAGAAGGAGAAGTCTGTGGAAAATTTAGCTTTAGTAATTGCTGTTTAAAGATTGATAAAAAGGGTGTTTCTTCCTAGTAACTGATAGAATGTTATGTTCTGGTTTAGGATGAGAAGAATGTTAATAATATGCTGGTGTTTTAATTGTTTTTAATTGTTACAGAGCAGTGCTTACACCAAGCCAAGGGCCAAGCCAAATTCAGCTTCTCACTGTCCTGTCAGCAGGCAGGCTGGGAGGAGAGCCGGACTGCTCGGGGTTAGGTTGGGCATCGGACAGCAGGTGGTGAGCAATTGCATTGTGCATCACTTGTTTCGTACACATTATTACTAGTAGTACTATCATCATCATTATTGTTATTATTATTATTGTTATTATTTTCTTGTTTTTATCTCAACTCACAGGCTTCACTTTCCCATTTCTCTCTCCCATCCCAGAGAAGGAAGGGGGGGAGGTGAGCGAGCAAACACAAACCTGGAAGGATATGGAATGGGATTTATTTTCATGGCTGCCTGGTGGACCATGGGTTAAAAGAGTGTTATTTTTATTGTCATGTGGTGTAATTATGTTATTGTATATACCTTGTATGATACCTTGTCTTACATTATTAATACACCGGGTGATAAATAGTACATTTGTAATAACTTCATTAAAAAGGGAAGGGGATATGTCAATTATGATGTTTAAGAATTGGACCCTCCAAGAACAAACTGATGAAATCCAATTATTAATAACAGAAGAGACACGAATTGGGGATATTGAAAAGAAGATAAGGGATTGTGAGGAATGTTTTAACAATTCGTGTCCATAAAGAACAATTCTGTTTGAATCCTGTCTGCCTCTGGGCCCTGCACTGGCAATTTAATTCTTGAACCACAGATGCAGTGTGTCCCAGTCTCCCCCTCATTCTAGTCAATTTATCACTTCTTAAATTTATGAACCTGTTTGCTTTTGTTATTCCGGACTTCTATTTCTAACACTGCTATAGATGTGTCTGTGAATGGCTGGGGAAGAATGTTTTAATTACTCGTGTGTCTGGGAGTTTTAGAACAACTGATAACAACTAGTGACTGTTATGGGATACTATGTGGATCTTTGGTATCTGGTTAGGGGGGGGCAAGAGATAAAGAGGAAGGAGAAAGAAGCTGAAGGACGGCTGGGAGACAAGACTTGAAGAGGATGTTCTATAAACTTGGTATGGTGCCCAGTAAGTACAAAGGGGGAGAGGAAGACTACGAGCCTTCAGCATGAAAGACCCCTAGAGACCCCCAGAAGAGACCCCAGAGGAGACTGCGCATGCTCCAGTAGGAGGGACTGGACCCCGGAAGCTAATTTTAATAATCTCTTTTTTTAGAAGTAGTAATGAATATGTATTAGTCTAGGAGCATAAAAATCAGCTGCTTGATGTAACTGGTGTGCGTCCTGGTGGAGCGGAGACTCCCGGTGCACCCAGCGCTGTTTGCTTACCTCTATTCCTTTATATTCTTTCAATAAATCCTATTTTTTTATTTAATCCTAATTTGAATCCTGAGCTATTTATAACAAGGGCTTCCACATGCTTCATGCCAGAGCTTCTCATCAGTATAGATCCTTGCATACAGCTGAGTAGAAGGAAGAGGACAAAGTCTGTACTAAAATTCTCTGTATGCTGTAATGAGATACCTACAGTTATGTTTGACTGCAAGGGGGAAAAAAGCTTTGAAAAGTGAAGGAGAATGATTACACTGTCACCAGCAGTTTTTTCCTTCTAACCTCAGGGATGGAAGCGGTCTAATGACCCCCTAATGTCTTCAGTAATCTACTGAAATATGTCAATAGTATATAGAGATATTGCAGAACCAATTTACCATTGTTTAAGTGCACTGTGGGACAGTTAGAAGTTCACAAAGCTATTTTTTTTATTGTTTTCTGTATAATCCCCAGGGAGAAACTTCAATGACCTGCATCTGCAGTGGGTGTAATACTTTGTTATAACACATTGTAGTCATATTTTTGAGTCTGTACAGATAAATATTTTAGGAAGCATAACTAAGGAAGTTGAATATTTTTTCTTGTCCACAAGGGACTCTTTGGCCTCTGGAGAGGATGCTTCCTGGGTTAAAAATGAGACATTCTTTGGTTGTATTTGGCTAAAGTTCATTGCATAGACTGTGACTTGCTTATGAATTAGCATGAAAATTAATCTCCTTCTTAAGAGGATATATAGATTAGGGGAAGCTTGAAAGATTATTATATCCTGTATGAGAACACACCAATTGAATAGAGCTTAATATTTTTCATCACCATACATTTCTATCTGGCATTAGCATAATATACCTGTATAGTACTTAAGAATCTATTACTTTATTACTGAAGAGCATTCACATGTTTACTGCAATGTTTCAAACCATCACTTTTAGCTGTGGGTAAAAGTACAATTTAATGCAGTTGTATTTTTGACTGAAGGCAGGTGAATATATTGCTAATAAAGTCTGTTGTACCAGTACATCTCTCTTTGAGAATCATCTTGGGGTGAAGTTCCTGTATTAAAGGCCGTAGCCACACAAATGAGCTGTGGATAGAGAAAATGGTGCATCTCTGTTAATGAGGGAAGATTGGCTGCTTTGCTTTATGGATGAACGGGGGCTTTCTCTTAGGTTACGTTAATTGAGGATAAATGGACAGACTTATGCCTGTAACTATGAAAAATTTAAGCCATTTCTATTTAACCTCTATCATCTTGTGCTCCATTATTTGTTGCTTCTTTTGGTATAGTCAAAACAATGTCCACAGAAAACAGAATGGCTCAAAGTACACTCAGGAAATGTTGAGACTGTATTGTTTTTTTCCTTTTCTTTCTCAATACCTAACTAAAATATTAGTTACCATCCTGTTCTGACTTCATCTTGTAAGTAAGGGTTTGTGTAGCTGGGAATCTGCAGATGTTGGGAAAGCAACCTTTAGAATATTTTAGGATTTGTTTTCCTTTTTAAAATCATAAACAATGTTAGTGTTGATCTATGTGGCCTCAGATTTTTTTTAAACCTAAATTGTTGCATTGGCTACTAATTACAGAATACTCAAAAATAAATTAGTAAGCCCTCTGTAAAATTACATCAGAAGCAACGTTATTTCCCATAACATTAATAAGCACTTTTTGAGTGTGATTTATTTTTGCAACAATTACTGTAAAGTCTCCTGGAAGATGTATTTCTGTGTAGTTAATGTAATATACGTGTATGCAGTTTTCCATTTTAGTGCCTATTGATTGCTTCATTTTTCATCTATATTAGGCTATTCATATAATTTCCTTCAGGCTTTCAGAAATGGCAGACATCAAGGGAAAATTTTAGTGGTAATGCCCTATGGAAAATGCAAAAAAGCAAATAGGTGAGTCTCAACGAAAGGATTGAGTTCAAGTGCACTTGTATTGTGAGAATTTAAACTGCCTTTCAACCTTTTAGAGATCTGAAAGTATTTTATTGAAGCAACTTTGCTTTCATGTATTTTATGGCGAGATGAATTCTAATTGTGAGTAGAATGCGCATGTAAGAGAAGTGTGTCCGTTCTGTTCTCTTTGGCAATCCGTAAGTTCAAAAGGTGAAGGTTAATGTTTCTCAGTAATGAGTTTCGTTTGAAAACTTAAGTTCAAGTTATGAGTAGCTCATGAAATGTATTGTAGATGAAGAGTCCCTCAAATTCAGACTTGCTACCTTAAATGCCCAAGTTTGTAAGGCATCCTGGTACCGGAATAAAAGAGAAGGTAAAAATTCTACTAGTATCCAATATTTGTGCACTTAAAAACAATAATAAAAAAGGCATACAAATCCTTATAACTAATTATAATTAATTGGTTCCTCTCTGCTTTCACCTCTCACAGGCTCCCCACAGCAGCGTGTTCAGAGGGGACACGTTCCGTTTTCAGTTCAGGTGGTGTAATGGTGGTTTGGACTTACAGAAATGAATTTATCTTCACAGCACCAAATAAGGTAATTAAGTAACTTCTCATTAGTGTATCTTTAGTGCCACAGTATGTAGCTGTTTATAATGCAGTTTGAGATAATGTAGTTAATTTATGGTACAGTGGCAGTTGTAGCCCTAACTGTTTGCTGTTTTAATGGTAACTTGTGTTTTTACAATAACTTCACAATGAAAAGGGTCAGGCAGCAGATTTGGCTGAAATTGAAGAGCTCAGGATCAAAGTTAGAGTAAAGGAGCTGACACCTAATCTTTTAAGACAACATTGATCTGCTGAGATTGTAGGCGTTAATTAGAGGCACGGGTAAGAACTACTAACAAACTCATGCACAGCTCCAGAGAAATCTCTCCATCCTAAATTAGGTCTATGTGGCCAGTCGCTTCCTGAGGAGAGAATTGGGTGATTCACCCAAACTCTTACGGGAAGTACCATAATTTCAATTGATGAAGGTAGGAGAGAGAAAACCAATGTATCCAGGTTCAGCTCTTCACCTCTATAAACATTGTCAGTTTTGTCACAGAGAACAGTAGCATCAGAATTGATAAACTAGTGTACCAATATGAATGTATGATTTTCAGAGGGGCTAATAAAGGAGTCAACAGATACCCAGTAAACATTTTTAGAGGGATTTGCAAAACTGACTTCTTAGCTGACTTTGAAAAACCTAGTAGCATTAAGTTTTCTGTATTGAAGACTTTTGCAAGTTATGTGGACGAAGTGTTGTGCCTTTT
Organism: Netta rufina; assembly: GCF_964035555.1. Taxonomy (NCBI): domain Eukaryota; kingdom Metazoa; phylum Chordata; class Aves; order Anseriformes; family Anatidae; genus Netta; species Netta rufina. The sequence continues at coordinate 2,122,472 of NC_140145.1, read as the reverse complement.
TTCACTTGATGCATTTTTAGTGCACATAGCAAAATGTTTTAAAGAGGTGTTTCCTTGAGAAGGGTAATTTGGAGGTTATATTTATGCCGTTCCAGAAAGGTCAGCTTCAGAACTCCCTTGTGAGATTAAACATGGGGTCAGGAACAGGTATTAAACAAATTATATAAAAGGCAGAAGTTCAGCAGTCTCTTCTTTGAATTCCTTTACAGCTCTTGGGTGAGCACTGTGTCGTGCTTGTGATATGGCACTGTGCTTTCTACCTTTGCTGTAACCTCTACTTCAAATTCAGATAAGTCTTCCAAGGCCACTAGCTCCAACTGTCTCAAGGGAGGAAAGGCTTCTAGCACTGAAACCTTTCAACTGAAAAATACGTGTATGTCTATATTTATATGTCTTTTTTATAATTATTTTTATTGCGACCGTGAAAGCTTCTTTTCCAACCTGATCTTCCATTGGCCCAACAGACTCTCTAACAAGGATCTGTCTGCACAGAATCATAGAATCACAGGTTTGGGTTGGAAGGGACCTTACAGCTCATCCAGTTCCAACCCACTGCCATGGGCAGGGATGTCACCCACCAGGTCAGGTTGCCCAGGGACCCATCCAAACTGGCCTTGAAAACTTCAGGAAAGGGGCATCCACAACTTGTTTGAAGGGTTTGTTATTGGATGTTACAACTTCTGCAAGTTGTTTCTCAAAGCATTTTTGGCCTCTTTTGTGTTACCTCTACTGTCAGTCTGCCGGAGAAGCATACACTATTTTCTCTTTGGGGTACAATTTCATTTTCTTGAACCTTCCATGTAGTGTTTTTATGTGACTTCTCTGCCATCTGCAAGGATCTTGCTCTTTCTGAGTGTGCTTCTGAGGTTTATGGAGTTTTTCTGAATGTATTTCAAGCTGCTTGATTGCAAAAAGTATTTTTTGCTTTTGTTATTCCAAGGTGGACCATGAATTTAAACACACAGCAGTCCATGGGCCAAAGTTGAACATGAACAGGAATGAAAACTGTGTCCTCGGTGCTGACCGGGGCCAAGTCAAGAGTTGATTTTCATGTGGTTCACTAATCAACCACCTTGTGAAACAGTCATAAATGGTACTGAAAAAATGGGTGTTGGCATTGTGCTAACATGCTATGTCAGACATTTATTTGACATTCATTTGTATGTATTTGACATTATTGTATGACATTTATTTGATGCATATGGGGGTATCCGATTCTCCCATTACAGCTGTGTTTGTTGCTACCGTGTTTCTCTGTTGTCCCTGAACACTCCAAAATTGTGGCTGCTCTCAGCAACATGCAGCTGAGAATATTGATCTGTTCTTATATTTTTCTTTTAATGCCTGGAAGGTGCTATTGTATACATTCCTTTGTGTTGAGAACAGCCACCTGGGACAACTGTCTGTCCAGCTCTTCATACGATGCAGCCTCATCAAGCAGACACTTGTGTGCATAAAGCAACTGCATTGGATTACCAGCTTTCTATACCTGAATACCTCTTTTCCTCATATACACCATGCATTTTAAGAGCAAGCTCATATAAAGCACTAGATGTCCTCAGGAAAAGAGATCTTTTGAAAGACTGAAAGATGAGGCCTTGCAGAACACGTTTCGTATGTAACAACCTTGAAACCCTGGTTAAAGCTATTGGGAAATCCTCACTCCTTGAGTGGTTTTTGCCATGCTCATGATGTGGATAACAACCAACCTTTTTAGTGTCATTGACTCTTCAAATGTTCTGCTGCATGAATGTGCCAATTCCAACTGCACAGACCATGCTTCTGCTCCCTAAACTCTCATCCATTCTTGTCCTTTGGTGGGGCTAAGGAGCTTCATGATTTGATTTATTTGGCCATTTTTAAGCAAGTTTCTTAGAGTAGCACACACACATGCTGTTCTACATTTTTCTGGGGGTGTCATAAAAATAAAGAAGGGATTTTTCCCAGGGAGAAAACAAGCTCAGAAGACCTGAGGATAGGAATATTTAATTACCACTCTGCTTATGGCTTGACATAACCCACTAACATTTTCATTGACTTCGTCAAAGTGAGTACAAGTAACAACTGTAACTTTGGCTGTTTTTCTAAGTAGCTGAAGTTATGAAAGCCTGCCTAGCATCTTCCTACACTATGGTCTGTGGCAGTTTCTTTACTGGGAGAATATAACCTTATATTTCCCTTGAGCAGGGAAAAGTTGCTGAAGTAAATTTGTTGAGATAAATCTCAAATGTTTTGGTGATGAGTTTGAAAGGGGCACTAAAGCGGAAGGCAAGAAATGGAAAATTAAGAAGGCAAGCTATGTCATCCATGAGCTGACTGCTTTCAGGAGGACGAAGACTTTTTTTTTGTAGCATACCACAGAAGTTTTGTACAGACGCAGATTCAGGCAAAAAGCAGAGCAATTCAAAGATCATCTGTCTCTTCCAGTGATAATAATTTCTTAGCTTTTATATCTTTTGTATCTCCGTGAATCTAAAAGCACTTACAAGGAAATTGATATAATTTTTCTCCATTAGCCTGTGGTCAACTAATAGCTGCACTAGAAATTGAACTTGAGTGCTGGGTTGTCAGTCCAGTGAAGCACACTGGTACTGGGGTTTCTGCCAAGCTCAGGAGAAGCGACTCCTGACTGTCAGAAGTAGTTATGGCACTGAACTTAGCTGGCTTGTATTGCTGTAAACCTCCTGTTCTGAAACACAGGTGGGTCAATATATGGGGTGTATGCAGTGTGCTACTCCTGCTCCGCCTCAACTTATGCGCCAATTTGTTCAGAATTTTGAACTGGGCAAAATGGTAAGGAAAGCAAGTTTTTTACAAGACCTTCTGGTGGCTGTTCTGATTTGTTTTGGGAAGTGAGCAACCCTTGTAAACGTTTGTCTCAGTATTATTATAGCTATCCAATGATAACGAGTGAAAAACCCTGATTTCTTTTAATCTCCTGAATCCATTGTTATCAGATGAATTCTTTTTATAGGTCCCAAATTTATTCAGGAGATTCGTAAGGAAACCCTTGTAGCTATAGTTGAAATCCTATATGTCTGAAGCATAGGCTGGTTGTTTTTTAAAGAAATAAAATACAACACTAGGAAGCTAGTAAAACAGCAATTTCAATACATCAGAGAGTGGTGCAGTGACTACAGGCTGATTAGCTATTTCTCGTCTTCTGGATCAAATTACTTGCATGTAAGTAAATCATATCTGAATCCCCAAAACAGTTTTTGATATTATCAGTGGATTTAGGCAACTCCAAATGCTTGTAATAAGCATGATGAAGCAGGTATTCTATCTTTACCCAAGGAGCAGATTAAAACTTACCCTAGGTATGTGCAATAACATAAATGTATGTCATATCTGGTTTAGTTTTATATCTTCTTATTCCCGTTGACAACAAGAGTCAGATGTACCAGATATGCTTAATCTGGAAAAGTGTCAGCACTATCATTTTTTTTCTGCTTTCATATTTCCTGCACTTCTGGAACTCTAGCCTGCTGATCTGATTTCTCCTGGCTATACTTTTCTGCGTATTCTTTTTCCTATTTCTCTTACTTTGTGCAACTCACTGTATATAATATGCCTATACCTTTACATTGCTCTTCTCAGAGGAAAAGAAACTACAATAGGAAATGAAGTCTGGTAGGTGGAATGAAAGTAGAAATAACGTACCTCGTGTTTGTGACTGTAGGCTACTTCGTGGTAGATCTGTGTTTATTTTAGAAGTGTCTTAGTTACTGTTAGCTCTTCTATGTTTTAAGAAATTTACTAATGCTTTTCATATAGTAAATGGAATGATAACATCATATGGGTTTAAAAACAATTGGAAGAAAAGCCACTGTTTCATACTGAAAACATTTTAAACTAATAAAAAAAATCTAAATCAGAAAAAACAGTTGAGAACAAATGACACTTTTTGAGAGGAAAAACTTGTAATTTAAAATACTGAATTCAGAATCTCTCCTGCTCTACGTTTCCTGTGAGAGTCTTGATTTCCAGGTTATTGATTATTTGGAGGTTGGTGTATCATAATCTCTGCTCATGGAATATATTCTACTTTGTGCAGTTTGAATTAAATCTCCCATGTAAGTGAATGGGCACACTCATCGTAAGTCTACCAAATAAATCCCTCGGGACTGATTTTATAGTAGCCCTCTGGAGGGATGCATGAAGGTAACGTCTGCCAAGGTTGAGGTATTGCAATACTACATGTTGTTAGGTGGTTTGGCCAGAGAGTAAAACCTCCCTACTCTGTCTCCATGGTGTTACTCTGAGATGTTGTTTCAGAAAACATTTGCAAGGAGTTGTATTCTGGAAGGTGGGTGATAGCCGAAACCATGAGTATGAGAAGGCGTTGTAAGGTGGAGGTGGGGATCTTTCATTGGTGGAAACAGACCTTGAATTTATGCTTAAGAAACGTAAGTGAATGAGGAAGAGGTCAAGGTCCAGTTCCTCCTGTAGGAGGACACCATTCAGGAATCGAAAGCAGATCTTGGTGTAAATCTGTGGGAGGGACTGATCTCATGTCTATGGAGAGAAGGAATAGTCTTTAGTGCAGAGGGACTGGAACTTGCATAAAGATGCAAGGTGCAGAGAGCATTAAGCTGAAAGGGTACAACTAAAGAGTGTGTGTGAGACCATCAGTTCAGCTGTGTTGTTTGGGCAAGTTGAGCCAGGGCTGCAAAAGCAGTGAAGGCACAGGGCTCTCCGGATTTTACTACAGAAAACCTCTGCAATGCAACCACACATCTGATCACTTCTACCAACACTGCATGTTCTTATGGTCCTTGAAATGAACCAAAAGTGAAAAGAAATGTATTTTTTTCCTCTCTGACCTACCAACCCCCCTGTTTTTTGTTGTTGTTGTTTTTGTTTTTTTTTTTCTCTTCATACTGGAACTAGTACTAAATAATTGAAATTGAAATCATGATGAAAAGTGAGACTGCATTATTTTAAGGACCAAGCTATTTGTTTCTGAATGGAGAGGAGAGGGTGGAGATTTGAGGAGAGTTTCCTGTTATGCTGGTTTCTAATAAAGTAAAACTGAATGTTTACATAAGGTAAAGGAACCAGAGAAGTCTTAATTCTGGTATTCTGTTTGAAAACCAAGTTCTTGTGTTAATTAAACCTCTGCAGAGCAAACCTTATGTATGACATTTGGTATTACAGATGGCATGGACTGGCTTCCTAAATCTCTGGTTTGAATCATTACTCCTATGCAGTTTATGGTGGGCCAACCATGCATGGGATTCTTGACAAGGATAAACCCGGCTGGCTCATATTAGCAGAAGCCAACATTTATTTCAGTCAGCTATTGAGTGATAGTCCTTTCAATGTTGCTCTCGTTGCCAAGTCTACTTTCCAAAACTCCTGTGGACATTGCTGAATATTGTCGGGACCAGTGATTTTTAACACTCCTGCGACTGTCTCTCTTCTCTTACCCTTACTTTCCAAGTGCAAAACTGTTTTCTTCATCATCTAGGAGAAGCGTTTCAGCTGAATTCATACAATAAATCTGGGAAACTCTTCCCGTTTTTTCTGAAAAAGCTGTATTCCAGATGTTGCAGGATGGATTTGTGAAAGGGAGAGTATTTGGATGCAGATGACGTGTGTGTGTGTGTGTTTGGTGTTTTTTGTTTTTTTAAGCAGTTGAAAGAAGTCAATGAACAAGAATGCAGAATTTCAGCTCATAAGAATAAGGCATTGAAATGTGTCCAGGATCTGTGGGTCAAGAGGCAAACACGGTGAACTTCTGCATATAATAGGTACTTCTGTACTTCATCTGTCCTGCAATGTGAACTGTACATTGTGCAAGGAGCACCAAAGCATGTGCAGTGACATCAGGGAGGAAAACAACCAGGGAGGGAGAGTAAACCTGTTTATGTTGAAATACGTTGAACAACTGGCATTTACTTGAGCGTATTGAACTGCAGCCTGATTTTGTTCCAGAAGACCCCATCTGGCTGAGAACTTGTAAGCAGTCCTGTTACATCTTCTGATCTTGCTCCTGGCTGATTAATCTTACTGAAGAGTAAGAGGTGCGTACGGGAAAAAAAACAAACTTGAGGAAAAAAAAAAATAAAAATGTTTCTACGGTAACCCTGAGAAATCTCTTTAAAAGGAATTTGTTTCCTGTTTGACCCTCATCTGTGAGTACATTTGGATTTCGTTGTGCATACAAAATATCTGGTGGTTGCATTTCAAACACATCCTCTGTAGAACCACTGGAAATGTAAACAAGGTGCCAAAAGCTGAACTGCAGAGGGTGTGTGAGGAATCTCTCAGCCTGGGGACATGAACTCGTTCTGCTAATCAGAGGAACAGGACTGCATCCATTATCGCAAATTCCAGTCTCCCTTCTATCCACAGAAGAGCTGCAGAGCCCATAACAGGCAGGATGATTAAACTTTCTTTTTCTTTTTTTTTTTTCTTTTTTTTTTTTTTTCAGTCATTGACCCATTCTTGCTCTTTACCATAATACTGGAGTATCCCAAAGTTTCTGTGTATAAAGCTCAAGTCATTTTAGAGGAAAAAAGCCATATTACAGTATCTATCTAAGATATAAGATTTCTATCATTACAGAAATGATAGCATCAGTGACCTTGAATAGAAACCTTAAGGTGGCAACTGGTTGCGTTGTTCTGTTTGCCAGACAACCGCCCCCACGACCACTCCATACAGAGCTATTGTGGCCAGTTTTGCAAATAATGTGCAAAAACTCTTGTGCTTGGTGGGAGGGGGCGTCGGTATGTGTCAGAACTGAATGCGTCACCTAAGTGAATGCTTCTGGATCCACTTGGTTGTGCTTCTCTGTAAAGTGTTTACATAAGTGCACCCAAAATAAATTCATCACTGTGAAGTTACTGTAATTGAGAAGATGGTCAGAGAAGAGTAGCTAAGAAATTAGCAGGAACCTGAAGGATTTGATTAATAAGGAAAATTGCTAGAAGGTGCTGAGGGTGACAGAGGAAGGGATGGAACATAATACACTATAAATATTTGACGAACAAAAATATGGAGAGGAATTATTCAAGACAGAAACAAGGTGAAACTGGAGAGGTATGAAATAAATGCAAGGAAGAAGAAAGTTCTTGACAGCAAGATGTTTCAGGCTGTGTACACAGTAACCCTGAGGGACACATGACCAATAGCATGTCTGAAAACTAAATTGAATAGACAAAGAACAACAACCTATAGCGGGCAGCCCTTTTATGGAAAGGCAGAAGGAGGTGATAAGTGACTCAGACATTTGTGGCAAGATTAAGTACAGATAGCATGGCCAGCTCTCTGATATTTTGAAGTTAAAGCATCATGTAGGCGTGCAAATGGGAACAAGACAGTCAAGCAGTCTAGTGCGTAGACCTTGTGGAAGGGAAAAGCTGAAAGCTGTTAGTCCTGTGATTTCTGGGGGGGGGGGGGGGAAATCTGACTGTCAGTACAGCTTCTAATTTCATCTTGAATTAATGAAACATACCTCTGTTGCACCAAGAAATGGATTTTTAATACCTACGACTGTGTGTTAGACCTGTTCCAGTTGTTCTAGAGTGACACAGCTGCTGGAGGTATGTGAGAATTCCCGAAACCATGTTGCAGGAGGAACCTTGTGCTTGTGTCTCTTGGTTTTGCTGTAGGGTAGTCTAACAACTGTTTGCTGTCTGCACAGCATGCTTAACAGAGAGCACATTCTCAAAGCAACTGAAACAACTTCAAAAGGCAAACCAGTCAGTTTGCTATGTAGGCACACAACAAGGTTTTCTATGGCACGTCAAAGTGCTTAACTTCTTTTAAATGATCTCCACCCCTGGATGGGAAATCAGAGCTCCCATCAGCTAGAGACAGACTCCTGCTGCCCTGAAGAGCCACGTCTCTACTCCTCCCTCCTTCAACCACCTCCTTTCATTTAATTTCATGCTATCAAGTAGCATAAAATGAAATGGATAATCCCAGGGCTCTGTGATGTGTGTTTATATTACAGTGTTCCTTAGTTCTCAAGAATCTTCTGCAGGAACACATCCCAGTAGATCTGTATAGCTTGTCTTCAGTATTTAGTATAAATTCAATACTGTTCACAAGAAAGATCACTTACGACACTCACATTGGATTTTTACTTTCAGTGAAGCTGAAGTCACGTCTTTTATTTATACGAGCATGTTATTATCTATAACCTAATAAAGATGCAAAATGCATGAAATCAATTACCTACAGGCTTAAGAAATGTACATACATGATTTTTTTTGTTTTGCTTTCACATTTGTTGAATACAAACCTTGTATTAGTTCGAATGTGAAAAGTCAGCTGACTCCTGTATGAAAATGAGTTTTGTCTTCCCTCTTTACCATGAGCCAGTTTTAAAATACTTTTTATTCCAGCTAGAAAATTCACTTTATTAATAAAATTTTCAAATTATAAGGCTTATTAAAAATCATTTGTGCTCTAAGAGCTTATTAGTTTTAAGAACCTTATTTTCAAGATAACTTTCAACTACATAAAAGGATTTTAATTTTAAAAAGAGTTTTATTTCTGTTTTTCATTAATTTGTAGCTTGAGACAAAGTGTGGAAAGCATTTAATCCAACAGAGCATTTCAAAATATGACTAAGCCTATAGTTTTTTATGACATGCAGAAAACATTGTCTGCTTATTTTGCAGTATGTTGTGCAAAATACCGAGAGCTCTGTCTATACATACCCAATCAAAATAGGTCTGGTAGGAATAAGCTTTTCCTGCTGTCTAGCTGTCAACCAGATTTCCATAATGTTTGTTGCTGTTGAAAGCCCTTTCTGAACTGCCTATAGCCTTAGGAATGCAAATAGCGGTAATGGAAAGCAATCAGAAAAGTTTTTACTGGAGTCCTTTTGTTTTTTTGGATGGTCTTTTTTGTTGGTTAGGATTTTTTGTTTGTTTGTACTGACCATGAGCATAATGCATGTTCTTTAACTTTGCTGACAAAATAAGCATAAATGAGTCAGTAAACTATCTGGAGATCCATCCTGTGAGCAAGTCATGTGTGAAGGGTTGCTAACGCTACTGCGCTGGTCTTGTTAAGATTTCTGTACAATGCAAGTCAGACGGGTTGTATTGCTGGCTGGTTAATTAGCCTCTTATTGCACGGGATGAACGAGCAGAGTCAGTTTGGTCTCTAGGAGCTTTCTGCTAACCCCTGGTTACCTGCAGCCAAAAGAACCCCATTTGTTTCCCAGAGTGAGGGTGCTCACTTCATAGGAGCCTCATTGTCCTACTTCTTGTGTAAACCTCCTCACGTTTCTTATAGATTCCTTACCAGATTTTTGCAGGTTGTATCTCTCCAGACGGAGCATCTCAGCCCAAGCAGAAGGAACTGCTGCCTGTCCATCCGGTGAGCAGACCTCGTGTGCAATGAGAGATGTTACAGTCTCTTACTAGCCCCTTCTTCAGAGCCGTGTGGCATGGTTTTGGGGTACCTGTAGCACAGTGAGGATGAGGCCAATGTGCCTTCTAACTGCAAGAGTCTTTTAATGAAATCCTTTAAAACCTGGATGTCTAATGTATTGGGACAGAGCACCTGAGCAATGTTTAAATTTAAGGAAGCAAATTCTTGCTTCCATAGGCTTCACTGGGACTTCTTCCATGTGTTGATTTCAGTGAATACTTAAGCGATGAGTTAAGGGATTGGAAACTGGAGCTCTTGTGCCAAACAGTATAGCATTGAGCCCCAAAGACAGCTGGCAATCCTAAAACCCAGAAGGGTTTATTTTTACAATTAAAAAGTCAAAAGCTCCTGAATAATGTATGTGGTTAAAACAATTGTGCACATTCAAAATGCCAGTTAATCACAGAAAGAATCAGGCTGTGTACTATACTTTAATGTTCACCATTGGGAAAACTGGGGAGGGAGGGGAAAGGCTACTTCTGTTCACACAGCAACAGCAGCTGTACTTGGCTGGGGCAGAGGCTTGTGCTATGAGATCATTCTGGAAAACAAAATTAGTAATGGATCAAAGTTGTAAAGTTGTGATCTGACCTATGGTTGTGTCACCAAGAGTTTTCAAGGGAAGTGCATTGAAGTGTGCTTTTAGATGCTCATCGTCTAATGCCAGACAGAATAAAGAGTAATTCATTAAGGAAAGGACAAATACAACATGACATATGCCACACCACTCAATTCCCAGTAGATAGCCAGAAAAATGTTTAAATTTAGATCTTAAAATCCAAAATGGATTTAAAACGGGTTTCTAAAAGGCAGTGAGGGTATGTGTATTGGTGTTCTTAAGTGGGATACAACATGCTGGGATGATCAAAGTTTTTATGTCAATCAGGCTCTGTACTGGTTGAACACATCAACTGTAACAATGATACTGATCTTGTAGACCTACAGCTAGACAAGTTCGGGGAGTTACTTGTTTTGTGTGGTGGTTATTTTGTTTGTTTTGTTGGGGGGGGGGGGGGCATCCTTCATGGCAGCTACCTTTGTACTCTAACTGGGAACAACTTCAGTAGATCTTCTTAAAGCTTTAAAAAATCTTAGGGCTGTCTGAAACTGAGGAACCCCACAGCTGCGGATGCTGTCTCCCAGTACAGCTGGAGGCAGCGAAGACTACAGGGATTAAGAGAAAAATCTCTCTGGGACCTTGTGTCTTGTAAAAAACAAACAAGCCAAAAAAAAAGGTTATAAGTGACTTTTCCAGTATTTGACTAAAAGTCCTGTGGCACAGCAGAGAGTTGTCATGGATACTCTGACTCTAGGATGCTATAAATCTCATCTTTCATTGCATTTATAATATCTTCAGCACTTTTAAATCTGCTTTCAGTGCCATTACAAAGCTACATCAAAGTAGATGGTACAGTGCTATAGGAATAACTTATTCTCCTCAGGCATAGTGAGGGCTGTGTTGTGTAAAGAACTCCCATAGTGCCAATGAGCCATCACCTAAGCACCATTATGACACTCTTTTGATATAAAGAAAGGTAAAATTTTTCATAGTTTGAGTAGAGATCCCTTACTGCTATAGATGTGTGACTGCCTTTTTTTTTTGTCTAAGTGTTCTGTATTCCCTCATCTGAGGTGAGCTATTTTGGATACGTGACGTCGGTTGATGAGCATGAGACCTGCAACTCCAGTGCTGTTTGGTGTGTTTGGGAAGCTGGGGAAGTGTTAGGATGAAAAGTTGATTCCTTCGTTGTTTTTGTTTATTGTAAGGATGTGGGGAGAAATTTTCTGTGGGTTAAAGTTGCAAACTGGAGAGCATAAAAAGTTGAAAATAAGAACCCTTCTTAACCTGCCTTGGATTTGGAGTGGGTCTATATTTAATAGCCTGGCAGGCTCTGTTAATTGCCAATTAGTGCAATAGATCTCTATGCATCTCTCTAGAATTAATTTAAGCTGGGATCAAAAGAAGAGGCCAGGTGAATAGAGGATGGGTCCTGAAAGGCGACTTCTTCCATTTGTCCTTAACTATTATTTGTACAAGCTGAGAGGAACAATAAAAGCTGTTATTTCTAATAAGCAGATATGAGGAAAATGGATGAAGTCTTTCAGAAAACTTTCATGCTAGATCTTAGTAAAATCCTTAAGCTAACTCTCCAAATGAAGAAGCAGTGAAGTGCGCCAGTATTCACATAGGACTCCCTCTTTTAGCGTTACCAATAATGGATTGTAACTTCTGTGAGAGCATGGTATGATTCTTTGTTGGCTTGAGTTTAGCGGGTAGGTACCCAATGAAGGTCTGATTGGAAAAAAAAAAAGTGCTAATAATAATGCCTTCAGGCTGCAGTTAGTATACACTAACTAATCTGTGACTGGAGGTGCTGTTCACATTGAGCTCTGCCTCTCTGTAGTAAAGAAACATGCCTTGCTTGTCGTTGGCTGCCATGATGGCCTCTGCCATTGCCTGTAACTCTATAATGTGCACATCCCGAGTCAGAGCAGGCCTGGGGGCAAATACCTGGGGGCAGGTCATACCTGACGGGTTCACATCCTGTCCCACGACAGTCACGGCACACCACAGACTGGTCTAAGAACAAAGATGTCTGTGTGAGGGTTAAAACTGCAGAAGAGCTGCAGACAAATTCAGAAGAGAGTTGTCTGCAGGGGAGGACTCCATTCCTGATTCGGAGAGGATGACCACATTGTTTCTAAGAAAGAAAACAGAGGGGATGAGTTGGTACATTTTCCTGATGAAAGTGCACACCACACTGACATCTTCTGCCTCATCCTGGCCCCGAGCTAAGCGCTACAGGCACAGAAGGCTATGACCCTTCTCTTTGGTCTGTCTGTTCTTAGCTCTGGGAAGTGAATCCAGTGACAGCACGTCCCTACAGAAAAGATTAAGAACAAATACAGCCTCCTCCAGAGCTGTGCTTCAAGGTCTTGTCCAGGACCTGTTAGAGCAGATAAGAAATTTTCTAGTTGCCTTTACTGCGTTAGGTGCTTATTTTATATATGCAATGCATTTTTGCAGGAGCCCTCCATTACCTCTAGCTTCGTCTTGGTTTTAGCTGTGGTGTTCATTATATTATATCCTACCCAAGTCAAATCCAGTACTAGTTTGTCTCACCTTTTATGCAGAGTATTATTCAATCATTCTTTGTGAAGTGAAGATGAGCAATAATATAATATCAGAGATGATTAAGCAAGGGGTAAACCTTCATTTCATGCTGTCAAAAAAAAAATCCTGTTTGCACTTTCGAACTTTTAAGTACATAAATACAGGAAGTTAGCATTTCTTTCGATCAATATCTGAATTGGATGATTTTTTATTTTTTATTTTTTTTTTGTGGCTGAGATGTACTAAATTGCATCAAAGAATTCATCTGTGCCATAAAATCAAAAATAATGGGTTTTTGAAAACGCTCATTGAAAATGGTCTGGTCTTACTTGGAACAGTAGTAATAAATACTGTAAGCCACACATCACACTAGGGGATCCGACAGACCCATTAGAACAAAAGACATTTGAGAGTGCTTTGCCATATGTTTCCTTCAGAACAGAATATCTCCAGCTGGGAGGGACCCACAATGTTCATCCACTCAGGTTGGTACCAGTAGGACAATGGTGCTTCCTAATGGATCAGATCAACCTCTTGCAGGTGCTGGCATTATCCATGGGGACAAACCAATGTAAAGACCCAATATTCTTCTGTAAAGAAAGAGAAAACTTTCAAAAAAATAGTAACCTTTATAAAACAGTTTTGTAGGTTTGAGGGGTTACTGCATTCTTGAATATCCAGGAGAAGCTGTAAAGCTGCCCTCATGATGGGGTTGAAAACGTGGTTATGGTAAATCTCTACTTCAGTGGATTTCCAATTATTAGCTTCAGCCTCAGGTAGACTAACCGTTCAAGGAGAATAAATCAAAAATGCTTAAAAGTTTCAGATATGCTGATAGCAACACCTACCTTCTGCATAGTAAAAACATCAAAAGGGAAAAGCAGGCTTGATAATAATGAAGTTTGGGAACTTAAGAAATTACAGAGGTCACTTCAGATCCCATTGGCCCCTGAGCAAAACTGTTTCAAGGCGTTTTAGTTCTTTGACCTTCTTTGTACATATTTGAATGCCACAGCTTTTTACCTAAAGCATTCAAAAGAAGATTAAACAACTTTTTAACATCTGCTGTGTTCATAGTGTGTAGGAAGAGCTATCAATTTTGGTTGCTGTTAAGATGGATGGGTTTTTACTTGATTTGGAGAAGGTGTTTAAACATACTTTATCTTACGTTTGTGTGTTCTATTATAGTCTGAAAATGGGGAAAAAATAGCTTGCTTTAATTTGGTGACTTTCATTTAAAAGGAAATAAATGCTTTAAAAACAAAGCAAACCACATCTAGAGGTCAGTTCTCTTGCAGGCATGAACAACAGCATCTGTTTAACAGCAAGCAGCAGCTCTACGTGCTGGTGTAGTGTAGGAATATGTCAACACAAAAGAACACTGGGAAAAAATAGAGGATAAAAATACAGAATATTTGTTTGAGCTCTTAAGTGCAACTAATATGTAGCAATTGTGTGAGGAACGATGAACTCCTACTAAGCTTTGTCTGCTTTTCTAGTTTTATATCTTGCCTATACCTTGTGCAACTCAGAGAGGTGATTTTGCTCAGGATGAAGCTGCTCAGGGTAGAAAGCGCTCCCAGGGCATCAGGACATTGTTGCAAAATCGTCAGCTCTTGTCCTCATGGGGGACTTCAACTTCCCAGACATATCCTGGAAACACAACACAGCCCAGAGAAAGCAATCTAGGAGGTTTCTGGAGAGCGTGGAAGATAGCTTCCTGACACGGCTGGTTAGTGAGCCTTCCAGGGGAGGTGCCCTGCTAGACCTTCTGTTCACAGAGAGGGACTGGTGGGAGATGCTGTGGCCGGGAGCTGTCTTGGGCAGAGTTAGCATGAAATGGCGGAGTTTTCTATTCTTGGTGAAGTCCAGGAAGGCTGTGCACTCCTCAAGAAAGAAATCTTAAAGGCTCAGGAGCGGTCTGTCCCCACGTGCCCAAAGACAAGCCAGCATGGAAGAAGACCGGCCTGGCTGAACAGAGAGTTGTGGCTAGAGATTAGGGGAAAAAAAAAAAAAAGAGCGTTTATGATCTATGGAAAAGAGGGAAGGGCACTCAGAAGAACTATAAGGATGTTATAAGGATGTGTAGGGACAAAATTAGAAAGGCCAAAGCTCATCTGGAGCTCAATCTGGCTACTGCTGTTAAAGACAAGAGAAAATGTTTTTATAAATGCATTAACATGAAAAGGAGGACTAAGGGAATCTCCATCCTTTACTGGATGCGGGGGAAAACTTAGTGAGGAGTCTTTACCGGCAAGAGCAGTTGTTCTCTGGATACCCAGTATGCTGAGCTGGTGGAAGGGGATGGGGAGCAGGATGTGGCCCTCACAATCCACAAGGAAATGGTTGGTGACCTGCTACAGCACTTAGATGTATGCAAGTTGATGGGGCCAGATGGGATCCACCTGAGGGTACTGAGAGAACTGGCGGAGGAGCTCACCAAGCTGCTTTCAATCATTTATCGGCAGTCCTGTCTATCAGGGGAGGTCCCAGTTGACTGGTGGCTAGCAAATGTGATGCCCATCTACAAGAAGGGCTGAAAGGTTGACCTGGGAAACTATGGGCCTGTCAGTTTGACCTCAGTGCCAGGGAAGCTCATGGAGCAGATTATCTTGAGTGTCATCACGCGGCACTTGCAGGGGAAGCAGGCGATCAGGCCCAATCAGCATGGGTTTATGAAAGGCAGGTCCTGCTTGACGAACCTGATCTCCTTCTATGACAAAATGACGCGCTGGGTGGATGAGGGAAAGGCTGTGGATGTGGTCTACCTTGACTTCAGCAAGGCTTTTGACACCATTTCCTGCAGCATTCTCCTCAAGAAACTGGCTGCTTGTGGCATGGACTGGTTTACGCTTTGTTGGGTTAGAAACTGGCTGGATAGCCGGGCCCAAAGAGTTGTGGTAAATGGAGTCAAATCCGGTTGGAGGCTGGTTACTAGTGGCGTTCCCCAGGGCTCGGTGCTGGGGCCGGTCCTCTTTAATATCTTCATCGATGATCTGGACGAGGGCATCGAGTGCACCCTCAGTAAGTTCACAGATGACACCAAGTTAGGTGCGTGTGTCGATCTGCTCGAGGGTAGGAAGGCTCCGCAGGAGGATCTGGATAGGCTGCACCGATGGGCTGAGGTCAACTGCATGAAGTTCAACAAAGCCAAGTGCCGGGTCCTGCACCTGGGGCGCAACAACCCCAAGCAGAGCTACAGGCTGGGAGATGAGTGGTTGCTACAAGAAGGACATCGAGGTGCTTGAGTGGGTCCAGAGAAGGGCGACGAAGCTGGTGAGGGGCCTGGAGAACAAGTCCTACGAGGAGCAGCTGAGGGAGCTGGGCTTGTTCAGCCTGGAGAAGAGGAGGCTCAGGGGTGACCTTATCGCTCTTTTTAGGTACCTCAAGGGAGGCTGTAGCGAGGTGGGGGTTGGCCTGTTCTCCCACGTGCCTGGTGACAGGACGAGGGGGAATGGGCTAAAGTTGTGCCAGGGGAGTTTTAGGTTAGATGTTAGGAAGAACTTCTTCACTGAAAGGGTTGTGAGGCATTGGAACAGGCTGCCCAGGGAAGTGGTGGAGTCACCATCCCTGGAGGTCTTTAAAAGACGTTTAGATGTAGAGCTTAGGGGTTAGTGGGGACTGCTAGCGTTAGGTCCAAGGTTGGACTTGATGATCTTGAGGTCTCTTCCAACCTAGAAATTCTGTGATTCTGTGACTTGGCATGTCCATGCTCATCTCCATGGTGGCTACTGAGACTGGCTTCTCCTGGCCTGAACTGGGACTGCTCAACTGCAAATGTTTCCTTGGGTATGAAGGAGAGAGAAGTGCCTCAAGAAGGGATCCCAAATCTTTGGATGCACACTGTGCTTTGCTAGGCAGAAGGCTCCAGAGGGCTTGTCATTTGGGTACGGGAACTGTTCACAGGCACTTCTTGGCTGCACTCATCCGTGGCATTTTTGAGTCAACAAATAGCATGTAGTGAGGTGATGACTGCTTCTGAGGGACATTGATCAGAGACTGCTAATGAAAAAGGGCTTGACTGGATCAAGTAGCGAAGCGCAACTGCGACTCAGAGCTGGGGAATTTGTCAGCACCCAGAGACGGCTCGTAAGTAATGAGCACCAGGGCCCTGGAGAAAGGGGCCGGGCATGGGGCCAGGCGGTGTGGGTGAGAAGGTCTGAGAAGAGTCCAGAACAGCAGTCCTCAATTCCTTCCTCTTCTCTTTTTTCATTTTTGGGGCTGTGCATGACCTCAGTCAGTAGAAAGCATCTGGCAGCACATAGCATTGAGGCTGGAGGGGAAGCCACCTGCACCTGACGGGACCGCTACCACGTCACTGGCTGTCTGGCCTAAAACAGAGCTCCCGATAGCATGATGCTGGTGACTTTTTGGTGTGACTTTGGCTCTGATCCAATGGAGGAGCTGGTGGGGTTTTCCCTCTAAGGTCTCTCATTCCAAACTCTAATCTGAATTCAGGGCTGTACTCTGCTCAATTTATGAATTCCACAGGGATTATCTCATGGGACAGAAGAGCAGCAGACATCGAAGGAGAAATGGTGTTGTTTGCAGTACACTCTAGTGCTGCTAATTAGAACCAGTGTTGCAGCGCTCTGATTCCTTGATGTTCACATAAATTCCCACTTGGGTTTATAACCCAAGCTTCCTGCTTGAAATAGCCTCACAATGAGATCGGGAGAAACTCCTCTGGAGAAGTAAGTGCAGGTTTTTAAACTTCAGATGAAAAGCCTGTTGCTGAATCTCTTTATCCAAATTTTCCTCATCTTTAATAGCAAATTTAGCTGAGCACAGAATGCCGAGATTCAGCCTGAGTTTTCAGGGATTCAGATTTGCTGTTTCTTGATGTACATTGCCTTACACAATCAATTAGCCTGTATTGAGCATTGATTTTTCTTCCTGTTTTATATTTACATGCCTTGCTCTGAGCTTGCCTCTGCTGGGATTAAGGAATTGCATCCTTGTGAAGTTATTCTGGTGATGAGGATAAAACTAAAGTTGAACAGCACTTGTTTCATATCTGGGCTCTGATAACAGTGTTCTGTAAGTTAGAGCGGAGGTTGTCTCAGACAATCTGCATGCGCAGGATTCTTTTGCTGAGGAGCAGGAGGTTGACAAGTCTGTGACCAGCTGCTTTTGTACCCCACAGCTTCTGGGACAGGTTTCATGTGCAGCTGGATGGGACTTTGCATGCAGGCTTGAACTTCTTGGAATATCCTTACTGTCAGAGCCAGCAGGACTAATCATGCTTCCTCAGTTCTGTTTAATGAAGGTAGTGCATCAGAGTGCAGTGTGCTTTGTCCCACGGATAAAAGCTTTTACAGCTCAGCATATTTGCTAAGATCTCCACTACTCTCTCAGTAAGGAGATTAGTTGAGGAAATAGGTTTTGCTCCCTCAGGAACTGTGGTGCATTGCCGGTTTGTAAATACACAGATGCCATAAAAACAAAAAAAAATCCAAATATTTTATCAAGCTGTGATGTCTCAAACAAAGCTTTATATTCTAAAAAACTGTCTTTGTTACTGAAGACTTGGATCTTGCAAAAGTGAATGTGTATGATTTAATTTTTTTACAGGGCTACAGCTAAAGAGTTGTAAAATTCTAATGGTGTCTATTGTTAGCGTATTTGCAGGGGAAAAAAAAATAAAACACAACATAAAACATCCTTCTATTGTAAACTTTATGCTGTATTTTCTGGACTGTGCTAGTCACAGTATAACAGTCTTCAGAATAGAGAAAATAGGAACATAACCAACCCTTACAAACCTTTGTAATTGCACGTCTCCTTTTGCTTTAGCTCTTAGCTTGAGTGTCCCAGATGATTTGAATTCTTATGTTGGAGGAGAGTGATGCTGCCAGATATTTTAATGTAGCTTTATATTTGTCACATGAGATATTTGGCTCAGAGAAATTGATTCCACAGTTTTGTCTTACTCAAAAAAGGGAAAACGTGTAGCACTCTGAGTGCCATGAATAAGCTTGAATTATTTCATGCCTGAATTTTCTTTCAAACTATAGCGCAACAAACTGCCTTCTGCAGCAGTCTCCCTAAAACCTGATGGTAGGTTGGGCTGTTGACGCATGAGATGCCACCTGGCGCTGTGGTCTTCGGGACCTAATCCCCTGCATTTCTGCTCACTTCTCACACAGAAGTAGGTCACTGCTCAGTTGCTTCTGGCGGTGCTGTATTAGGTTCCATTGTTCACCTCATTTTTCTTTGAACTGAGGATAAAAGATATAATTTGCACTAATCTTCTAGAACTGATGCAAAATTCCAGTGCTGAGGCAGGACAAAATGAGGATACACGAATCTATGAGGAACTGTGATGCAAACGTGTCGGAGATTCCAGAGGTACGGTGAATTTAACAAACACGTTTTGCTGCCATCTGGCTAAAAAGGTCCCTGCTGCAGCTTTGACATAGGGTTGACTTCTTTGAGCTTTATTGCCTTTCTTTCTAATTACAAGCAGATACAGTATTGCGGAAATTCATGGACACGGTGGATGCCCAGAGAGTCCACCCAGCTTATTGCCTGCAGCCAGTATCTTGGTGCTGACTGCGTGCCCTGCCCGTGCTGCTGCACCATGTCCTGCAGCAGTGCCATTTGTCCCCACCTCCCAGGGACTGAGAGCGATCCTCCTGCCCTCTTGTCTCTCCCACTGGCTCAAAAAGCTCAAAAACTTTGGTTCACTGCTTTGTGAGAGGCCCGGCTGTTTCCTCCCACCCTCCCCGTCCTTACCCGGTTAAACAAAGCCAGACTCTCCTGGGAGCTGTGTTTAACAGTTCGCTCTGAGATCCTCGGCAGGAAACGTAGGTGGGGGGGAATGGAAAGCATCTTTCTATGCCTCACGATTTTAGAAGCCATAAATAATACAGTAGAACTTAAACTTTCTTGGAAAGCACTTTGTGTATGTAATCTGAGCATTCTTCACCCCATTTCTCATCTCTGGGAAGTATCCCATTTTCTTGCACATTTGTTGTTTTCCTTTGGCCTAAAGCCTGCCAGTGTGCAGCACCTTATTTAATGTGTAATTTAATTTAATTTAATAAAGGGCTTGTCAATTAATAAAGAAAACAACAACAAAACAGAAAATACATTGGGATGATGATGAGTTATTCAAATTGTTGCCTTGTCCTTGTAGAGAGTCTGCCACTCAGACAAAGAAAATTTCTCAGGTTTGGTTTGGCCCCTTGGAGAAGAGTTTTGGCAAGGAGGATGAAGGAGGGTCTGCCAGCTGTGATGTGGTCTGCACTCCTGCTGTCGCTGTAGGACTCTCGGGAGACCTTGGCAAATGGTTCAGAACTGAGGATCTGATATCCAAGATACCCCCTTTGGGCCGTCAGATTCATTAATGTTGTGGGCATGATCCCTTAATAAAAGTAGCAATATGAGGTAGTTTAATAGGTAATTAAACCTGATGAGCCAGGAGGAGGTCCCTTCCCATGCTGTGAAGTGCTCTGTGGCAGAAGGAAGCTATTCAAATCAGTCTGAGAGATGGAGGGTTTGCTGAGGCTATGAGGGCAGTTCAGTGAGGACGCTGTATAGAGGACCACACAGCAGCTCTAGATGTTTAAGGGCATTACTATTTTGGACTTTTTGCATGGTTTGAGTGTATGTAAGCCACAGAGAGTGCAAGGTAGGCAAAGCATCAAATTAAAATTAAACAAAAATATTCACCCTCCTTGGACAAGTTAATGTGCACTAGACAAGTGCATACATGAACTGTATGAACACCTCCCTTCAAATACTAGCCAAAACCATTTTCCCTGTGTATGGGCTATTTTTCTTCTTCTTGTTCTTTGCCTCTAGATTTGAGATGTGCTATAAGCTCTGGTTTGCTACAGGATTCCACGTGATATCAGAGCTGGAGTGCGAACCTGCAGGCTGCTGGAATAGGCATCGGATCTTTATGGGCTGAATCAGGTTCACTACAAAACAAGCCTCTTGCTGGCTGAAAAGTATGGCGTGCTCTGTAATAACCATGGAATTATGTGCATCCAGGATTTGGAAGAGAGCTAAAACTGCCAGTTTTAAAACACTGTAATTGCAACTTACCTTTAGTGTATGTTATATTTCAGGTACATACAGAAGACTATGCTTTGCTCTTCTTATCCATGATGTGTTAAAAGTTACTATGTGTCTGCTACAGAGATACGAATGGGATTTCTCCCTAAGTAAACTGCTGTCTAGTGTAAAGAAAGATGTCAAATACTAGTCCACAACAAAAATGCAACTAATGGGTATCCAATGACTGCTTTTACTGTGTAGCTAGGCATCTTACATCTCATAGGCCATAAAACTGTTGTATTTTGTATCCATGCCTAGTATTGAAGGTGAGAGATGTTAGATTTCTCATCCTCCAATATTCTGTTTGAACATGCCTTTTATCCTTAGCCATACATCCAGCAAATGCAGAGCCCAGTAATGTTTTCATTTAAGGACCATATGGGAAGCATATGGGAAATTATCTCTCTGGTTGACCTGCCGTTTATTAATGATGCCTTATGAAATCTTTTTGTTCGTCTTTTTTTTTTTTTTTTTTTTTTGCCTTCCCTTGAAATTCAACTCCCCTCCCCTGAGCAAATTGATACCATTGTTTGCTTGCTAGGGAAATGAAAAAGATGTGTCTACTGAGGGTTAAACTTCAGTTTGGGGAATAAGCAGCAGTAGCAGATGAGATCCCTAATAAGGCTCTTGCTTCTGTGAAAGTGCCCTTGATGATGCAGATGGAAGGTAGATCAGTATGGAAAACATGACCTAGATGTTCTTTCTAAGCAGAATACTTGCATACACATACTTTATATATATATATTATGTTGTTCCAGGCATTGGTAGCTCTTTAAAGGAGCAACAAAAGCTCCTTATTTCAGAGAAATACCACATCAACAGGCTTATTTGCCTCAGTATAGTCCCCAGTGATTAAAGGTACACCTACAAGAAAAGCTGAAAGCTTTGCCTACAAGCCTTCCTCCTTGCTAATACAGCCGAAAGACCATTCATTATCCCACCCAAGGCAGAGTTTAAAAAACAGATTCTTTCCAGACTCATTGCACTGAAAGGGAGATATTCAGGCATGCTCTCGTTCAGCAGCAGAATCAGCTATACACTGAAATATTTTAGCATTTCAGCATGGATTTCTCTGTAGGTTACTCATACTATACATGTATAGACTCTTCATACTTCCTGTGAGCAGTCAGTTATCTGCTTATTCAGAGATTTTGCAAAAAGCTGTTTTGAATTATGAGCATTTTAACAAGTCTAGTAGTCAAGGGATCACAGATAATTGATAAATTATAGACATGAATAGTTTGAATATGGATAGTTAACACTAGCTAGAGAATATCATTTATATAAATAGATCTATCAAGTTATTAGACTTCATGGTTTTAAAATAACCATTTACTAAACATCAACTTAGTTAAAATTAACTCCTCGTTGCCTCATTACATGGGGTATGTCAAACTTTATTTTCTGTTCCAGTTGAATCATAGTCCAATTTAATGTAGTGACCATGTAGCTGTTATCAGAAATAATCTCCTAAGCCAGAATGGAGCTAGATAAACAGCAAGACAACTCAGGCAGACTTGCACGTATGATTACTGATGTGATTCAATTCAGTGAGCTACTGTAATGAAATTTTAAATACGGGGTTTAAGTAGGCTTGAGTTATATGCAGGTATTATCCCGGCCCTTTGCACAAGAATAAATAGTAACTTCACTGAATGATTAGCAGGCTATAATGTGTGCCTTCAGAATCTTACTGCGCTACTGAGGCTAGCCACAGAAATAAAATGTATCTTTGCATGCAATCCACAAACAAATGGAAGAATTAAATCCAGTAAATAATATTTGCTTATTCACTTAATCGTTCAATTTGAGTAACTTTTGTCTTCCACGTCACCAGTAAAAAGTTAACTCCAAAGCCCAGTACTTGGGATCCCAGTTTTCCCAGTAGACTTGTAGGAGATCTTGTCTAAGTGAATGGAGCTGCTGACCTTCAACAGGACTGTCTGCGCTCTTGGAGTCAGGTGTGGTAAGCATCAGGAGTCTCCATGTAGTAAGTTTTCTGTGTGTGGATCTTTGACTCAAAGAGGGAGAGACCAGGCCTTCCAACTGGTGGCTGCAACTGGTAAGCTTAAGACCTATGGTCTTTAATTCCAGTTATCTCAAGGGTTACTCAAACCAGAATTCAGAATAATTTGTATGTGGTTCCTCTCTCTATTAATCCTAAAAATTGATAGCTGTGTGCTGCTTTGAGCCTATTGAATTTAAGAAATTGAGTAGTTTCTTGTGATGCTGTCCATGATTGTTCCTTCATCTGTAGTGAACTACCTCTGGCAGCTTAGCAGCTAAACAAGCAAGTAGCTTTTCTGGTGGGTGGGCGTTTATTATTTATTTATTTATGCATATATAACACTTCCAAAATGATCTACTCAGTTTTTACCTAATGCAATTTTGTACAGGCATTAAAAAAAAAAACATCCACAGAATTTTTCTATTCAAGATTACAAATGCTCAGTTTGAAAGCAGGTTTCTGCTGTTTTATCCACAAAACAGATAGACAGTCGTATATGTTTGCTCAGACCTATGCCACATCCGTCTCACTCTCCAAAGTCCCAGTCCCAGTGCCTTTCTTACCAGCTGGTACAAGAGAGGGCTTACAGCATCAGAGGTGGGGATGGCTAAAATTATTACAAAGAATCCTTCTTATTCCTTTGTGCCGTACTGTTTCCGAACACCAAAACAATGAATACTGAGAAGGAAAAATATGCATTAGCTGTCTTGTCTTATCTGGTGTGAATGTGCCCTGAAATAGTTGTGAGCAGCATTTATGAGCAGCCAAACATTGTGGTTTTTCTGTGTGAATTCTGGAAACAGGAGATTGTTTCCCAGTGAGAGCAAAGCAGTTTGCAAAGCTGCTATTGGGATATGTTCAGCCTCTCAGGCCTGTGAATCTTGTTACTGCTTATTGACTAGACCTTTGTGGGTCATAATAGCTGTTCTTTCTTTCCAGAACTATCTCCTCCTTACCTCAAGTACTTTCTGTTTGAAATATTTATAATACTAGTGACAGCACCATGGAATGAGTCAGCTCCATGCTGCTTACACTTTGTTGAATGAAGGGATGCCGAAGGCATAATTTCTTCATCACTGAAACCTGTTTTTGACAAAATTTAGAATTCAGCTCCTCCTCATAGGTATGTATGTCTAACTGATTTAAAGCAAATACCAAAGACTCATGTAAAGATCAGAGGCACACCACTACGCTGATAGGTTGTGTGCACCAACGCTTGCAGGTGCAGGACCACAAGAGCAGCAGTGCTCTGGTTAATTATTCTGACACCTCCTTTCCTTAAATGGCTCTGAGATGAGAACATTTTTTAGGGGGAAAAAATAAATTGTTGCATACAGTAGGTTATTTGCCAAGGAAATACCAAAAATATTTTTCCTGTGAATATTATCCTTTCTGCAGTGATCGCTCTACAGAAATGCAAATACACTGTCCAGGCCACAGACAAACCCGTGTTGGAACAGCACTGCAGACGGTGCCTGGGCTTGGCCCCGCTGTTGGGGTTTACTGGCCCTTCTGTCCCAGCTCTGTTGCCCCTGGCAGGAGATTCGAGCATGTAGACGCAAGCTAGAAGCTTGCCTTAAGTCCTGCTCACGTTTTCTGTTTCTCTGAGGTTGAGGAGCATAAAGATGACCTCACCCAAAATGTTCAACAACAGTATCTCTACCCTGTGAGAGAACAGCTCTTGCAATTCTCACCTGAATCACTTTCCATCTGTCTGGTCTCTTACACCTTTTTTCCCAGAAAATTTACCCTCTTCCTATTTTGTTTCATAACCCACATCCACTGGCAAGAAGAAAGGACAAGTCCAGCCTTTCATAAAGGCTGGGGAAAGAAAAAGGTAGGAAACAGAAACAAGTTCAGGCTTTGGCTTTACACGTGAGAATCGCAAACTGTATTTCATCCTTGCATACCTCAAACACTTTTTTCCCTGTCCCAGCATCCCTCATCAGACCTGCCATTCCTGTGGCAAAGCCCTTCAGAAATAGCCAGGCCCTTTAGGATTAATAGGTGTGCTTTAGTGTTTCCATCTGCAGAATGTATATTGCTCATATCTGGAGGTTATGGTCAGTGCTGATGGTTCTAAAGCTCCTTCAAGATATGATGCAATATAAAAATGCAAAAGCTATTTATGGCTTACTTTTTTATATGTAATATTTACCACTTTCCCCTGCCTTTTCGTGTAGCGTAACAAACAGTGTTCTGCTTCCTAAAAAATGTGTGGTAAATCAATTGCTCAACAGTTTTTCAAATATTCTTACTTAATGTTAGCTTTCATATGCAGATTTTGGAAACTGTGTAAAATGTGCCTTAAATGGCAGAATAAAATAAATACCAGGGCTCTTACAGCTTTTTTTCCACCTGCTTTCAATGCTGAGTTGCCAAACAATTTCAGTGTTTTATAGCCTGTTGCCCCAAATCAAATTCTGTGTTGCTTTTGGTTTAAGGGCTAATAGCTTTTTGAAATATATTAGTGCTTTCTGGTGACAGATCTAAGATTAGCTGTTTATCCATAGTTCCAAGAGGTATTCTGTAATCCTGTGCCACAGTAAACTTTATGAGGAATTTTACAAGCTTTCACGAGTGCATTGTGTTTTTGAAATGCTAAAAAAGCAGTTCAGGAGAGAAGAAAGCAAAGCACTGTGGGGTCTCCATCTGATGTTCCCCTGGTCTTTCAAGTGCAGCATTGCTAGCGAGGGGGGAAGGACTGCACAGCATACAGTGAGGAAGGAAACCAGCAAGCCTAAAGCTTTAAGCGCTGCAGAACTGGTTTACTAGAAGCATATAGGCCTTATAATTAACAGCAAGCATGGAATAACTCTTCCTTCAGCCAGTAGCTGGCAAGGCAGCAAAGCTTGAGCATGCACTCAGTAGCAGTAGCGCTCAGAGAACGATGTCCCTTCACTGTTTTTTTTTTTCACTTAATGGGATTTTTGAGGCAGTGTGAAGACCTCTGGTCTGTACACAGTCCTCTGCTGCAGTGCCTCAAGCAGGTGGTTAAGGCAGGGTGAGGATGAGGCAATGCGCTTCTGGGGCAGGGGCACTTCCCTGGGGCTGAGCACAGCTGTGTTTCTCTGCAAACCGGGGGTGCAGTTTGAATGAAGCACGCCACCTCCTTGTGCTTCATTCTCCTTCTGCACTGAGTGACAGGCAAATACGCAGGCACTATGATAACACAGATCAAGAGAGAGACTTGGCTAGTCTCTCATAGACTTTTTCCTTAAAAAAAATATTCCTCTCTGGAAGATCTTCAGTCCTTTGGGGATGCATTTCAGAAGCAGGGACTAGTATATAATTCGTTCTCTGCTTCCTTAAAGATGTCATCTTTCACCCACAACAAATGCTGTTGCAGGGAAGAAAACAGAAAATAGTTGGCCATTCTTCTGAAATGAAAGCAGCAATCTTCTAAGCTGAAAACAATTGCTTCAGGGGAACTCAATAACTGCTTGGACCATATGAAAACAGGCAGTTTGTATCAAGATCAGTAACTGTGTTATCAGGCTGGAGCTACTGGTGGAGATGTTTGCATCTAACCCCAAGCAGCGGCTGGAATGGTGCTTCAGCAGGGCATGGGTGGTCTATGTTTGGTGACAGAGAAGATAGCTTGAATCATGCTTTCATAACCGGGGAGAAAATAACAGGCTGTTTTGAGCACTAGCTTTCGTTTGGTGGAGCAAGTTGTAGTTTTTACTCAGCGTGGATGAGCCTGACTAGAAAGCACAAGTCAGCCAAAAGTGACTTGCGCTGTCCCCAGTCTCCTACAGCAGCTTCATCTGGATGTTAAACAAGAGGAGGAGGAGGTGGCAGGTTTTGCCCTGAATGACTTGCCAGCTGAGAATAATTGGAATAAAAAGGCAACTCCTACCTGAAAAGAGCTGCTTTAAGGAGCCTCCACCCTGGGTTTTGCACTTTTGTAGCATCTACCTCCCAAAATCCCCACCCAAGGCCAGAGATGGGGAATATTCTGGCAGCATTACTGAGCTGAGGATTTCAGTGTGCTTCTCAGGGCTGCTTAACAACAAGAAGATACAAACAGAAAATGTAACTTTGTGCAGTATTTCTGCAAGAGGACAGACCTGCCCAAGATCTCCCTTTCCCCGTAGGCACCAGCTTTTCAGAACTGCTCAGTGTGTTGGGATTTATGTGAAAAGTGGAGTTCTGAAAATCTAGCCTCAGTTTAATGCCTGTGTGGTCCATGACTACCCTGAAAAATCACCTTGCCCAATGGATACCCAGTGAATCAACAAGAAGTCTGGAATAAAACCTGTTTGTGTATTTTTTTCCCACTCTGACTTTCATTGCATCCCACAGTGAAACAGTACCTTGTATTTATCTATGAGGAATTGCTGAGACGTGCACTTGGTATGTTTTTAAAAAGTGCTTCAACAAAACATTTATTTTGTTCCAGGGAATCTGTATATGAAAAGGCTTTGTGATAGGAGGGGATTCAGTTAATTAATTCAAAATATAAACATACATGTGTCTGTTTCTTGACCTACTTACGCTTCTAAACATTAGAACTGCTTTGAAGTATTTCTTTGCTGGGATGTAGACCTCTTGAAATTTTTATGAGAAGTATCTTTTAAATTCTGTAACAAGAACTTTTACTAATCTTTATCAGTGAGATTTAATTAGGGTGATACAGTACACACATTGACATTCATTAAGCAGTGTTGCAATTTGTGGTACCTCTTTATTGGGAGGTTTACATTTTTTAAGGTTATAATACTGGGTATTACTTCCAGATGGTCAGCCACCATTCATAGTCACAGCAGGATAAAAGCTGCCATAACATGCCTGTAACATAGCTGAAGCACAAATTCAGTGCAAGAGATATCTTAATTATCTAAAAAAGAATTACACAGAAAAGACTTAAAGAAACAAGTTATCTGTGTGCACTGCCTTGTAAAATTCCCAGTATTTTTTTTTTGTTGCTTTTTGTTTAAGATGACTATTTACTATTTTTGACTTCAATGGATGGAGAAATACGTTAGATAAGGATGGAGAAATACGTTAGATAAGGATGAAAAGGCAGGTGTTGGTTTCCCGTTCGTACCTGTGTCTGCCCCATGTCCAAGTCTCGAGTGATGCATCCTCAGCGCAGCCTCTGTGCCTCCTGCCCTGTGTGGCTCTTGGTACTAAACATTCTTGGTTTGAGCCTGGCCAGGTTGTTTTTAACATCTCTTAATTTTCTTGAGAATTTAGAGCCCATTTTTAAAGATCTTCAGGTATCTTTTTGTTTGCACATGTAACATGAAGAAATAATAGTATTTCCTACCTCAAATGAAGGAGTATGAGGTGGTTAGGTGCTGTAATAACATTGGCAATGTTTGTTATCTAGTATAATACAGAGAAGTAAATGGGGATTCTTTACTGGTCACACAAAAAGCCAATTTTGTGTTTTAAATGACTTTTTTATTTTTTTTTCCCTATGCTTTGTCAAAATTTCAATGAACTTGCTCTTCTCCCTTCCTCTCTTTTTTTTTGAGAAAGAAGCTGAACCTTTTGAAACCAACTTTAATAAGAAAATTATGTAGGAGTTAGCATTCAGAGTGATGACCAGAATCTGAAATGCAAAGCAGCAAAACAAAAGAATATTTGAGCTATAAGCTATGATTTTGCCTTTTCTGAGTGAGCCCTTTCATTTCTAAATTCAGTTCAAGATTTGAAGCCATTCTAGAAACTTCAGGAGTGCTGATCCTGGAAGATACTTATTGATAATCCTTGCAAAGATCTCGTTTTAATATCCTTGAGGGAACTATAAAGCAACCTCATAAGCTAAAAGCACAATATGTTGCTTGTTTTTCACAGCATTTCACTGATGTGTCAGTGATGAGCTGTCCATGCTCACAGTCTGAACTTAAAAAATCATGAAATATGAATAGAATCATTGTAATGTAGAACTAAATGTGTTTCCAAACTTTGAGGATGAAACAGGGGAGAGTTACTTCTGTGCATTAGCTAGCCATTCTTGTGGAGGAAAATCATAAGGCTGGAGATAAAGGGCTCACTCCTTAGCATTAAATACATGCTTAAGTTACTGCCAAAAATGAATCCAGAAAGAGCACACAATGTACCATCAACTTTTTATATTAGCTTCTAAAGAGATTTATTTATTTATTTATGTATGTATGTATTTATTTATTTATTTATTTATTTATTTACCCCCCCCCCCCCCCGCCAAGTGCTTACTCATTTTGTGAGATCGGGCCTCACATGATCAGTGAAATTTAACACTGTCACTGACCCTTGCTATGCCGGCACTACTGCATTTTCTGGGCCAGCATTTGGACTGCAGTTCCCCACAGAACAGCTTTATGCTTTGGGTCAACAGCTACAATTCCCGAACTGAGTGCGTGCTGTGGGCATCTTACAGCAAGCTTTTAGCATTTCACGGGGCAGATTCCTGCATGGAGAAGACACCAGTGTGGAAAATAAAGAAGACATAAGTGATAGGGATGCTTGAATTCATCTGACCTGTCTCAAGGGAGGAGTCTCTTGGTAGTTTCAGACAGCAGAGAAATAAAAATAAAATTACTTAATCAGGAATTCTCAAATGTTTGAGAGAAAAATGAAAGGCTGGCAATTTCTGGGCATCACCTGAAGCCTGCAAACAACGAAGAAACCCAAATGTGTTAACAAATACTCTAGGCAGATTTTGAAGGAGAATCTCATGGCTTTAAATGGAAGCCTTGTTATTAGTATTTTTTATTCTCTTGAAGATCATGGTTCTTGTGGTGATTCAAAGTCACAGTGGGTCAAATGAATTCTTCTAAGACAACCCAAATGTCTGCTTTCTTATGCCACAAATGTAGACATTTAGGCTTCCCGTGTGGGTGCAAAGCATCCTGGTGACACCCTCAGTCTGCCGGCCTCTGGGAGCAGATGGGAGAGGACTGAGCTGGAGCTGAGAGGAGATGCCTGTGCTGCCTGCCCTGGAGAACATAATGCTGGCAGTGGCTCCAGTAAGTAGCATGAAAATGGATTTTTCTGTGGAGCGGCAGAGACGCCAGGGATGTACAAAGAGTCTGCCTAGCAGACATGGCATTGTGCTGCCGTTACATACTTTTAAAGTGATTTGGATGAGATAACCTCTGCAAACTAAGTTATTTTTGTATTTTTAATTCTTCTTGTAACTAGCAGCTACCGTTCGCTGTATTTTAAGGAGCGGAGATTTTAGCTAAAGGATTACTATGTCGTTAATCAATCTATTGAATATTCATGATTTAGTGGATTTTTCCCCCACAGAAGGAGAGAAGTAATTATTTTGGCTAGCACTTGAAAAGCGTGTTTAGTGTTGATAGAAACTCTTCTGTACTAGGCAAAAATAGAAATTTTTCAGACATGCAAACTGATCTTTTCTCCCTGATACCAATAAATAACCTTTAGTTCTTTTTTCTGTTTTGTAATATTCAATGCCTTTTTTTTTTTTTTTTTTGGTAAGTAAGGAATGGACTTAAGTAAGGAAAGTGCACAAACTGAGGAAGAAAAGGGGGAAAAAAAAGGAAACAACCTCCAGTGAAGGTTGAGCTAGTCTTTATTGAAACCCTGATTTAGAGAGTGGGGTCTTGACAGCCATTTTCACATTTACTGTACACTAACACTTTGCATAGACATTTACATTTTCTTAAGTCTCTTGCTGTGATGCAAATCTTAAACACTGGTTGGTGGAGTGTGTGAGGCTTGTTACCGTAAAAGCAGCGAATAAAACTCCCTAAGACTTACTTTGAAATCTTAGAAAGTGGGCATTCTTTATTATCAAAGCTGTAGTGTTGGAGACATGGGGATTGCTCCGCCAAAGTGTCTGCCTTATCAATGCTGACCAAACAGCCTTATAATCACAAGGTTTACATGTTCATTACATTCATGGAATTATTTACAGATGTTCCTGCTATCTGTGCAGACTCAACGAATTGAGTCAGTGGTCCTGATGGTCATTGAGGCCTCTTCACCTTTGCCTGCTGACTAGCCCTGAGCTTGGTTTTTGCTTTTGCTTCCTTAAATGTTATTTTGCTGATGTGCCAACTCCAGTTGAGTTATGCACACTGCTCCATTTCCTTTTTATTTTCCATCTCCAAGGTCGATCAACCACATGTTGCAGCCCTTCCACTGCTTCCTTAGGTTATTAGCACTTAACTACATTGAACGTAAAGCACAAAAATTCCTTACTAGGCAGGACATATAGTACAAGGGTTTCTCTATTATCCCTATCAGTTCCTTCCTATCAGTATTATTCAGGCCAAGAGATCTGTCCATACCAGGCTGTTCTCAAGACAGAAAGCATATTTTCTGGTGTCCTACTGGTGTACATCTTCAGTATATTTTGTCCTTATCAGTTTATGCTCTGTAAAGCATACTGCTTTCTCCCATGTGGGGAAGCATAAAGGTATCTGCTGGCAGATATTACTGCAACTCAGTGATGCAGATAGCTTTAGGCTATTTGGAAATATGGTAGAGTTGGCCAACTCTTGTGCAGAGCATGCTAGCAGTTGTTACTCCAGAGAGCTTAAAGGCATGTAATGATAGCTGCTAATTCTTTGGAGTTTGAGCCCTAGCAGTTTCTAGGATCTTGATCATCAGACCAGAAGTGATTGGCTCTAGAAAGCTGAGCAAAGTGAGATGGCTCCCTGTGAATAAAGCAAGGGCAAACTCAAACTGTTGCTGCTGGTAAGAAGTAGAAAGGTCCTGTGAAACGTGTAATGTTGCAAACCAGTTAGGGAGAGGAGAGATCAGTTTTTTTGTAAGGTGTCCCCCTGTCCCCACTGCTTCCCAAAAGGCCAATGCTGATTCACATTAGGAGTTTTGCGTAGGCAAAGAATTTGCCCAGTTGCACCTCTTCCCCGGAGGCCAGCAGGAGAAAACCTCTCTCCTGTGTAATGGAGATGCTTTGCAGGTGGGCTGGCTGAATGTCCCAGATGATGGCTGTTTGTCAACTAACACAGCTTCAAAGTCTGTACTGTTCAGTTCTGCCTTTTATATAAAGAAAAGCAGCAACAATAACAGATACCTGGGAAAGTCTTTGAAAATCATCCTCGATACGAGTGGCGTTGTTGAATGTGGGTATTCTTAATTATTTACAGCTCATGCTGTTTCCCAAACAATATATAACTTCAATTTATTTTTCGTACAGGTCTTTAGATTTATTTATTTTGTCCTGGCACACCACGTGCTGTCCACAGACCCACCATAAGGTGGGTTGTGGCTTTCTTCTTCCACCCCTGCTTTGTCTGGGGACTTACTTGTGCTCCTTTCAGAAGGGGGATGGTAAAAAATGCTCTCCTTCTCCTTTAGCTAACTGAAACCCTCAAATTCAGTCTGTGCTTGCAGATTGAATTGTCCAAGGGGGGCAGTCTAGAAAACAAATGTGAAAATGGGAAGGTTATTGCCTTAGTCAAGCAGCTTTACAAAGCCTTTTATAATACCAGCTTGGGTTCCTTGGACTTGAGCTGCAAGGATTTTAGCAAGGTAAGAGTTAATGTTTCTTTTGTGTCAGTTGCATGGGGTGGTTTTTGTTTTTCATTTTTATTTTTTTGGGGGGAGTTTTTTTTTTCCCCATTAGGGTCGTATTATATAACAGCAATGTGCCAAAATTTCTTAAATCTGTTTTTTTACAACCAGTGTTTTATAATTAAAACAGATCTTGCTGTTCCTTTGTAATGCAACAACGCTTAATTCAGTGGGAGCACTGTGTAATGAAGGACTTGCAGGAATGGATTCTACATCCAATACTGCTTTAAAATAAGCAGCAGGTAGTTTTCTGTTTATTTCTGAATATTCTGTGTCCTATTTCTGTTTTATTTCTCAATATTTCTGCCTCCTGACAGTCTAGAGACTATGTGGCCTTGCTTTTTGGTAAACAACTCTGTAAAGTTGCTTTTTGTTTTTGTGCATTTTTTACATTGCTATTATTGATAGAGGGAAAAATAGTATCAGTAGACAGCTGTGGAGATTAAACTCTTATGCTTACCATGTGCCAAAACACCCCAGACAACCCCCATACCTGCAGGTGTAGTGGTAAGCTTCCCCTCAGTGCCAGCAAAAAGCTTTCATGGTTTTCATGAACATCTGGGGTAGAGGAAGCTTCATATCATTAAAATCATTCACAGCTTTACCCTCTTTACCCTCTCAGGTGAAAGCCCTGTAAATGCGAGCATGGATGACTGACCAACTGCCTTATTTCAACATGTCTACAAGAACTGTGCCTGACTCCCTTTTCTTTGGGATTGTAGCAGCATCCTGGATCTTAAGGTAGAAACCATGAAAGGTTGCACGTACAGTAAGAACTAAGTTTAAACTCCCAATCCTTTAAAGCAATTTTAGTTTTTTTTTTCCTTGGCATTATTTTTCCCCTTTTTTAATTACGGCTGGAAGGTGAGAGGGGGTATTCTTGCACCTCGAGAAGGTGCCTTGTATGATCCAATGAGTCAGTGTTCGAGCTTCTAATCCATTTTCATGTCATCCTTCTGAAAAGCAGGGCTGACTGTGGCAAACTGATAAAGCTCTAACGGGAGAGGCTTACTGCAGCTGTTCTGGTAGTAGCTGCCCTCTCGGATGAGAACTTTCAATATTCTGGCACCGAAATGCTGGATTTGAATTCCTGTTTGGGGTATTTAGCATTACAGCAATGTAAACCTGGGAGCGTAGGAGATAGGAGCTGACCACCTCGGTGCTTGATGCAGGATGTTTGGGGAAGGCAGCACGGTCTGCAGCTCGTGGCTAAACGCTGGCGTGGGCTCAGCCTCCATCCGTGTGGGACACAAGCCCAACAGCCAAGCTGAGGCAGGGACCCCGAGTCGGGCCGGGGGCGCCTGAACCCCCCCCAGCACGGAAACTTTCCGAGCATCCTCTGCGCATCCCAAGCAGCCGGGGCAGGCCGGGGGGGGGCTGTTTTGAGGGGGTAGGGGCACACGGACCCCTCCAGCGCGCCTCGCCGCCAGGCCCGGCCCGGGGCCGCTCCCCCGAGCGTGCGCTGAGAGGGGCGGGGGCCGCTCCGCGACCGCCCCCCGCTCCCCGCTCCCCGCCCCGCCGCGCTGCGGCCGGGAGGCGGCGGCTGCGGCCGGGGAGGGCCCGAGAGAGGGGCCGGGAGGAGCCGTGCGGGAGCGGGGAGGGAGCGGGAGGAGCCGCGAGGGGCCGCCAGGGCCATGCCCCCCCCGCCCCGCACCGCGCCGCCGGCGGAGGCAGGCGCGGCGCTGCCGCAGGGCGCCCTGCGCCGGGCATGAAGTTACGGCGGAGCGGGGCGGGCGGCGCCTCCCCCGGGCGGCCGTAGCCCCGGGGCGGGCTCGGCACAGCCTCGGCGGCCGCCCCGCAGCCCCCCGCAGCGCGGTGCCGGTGGCGGAGCCGTGCCGGAGCCGAGCGATGTGCGCGCCGCGGCCGGCACCTGCCGCCCCGCTCCCCTAGCGCCTGCTGGCAGCGCGGCGGCTGGAGGTGCCCCTCGGGAAGTTTGATGGCTTCTTTGCGGAGAGTCAAAGTCCTGCTGGTGTTAAACTTGATCGCGGTGGCCGGCTTCGTCCTCTTCCTGGCCAAGTGCAGACCCATCACGGCCAAGAGCGGCGACTCCTTCCACGACGTCCATCCCCGGGCAGAAGTGGTCAACTTGACAGCCCACGGCATCGGCTCCATCCAGGATGCGGTGCTGAAGAGGCTGTCCCTCCTGGAAGACATAGTCTACAGGCAGCTCAATGGTAGGAGCGCGTCTGCTTTCAATGCCGTTTGGGCACGGGTGGGAGTGTGAGCTGAGGCAGAGGGCGAGCGCGACGATTTTGTGAAGTTTCTGTGCTAGAACCGTGCCTTTTCCCGTGTTATCGTGAACATGGGGCTTCAGCTGACTGAATTGATTTGGTATCCGATTTCCAAGTTCTGTTCGTGTTAAAAGCTCAGAGTACCTTGCACAGGATGGGAGGAAAGCATAATAACATAATGCTGGCTTTCAGGTTTGTAGTACCGGCCAGGAAATTACAGTGTCATGATTTCTACATCAAATGAGAAGGGTGTTCAGTGGCCAAATACAGGGTTGGAGCAGCACGGCTTATATTGATTGAGGGAATGACTTTAACCACTGCCGAGCTGTCCTTTTTGGAAGGATCTTTTAAATGGCTAAAGCACATTGTGTTGTTGGAGTGCCGAAGGTCAGAAAGCAAATTGCTCTTTCTGTAATAAGTTAAGCAAACAATTCATTATTTCCTATGGCTTAGCCTTGACAGCTGCTAATTAAAACCTCAAGTAATGCTTCTCTTCATAGTGTAGCGAAGGGATTTCTATTAAAATCTCACCAGGTTCAGTAGTTGTGAAATGTAGAAAGGGAGTTTCAAAGATGCCGTGTGGGATAGAGAAACATGCTGTAAAGATGTAAGAAATCTAGGTGAGCTATCTAATTAAAACACTGACTGTGGAAGCTAATTTTTTTTAAAACTGTTCCCCGTGGATTCACAACTGGGAATGTGATCTCAATCAAGTCTTCCACTTCTTCCTTTGCATCTCTGTAGCTCTAAACGACTACCAGCTTTTGTATTGCAGAATTAGCAGAGTTAGTGTTTTTGGCAGTGGCAGTGTGATTCCCTCCCTGACTTTTGAATATGAAGCTAATGCATGATTCCGTGCTGTGTTCAGCTGAAAGCTGGCGTGCATCGTGTCTCTGTGCTGGATCGGAGCTATTGCTGCTTGCACTTCAGCACTGAGGATGTGAGGCAGGTGGGGGAATGCAGCGTACCCTTCCTGGTGTCTGATAGTTGTCTTGGTCAGCATCTGTGCTTTGTTGAAGGTGCTGTATGAAAGGAGAAGCACTCAGCAGAGTAGGGAAGTGTTATTTATACTTTTACTTTATGCACTTGCATGCAATGCCTGTCCTGCCCATGAGAACAGCTAGCACCACAAGATGTTGAGGCAGCGTTGTAGGGCGACAAACAAGGTGAAATGAAAGAACGGTAAGGGATAAGGTGGAGAAGTGTGTGTCGTGTACAATGAAACTGAAACTCAGTGCTGGTGGATACTGCTCAGGGCAGAAGTTTCCAGGAAGGTTTTGGCACTTTACCTAAAAAGGGGCGATAGCTGCAGTTCAAGATAGGTGACCACATGCTGGGACTGTGGTATCGGACCTATAATCATGATGCCATCTACCATCCCCCAAGTTCAGAGGCTAGTGAAATTATAAGCTAGTGCTCTTTTGTGGAGGTAAACAGGGGGGGTCCCTGCTCTGATGTGCTCTGAGGGATGCTTTTGGAGCTAGCTGGTGTGCGAGCACAGCTCTGGACGTGCTGTGTTGGCGGGAGGCTGCTTAGTGCTGCGGAGCAGCCGTGCACCTGGAGAACAGGGGAGGCAGAGAGGTGCCAGATGCGTTGCCCGTATTGCAAAGGTTTTCTTAGGGCAGGCGGGAAGCTGAGCACATAAATGCGATGTCTTGCCTGGCCTCTGTGTACTGGGGTGATTTATGGCATTGCTGATGAGTCTGGCTGAAAAATAGCTCTGGTGTAGCAGTTACATAACTTCGGGCCAAGTATATATTTGGTATGCGTGGTTTTTAGAAAAAGTACTATGTGCTCTGTTCCCCGAGTAATGTCTGTGTTGTGCTTCAGAAAGGCACGGAGTATGATGCAGGGGGGCTGCGTGAACCCCGTCAGCACCCCCAGCTCCGAAAGGATGCAGCCACAGCCAGGTGTGCTGAGACAGTCGGTGGGGTGGAGGATGCGGAGCAGCTGAACCAGCTTCCCCGCCAGGAGTTTGCTGAGCCCCCATCGGAGCTCGGTCTTCTCCTGGGTGCTTGTCGAACAGTTAAAGCTGAAATCCTAGTGTCTGTGTGAAGTGCGCAGATATGAGCTCATTTCATTTTTTCTCTTTTTAGGATAGGAAAGTAGCATGCTGGTGACAAGTGCCAAACAAAGTCCGCCATATGCTCTTCAACAAGTTCTCTACACAACGCGTCCACTGAGAGAATTTGTTCTGGTGCTTGAAGTTGTCTTTAGTTTTCAGTCTGACCTGTGGTTTAGCATGTATGAAATGTTTGAGTATCCTGTAGCATAGCACAGGGGAAGCCTGCAGCTCAGGGAGCGTTGGGAAATGTTTAGCCAAGGAGAGAAACTGAAACACAGTTTGGGTGGAATCAGCTATGGATTTTTGTCTGTGTTATAGGACTTGGCTGGATTTCCGTGCAAGCTGAAGCCATCTTTAAAAAAGTGAATTTTTTTAAAGGCTGCAATTCTGTACAGATCAAATGAGCAATCTGATCATGCCATTGCTGTATTTTTAGGTTTTTGAATTGTGGTATAAAACACATCAGAAAGAACAGATCTCTCTTGTATGGCAACCCTCATTTTATATGTGCGCCTGTTTATTTCTGTAAGTGCTGGCTATAAAAGCAAGCTAAACAACACTATATGCCTCTGGTCTGGTAAAGGAATGATTTTACACAATCATTCCTTTTGAATGATGTTCCTCTGCATTGCCATTCTGGAAACAGCACCAGGACGGATCTTACTCCTCAGAGTAGATGCTCTTTGTTCACAAACAGCTGTCCCAAATGTGACCTGATCTGCTGCCCACAGTGACATCTCATTTTCCTGGTGATGCATCTTGCTGGTCTTTTAGTGTTTTATGGCTGCAGTTAGGTGGTTTTGTCATTGCACAGCTGCGGGACGCTTGTTTCAGATGCTGGAGAAAAAGAACACTGTGGGAATACTGAACTGGGCTGGGGACTGGCGATTAATTGCATCAAATGTTGCCCTTGCTTAGTTTTTGCCATGGAGTCATTCGTACAGAATCTGTGAGAAGACTTAGACCTGTGCAAATTTGTCTCTTTGCTCTTTTTTTTTTTTTTTTTTTGGCCTAAATCTGATTGAAAACTATACACACGCTTTGTTCTTTTAAAAAATTGGTTATTCCTCCTTAGTTCATTGCACAAGTCTTGTGTTTTTTGCCTCTCGATTTTCTGTTGTTTTTTGCTAGTCTCTCATCAGATGGCTCCCACAGTCACAAAGAAGTATGTGGGTGACCTTTGAATAGTCTATTGAAATGGAGGTTTTTGTTTGGGCACGCGCTTATCTCTGAATTCAGAGGATTTTTAATTTCTGTAGTCATTCTTTGGATGGAATTTTCTTGTTGAGCGGATGTTAACAGAAAGCTAATGAAGGTCTGAAAGGAACGTTTGCATTTTATTTTGGGTATTAACCACAACTTGTCTTTTTGATACAAATATGTTTTTTTTAATTATTTATTTTTATTTTTTATTTTTTAATGGTAGCATTTAAATAAGTGTAAATTGTGCTCCATATTACCTCCAACTTCATGGAGATTCACACAAATGAACTTTCAGTTTGGGTCCTTGTTCACAAAGAGGGGATCTCTGTGCCTATGTAAAAGGCAAGCTAGTTAGCTAGGGAGGAGCTGAAATAAAGACTCAGAAGAGTGCAGTCAGTATCTGCTGCAACCGTACGCCCCCTGAGAAGCGATGGGGTAAGGTTCTTTGATTTACCTACCTTGCCCCTCTGGGGCTATTGCTGAATCTCACTAATGACCAGGAAGAATTTGAGAAATGTGTTTGTAGGATACTGAAACCACAAAGGCAGGTCAAACTTCTTAACAAAAAATTGCTGAGTCCTGAGATCAGTGGCATATGTGATGAGTGACGTGATTTGAGGAAAGCTACAGCTTACCTGAAGAGACAGCTTACAAAGATTTTTCTTACTGTGAGATCCCTCTTGATGGGATGTGTTGCATGGCGAGTAGCCGCTCACCTTCTCTCCTGCAAGCAAGAGCCGTGGGGGAATTGCCCAGCTAGCTTTGTTTGGCTGTTTCTTCTTCCTTGAGCTTTTGCATTTCTCTGCTCCGCTTCCCTTCATCCTCTTGAGGGTGAGCTTGATCCCAGCCTGGGTGTGCAAAAGGGAAATGTTCACAGCGGTGGAGGATGTGTTCACCCTGTGACAGAGAGGATAAGGGTGCTGTGTGCCCTTGGCAACGCCTGCCCAAGGTAGGAGGTGCGTTAGCAGGTTGGGTGTCGCCTGCCAAGATGCTGGTGGGATGGATATGGCCCATAAGCAGTTTCTCTTAAATGTGCAGGTTGCTGGTGTTGCACTGATGAATGTTCATGCCACGCACAAGGAAAGAGCCTGGATATGATTTTGTGTGTTAGTTGGTTTTGTTTGTTTTTTTGTCTTGTCCCTTTCCCTCTGGAAACCTACACTAAAGTGGGCAGTCCACTGTTCTAAACCCTGCTTGCCAGATGCTCTTGAGGTCAATATAGGAACAGTGCAGTTATTGAGTAGTGCTGCCTGTAGGAGAATGAGAATCACAGAGGGGAGTACTCCAAATAAACCCGTTTTGCCTGTGGGGAAGCCATCACCCATGTCTGCCATTGCAAAGCACCCTGAGCAAATACAAGTAAATTAGTTCTGCTGCTCACGGGCTATCTGAGGTAGTTATTTAGCCACCTCCCTGGTGTGCTGGGGTAAATGTCTGCATGGCTACTTGGGCCTTTTCAGCAGAGCTCCGGGTCATGGGTTGAAGCCTCCAAGAACTGTGAAGGCTGCGAAGTCCCCATCCAGTGCTTTTTGGCTGATGCACAGCAACAGCTAAACCTAGTGAGCAATCAGCTGCCTTGAACTCAGTTAGACAGGAATGATGTGGTATCTTTTGGAGGAGAGTGGAAAAAAACAAATTTCAATATCAAAGTTCTTTAATTTGTGCTAAATATTAGTAAGACAGAGAACGCTCTGAAAGGACACTGCTGACTCACCTGAAACCTGTCATTTAAGTTTTACTTTGTAAACTCCCAAGAGATGATGTACAAGATCAGAAGGAATAAAAGGTATTTGCAAATTGCTAAAAAACATCACTGGCATTGCTAGAGTGGCCAGCAATGAAGAAGTGCAGGAGTGGAGCTGGCCAGAAAATGGGTGAGCAGTTTTTTTTGTGTTGTTGTTTTTCCCTGTGCACTCATGAAGTCCACAAAGTAAACTGCTGCTGTAGCAAATGTTAAAAGTTGAAGAGGAACTTCAAATTCCGTGTCAGTTAAATAAGCCTATGTTCATTTTTTTTAAACAAGCTTGCATCTGTGCTTTTGCACACAGAATTATTTGCACATGCTGAGATATGAACAAGTGCATGCCAGCAGCCTCCGTGCACACAGATTGTGCTCTCGTCTGCTTATCCAATTAGGAAATTAACTTTGTGGGGGTTGCATATGGGCATGGAGGCAGATACTGAAACACAGCCTTTTGCGTGGTCTTACTATCCCTCTTGTGAAGTGGCACTTAATTAACTTAAAACACTTTAGAGATATGTGGATTTACTTCCCATAAGAATAAGATAATGCTTATCTTCTATAACACTTATCATCTTCAGAGTACATTACAAACTTAGCTAACTACCAAGTATAGAAAATTATATATGTAAATAAAGCAGATTAAAAGCTGTTCCATCAGCCGTTTAGTAGTATGTAGTAGTGTTACACCCATAGATTAGCAATATTAAAATTTCCTAACAGGTAGGTAATATATAACTAAAGCACTAAGAAATTCTCTGCAAGAGAATAAGCAGCTGAATGTAAAGAATAGAGAGTAGAGAAATGCTGTTTATAGGCAGAATGGGCCAAGCTTTAATCACATTAATGAAATCATATCAAAATTGCTCTTCATAGGAGTACAGCCTTGCTGGGCAAAATCCTTTGATATAAGAAATGATGATGTAGAGATAAAGTATACAGTGATATGCTGTGGTGGATGTGAGTGTTGTATTAACTGATGGTTATCACACAGGATCTGATAGACTGTTTTCCCATTCTATTCCACTGCCATGATGTTTTTGAAGTAGAAACTAACTATATCATTTTACATAGCCTTATATAGCAACCTGATAAAAAAATTACAGCTTTAATATCAATTGTATACCTAACAGATTTGGCTGTCATATTCTCCATTGTGAATAATGCAAATTATCCACATTTGGTACTTGCTTTTAAAAGTTATCAGCCTGAAATTGGTGACTGCTGGAGCGTGGTCTGCAGAGAGGGTCTTCGGGCACCTGAGAGCTGCTGCCTGTAAGTTATCCTTATCGGGTCCATGGAAATTGCATCTGATACTGATCAAAGAATGAATAAAACAATAAATACTCTTTGGAGAAATAATAGAGTTAAAAGATGAAGCTTCAGATAGTCACTTAGGAAGCATCTGGAAGCTGAGACGTTAACGTGACATTTAGTTTACAACCCAGCTGACTAGGAACTGATAGATAATTTTTGTTTTCGATAGTTGTTTGGCATCATCAACCGAATATTCACTGTCATTGGCAATGAATGAGTAATAAGCCACTAACACGTTTATCATGCAGAGACAACACAGGAATCATGAGATGCAACAGCAATGACTAGAAAATAGTGACAATGTTGGTATTTTATTCTTGCATATTAATTCATGTCTGCCTGACTGGAGAAATGGAACCTTAGCTCAATAATAAATTTTCCTAATGTACGTTAGATTTAGGCTACCAAATGAGTTACGAGAGCTTGCAGGGGTATATTTTTAAGGATACAAAAAAATCCAAAACAAAGCACGAAAAACAGGTGCTGTAATTATTATGTGAATTCCTATATTATTTCCCACCCTCAGTCCCAGTCAGTAGTGAGCTTAGTAAGAGACATTTGGAATTGGATGCACTTGGCAAAACATGGGCATGTAGTGACATTTCAGTGCCCGAAGGCATCCTGCCCGGCTTCCAGCTGCCACTCCAGAAGGGCACGACTCTGCTGTCGGTGGAGTGTCGCATCTGCTGGGCTCACGCAGCATCTTGGATACCCTGAGGCCTTTCGAATGGCAGCAGGCATTGCTTAGACAACAGTCCCACGCTTGTGCCTTGGAGATCTTCTGCTTTGATCAGAGAGGACAGACAGACGAAGCTGGCTTTAGGCGTACGCTGCCAATGCTCTTGGATTTTGGGGAGACCTTCTGCTGTGATGTTGGCCACCATTGTCTCTCATCACTTCTCTCCTGGCAAAAGTTGCACATTTCCTGTATGGAAATGCTGCACATAGTATGTGAGGAAAGCTGCTGGTTAGTAAGGCATAGCACAAAAGGGAACAGAAATGAGTGTTCTCAGGTAATTAAAAATGTTTTACTCATTTTGTGATTTATGCCGCTAATCTTTATATAAAATTCAACAATCTGGTCCAGATGTTACGGCGGGCTGGCAGGCTGCTCACTCATAGCTCCTACAGATGTGCTTGGATCCTGGGGTAGGTGAGGACATTCTGCACGTCAAAATATTAAACTTAAAAGGGGGACGTTTTCTGCAAGATGTTTGCATTGAAGTCTGTAAGCAGCTGTTCAAACTGAACGTGCACAGTATTGACCCAACCAATCAGTCAGCAGCAGCGATTCGACTTCAGTGATGTATCCTAGTGGTACAATATTATTTTCCCTAAACAGTTCTGGGAGTACTAGCAACTGCATTCTAGCCCCCAATCCCCATGGTCAAATTTCTCCAGGAAATTGTCGAATGCTTTTACATTTTATTGCTACAAGCATGGCTAGCTCTGCCTATAAATCTAATAGCTTATCGACCCGCATTCTGACATTCACTGACAGTTATCTAAAAATAATGCGGTAATGATGCAACGAGAGCCCCACGCACCACGCTACGTTAAAGGAGAGTGCTATGCAGAGCCTCGCGCTGCTGACATTGAGCAATTACACGCTGTGCCTCCGATGCAGCCTCGTGGCTTTGATGCTTGCGTTGGTGGGGAGATGCAAAGTTATCTGAAGAAGAAAGACAATTCCCTGGAATCAGGAGTGAGTTGGATAAGATCACAGTGCTTGCCTTTTCCTATTAAAATAACCCTGATTTGTACTTGTCTGCACGTTACAGTGCGAGGAGTACCGGTTCCTAGGGTGCTGCCCTCCCTGGCTTTCACTCGGATGCCCAGTACCCACAGACCGTGAAGCTGTCGGGTATCTGCCGTATCACAGCACTTGTTTGGGCCTGCAGTAGGAAATGCCTGCAGTGTCACGGTAGCTGTAATACAACAGTGATACGATAACTCGTGGTGAATGGATTGTGTAGAATAGGGATCTTCCTGGGTTGCATAACCCAGGCTGTTCTGTAAGGACACTGCTCTACCCTGATAGAGAAATGGATGATCTCTCAAAAGCCAGGGCTGTGGCATGCAGAGTAACTCCCCGTGCCTTGTTGTACCTGGTTACCTTGTCGTAGTGCATGCAGTAAAATGACCTGCGTCACGTCAGCATCGCATGCTGAGGAATGGAGGGGGATCCTGAGTCCCTCTTCCCCTTGGCACCCTTGCCTTCTGTACAAACGGGCATCTCGTGCCCTCCTCCCCGCCTGGAGCTTCTACAGGGTGTGGGTGACAAGGCTGGGTGGGGGCGCAGGAGGGCTGTGTGCCAGGCCCTGCAGCACCCCGGCTCCATCCCCCAGCGTCCGAACGGAGAAGAGTTGGGGAGAAAGCAGCAAAAAACTCGAAGGGTTTTCTTTTTTGCTCATGTCCTCTATGTAGCAGCGGTAGGGTCTTGTTGTGTTTGCAGGCAGAGGGAATCCAAATTGTTTCTCCTCAGCATGTCTGAGTGCTGCTGAGATACAGAAAGCAGAAAACTGTTACAAGAGAAAAATCAACAGTGGATTAAGGTCCTCAGCCTCGGCTGAGTTATTTTGGATGTTACTTCAACCTGCAGAGGGAGTGAGCAGGCATGGGAGTTGAGTAAGTTACCTCACTGCTGGGAGACTTCATTTAACCTTTGTTTTATTTTTCATTTGCGCGTGTAGCACTTCAGACAGTGTAACAGCCCTCCATGGTTGTGCGTGTTCTCAGAGCATGAAGATGAAGT
The DNA here is from genome assembly GCF_964035555.1 of Netta rufina. Taxonomy (NCBI): domain Eukaryota; kingdom Metazoa; phylum Chordata; class Aves; order Anseriformes; family Anatidae; genus Netta; species Netta rufina. The sequence goes on along the minus strand of NC_140145.1, from coordinate 2,079,067 downwards.
AAGAAGGTTAATATTAAGGTGAAACAATTAGAATTCCTTTCTGGGTCTTTGCCCACATTACACTTTAAATTAAATCATAAAAGCAATCGTGTTTGCACCAAATTACTAACTTTTTTTTTTCCAAAACAATTACTTGATGGTACTCTCAAAAACACAAAGGAGAAAAAAAGTGAAAATCCATTTAATGATATTTAAAAGTTTGCATATATTCTGTTATTGTGTTTAAAATAACTTTTGTTGACCTTTACCCTTTTTAGTGGAGTGTGCTGGAACGCTGAATGCTTTAAGTAGGTCGGAACATAAAAACCCTATTCTGCTAGATTTTATTTCATTTTTTCATATTTGTGCTGACAAGACAATAACAGTAATAACCAATACACTTTTCTAGACCTGCAGTCAAGGCTGGGGCCATGTTGTGCTTTGCCCTTCGTAAGTGTAAACCGAATGCCATAATGCGAAATTTCAGTTCCCTTGAAGTTGTTACTCGTATAATTAGAAGGGACTGGTTTCACCATTAAGGGCACCAGGCATTCAGGAGAAGAGATGTACGTCTCAGTTTTGCCTCCAACTTTGTGTGATGCTGGACAAATCTCTTCGAATAACATGAGAAAAAATCTGCGAGGCAGGGGTTCAGGTTCTCGTATATATTGCTGAGCGCATGCCTCAAGGACAGAACAAGATGAAGAGTTTATATGTGGGAAATGGGATGAGAACAAAGAAAAATTGACCGATGTTGTGGTGGTTTTTAAATGCTCGCAATCGGCATTAAAGAGGTCGGAACAGAAAACATGAGAGAACAGAAGAGGCATTTGCCTTGCTTCCTATTCCTTCCCATAACAAATGACTGGAATTTAGCCTTGATTAAGGGGTTACCACTTGAGTGCATTAAGACCTCATTCAGTGGCTGGTTCACATCCCATATATTCAGTGCTATAAACCAGTGAGAAACAGGCCGTTCCCAAAGTGCTTATCATTCAGCAAGACAAATCATGCAATGGAATGAGGCAGAAGATGGGGGAGAATTAGACCTAATGTTGTGTTAATTCTCTCTGTTTTTTGGGTTTTGGTTTTTGGACTCCCAGCCTGAGGATCTCCATGGGCTTCGAGGACTGGGGAGGAGGGCAGGCAGCAGCGCCCATCTGACGGCTTCCTCAGGTTTCTGCCCCCAGGAGGCTGTCACAGAGGCCTCGGTCCAGAAGGATGAAACTGTCCACTGGGCATCATCCCCTAAAGGGATGCGTGGTGGCATCCCGGTTGTCAGAAGGTGTGGGGTATGGGATGCTGGTGATGGGGCCAGTGCTCATCAGGTAAGGCCGCTTTCATTGACTGTATGCAATGCCCAGGGGGGGACAGCTGTTTTTAAGCCCTGGAGGTGGAGGTCAGAAACAAAACTGCAAATGACATGAATGCTTAAAGGACTGGGGGAGGGTGAGCTGCTTCCTCTGACGCGAAGGGGTCGGTTCAAACACAGTGTGGTTTGGTTAGTGCTTGTGGTAGGAAGGGGCAGTGTGACAGTGTAGTTGTTCAGCTGATTTGTGGGCACGTGGAGAGCTTTTGTATGGAAATCTGCCCCTGTCCAGAGTGCTTGGAAGGTGGTTACTGGCCCTTCACAATGTCGTACATGAAAGGTGTTACTGGGGTCAGGTCATATTGACTTCAGTTGTCTTTGGATCAAGCGCTGAATCAATAAGCAACTTTCTGAGGGAGTTCAGTGTCTGTTCTGCACAGACATTAAAGGGGGATAGACAGTAACATGGGACTTTACACTTTCATCAGTCTTTTCTCAGGATGTTGCTCAACTTTCCAGTACTAATTAATGCTGTGTTCCTTGTACACATTTCCTCCCTACTGATGCTGCCTGTTTGATCCAACATCAGACCTTGCAAATTAGAACCAGCTGCCAGGCTGCAAGGAGGAAAGAGGCAATGAATGGCAAGGAATGGAACTGTGACATCACATCCCAGCTTGAGGCATGCGGCATCATCTGTGGGTTTTGTGCAGCTGTATGGAAAGTCCTGAAATTCCTCTGAATGTCCAGCTCCAATTATAATTACTGGAACTGGATATCCAGAAATACCTGGCTCCAATTATAATTCGTGGAACCAGATGCCCAGAGAAAGTCCTTCACTCCAAAGCCGCAGACCCAAGTGTAAGCATCTCTGTTAGCATCTTATTATGAGGCTGCCCAACCTTTCCCATACTGAGAAATTGCTTTTGTTTGTTAATTGTTTTTCCAATTAGGCTGAAGTGGTCAGATATTGTCAAGCTCCTGTTTATCTTTAATCTCAGCAAACTGGCACAGATGTTTCTGGAGATGATGTATGAAGAAAACGCATGCCATTGTTCTCGTGGAGGGACAGGAGGGACAAACGTCGTGCAAAGGGAAGAGGAGCAGATGGGCTGAACTGGCAGCCGTGAGAAATGGGGCTGAGAAGCCAGGGGAGCGGAGAAGGGGGGAGATCAGGAGGCTGACATGGGTCGGTGACGCAGAAATTGGTGGGGAGGAGGAGAGGAGGCATAAGATGAGGTGTCCAGGCAGGGAACAGCACCTGCCTGTGTGAGGATGCCAGGGGCATCTGTTTTTTACAGCAGTGTTTGGATGCAGCACGGTTGCTTGGGGCTTTGTTACAAGTTGGGGAAAAATGGTGATTTGAGAAAAAAAAAAAAAAAAAAAGTCTTATTTTCAACTAGACATCTCCTCTAAATTAAGTATAACTAAAAAGATAGGTTCCTTCCAGAAACATTAATACTAAATGTATTTTTGCAGGTTTCATGATTAAAGTGTTAGCATGGTAGAGTGTTCAGGAGATGTGTGGATAAGAAGCCTGGGCAGGTATTATTAGCCATGTAAAGCAAAACAATACAGTCACTGTGGAGAAATTATGGGTTTTGTGCTGAAGCACATTTTTAACCTTTGTTTTTACTACTCTAAAAATGAAGCAGTTTGTTTCTTAATGTAGGCTTAATGCTCAAAGTGTATGCAGGCTGGATTTTCACGTCTGAATGTATGAAATGCTGGGCTATTAAAATCTGTTTTAACGATCTCTTTTCCCATAACTCCTAATATTTGCCATTTACTAATTATGATGTGCCTAAGTGTTTCTCATTTGTAGTACGTATTTTAAATACTGCAGCTGTCCTAGTTCCCAGCTAACTGCTGGTGATTTTTTTTTTAATTGAGTAGTATTGGCGATTTTTGCAGGTTGGCATTAAGTGTTCACCTTATACTGTTATTCCTTAGAAAGTTTGTGATATAAAGGTCCCCGGTGGAAGCAGACATAGTTGGACTTGGCAGTGGAACAGCAGTGCTGGAGAGCACATAGATTTTCAGTGAGCATTGGTTTATGTCTTAAACTCATGCTGAGTCAGTGAGGGCATACCCAGGGGCGGTTGGAGTGAAGCAGTTCTGGATTTGGGATTTCCTGTTCTATTTATCTTTATTATTTTTTTTTTTTTTAAAGCTCTTAGGATTTTCCAACAAATTTGTAACAGGTGAAACGTGATGTGGAAGGTAGCAGCCAGAGCAGCAGCTTTGCAAGCTCCCCAAGCTGCCCATGGACACAAAAAAGGCAGGGTTTTCCTCATGGTCTGCATCAAGGGCCAGCGTGATTGGGGCTAAAGGTAGCAGGCAAACTAGTTTAAGGCCCCACCAATATTACTGAGGACGTTGACCTTAAATTCTGATGGACCTCTCTGCAAAACAAGGAGCCAAGAATGCAGGGAAAATGGAAAGTGATAGTAATAAAAAAATAAAATAAATAAATAAATTAAAAAAAAAAAAGAAAAAGAAAAATAGGAAGCAGGGACCATACATGAAGGACAAGGGGGAAATATGCAATTCAGAACAATTTAGATATTCTGCAAGCAAGAAAAGCCCATTAGCTCAGCTGTCTGTCCTCCTTGCATTTCATTTTACCTGAATTTTACCTGTTTTTCCTTAATCCCATTTCTCGATCACCTTCACCAGAGGCAACTCCAGCTGTGATTTGACAGCTGCTACTGTCTTCTTCAGCGTGTGCTGCCAAAAATCCCAGCTGATTCTAGGGCTTAAGGCACAGTGCTGTCTATTTTCCGTATTTCTTCCTATTATAAAATGATATATTAATATTAATAATGCCCTTTCTAAATTCAAAAAACTCCAGGCCTTTTGCAATTATGTGGGTTTTTTTGAATGCCAGTCGTTGGGAGCTGCATCCTGGCAGCAAGCATGGCAGCATGAGCGTGCCCCAGAATAGAGGCAGTGCTTTGGGGCTGGGTGGGCAGGACTCGCATTTGGAACCGATCCGTTAAAGTTTTAAGGAAGCTTGAATACAGGTGAAAGCTTTAGGTATAATCTGGATTTTTAGGATAGGCTGAATCTAAACCCTAACCATGGATGTCCTTATGGATGCGTGTGTGTCTGAGCTGTGCTGTTCAGACCTAGCTTTACATGCAAGGAGAGCTGGTCAGGCATTTTTCTGTGAAACAGATTTCAATGAAAAATGTCATTTCTCAAAACGGAGACTTTTCGAAGGGAATAGTACAGGTCCAGCCTTGAAATTCTGGTCAAAGAGCAGGAAGTCTCTTCCACAGCAACCAGTTAATGAGACCTGGGTTCTTGGTGCCAGGTAGTAAATTCAGTTTCATTCAGAAACATGCAATAAGTGGATCCAGGAATGCTTTTGGTTCATCCAGACCCTGTAAGGGTGGTATGTGGGATCGCCCTTCTCTTGCGCTTTGTTTTTTTTTGGGGAGGAAAGCCATACACACGTTTTGGACGGGATCACTGCACACCATGGTCCTAGCAGCCAGGGACCTCAGTGCCACGGCGTACCTGGAGCCCTCCTGCCCCTGCTGCGGGCTTGTCCCAGTCTCTACCCTTGGGGAAAGGAGAGCTGAAAGCTGTCCCCAGCTGGGTCCCTTCGCATACCTTAGCCTATCTCTGCAGGAGACAAAACCGGCCCCTTCTGTGTTCTGTATGGGTGCACTGTGGGATGAGGCTATAGGAATCCCTGCAGCTGGTTAAGGATGTGCAGGAGGGAGAAGGGCTGCCCTGTGCCTGCTCGGCTGGAGGAGGAAGGCAGAGAGGAGCTGCACCAGGCGGGGTGTGTGTGTGGGACTGGGGGCAGCACTAACAAGGTGTAAAGAGGTGGCTCCCACCAACAGAATTTCTCTGCTTGAGCTCATCTTAAAAATCAAAGTCTAGGCAAGTAATTAGAGCTCTATTATCATTGCATGTTGTTACGGCGTGTTTCCGAGGAGTTGCTCTGCAATGGATTTGTCAAGTTTGTTTCCTTCTGTCTGCTGTCCAGGCTGTGTTTTCAGTAGGCTCCCATGTGTCCATCTGACGGTCTGCCTGCAGGGTTGAGGTTCAGCACGTGAAGTTGAGTCCAGATTGTCGCTAGCCCATGCTGCTCCTCCGGGACACACAAATGTGTCCCTCAGGAGACAGGAAGCTGTTAATAGGAGTTGGATAGTGAAATGATGAGCTGCGTCCAGCCTTTGGGTTTATGTAGGGACTTGCACGATTTCCCTGATGGGAGACATCTTTTGCCTTATTTAGTTGGAACAGAAATATAAATATATATTTATACTTAGACCTACATGCCTGTTGTGCTTGTCAGTTCTCCTGTTTTTTCACTTCACATCCAGTGAAATAATTGCATCTGATTTAAAAGAAAATAGGTGTGTGATGTGCTGTAGGGCCTTCTCATGCTGAATGTTACCAACCAGCCATAGCTCCTTCTGCACATGTTGGCAGTCCTCACGTGGCTGCTCAGCTTATTTCTTGCTTCCTAGCCATCGGCTCCCTTTCTGCTGCATTGAAGGCAAAATGCTGCTTCTGTTAGAGGCAGCATCTGACCTATAACTTCTTGCTCTCTCTTTCCTCCAAAAGGTTTTCTTTAAAAAAACAACAACAACAACCAACCAACCAAATAAACAAAAAAACATGAAGCACACACACACACAAAACAGCAACAAGAACCACAACATTTTTATTTTTTGCTTGCTCCGTCTTTTTTTCAAGCCTCCATGCTGAGTCTTGGCTTAAAACCTTGAGCTGAAACTCAAGAAGTTGAAATAAAGCTGATCTAGGAGTCTTCTGGCTGGATCAATGGAGCAAAAGAACAGGCTGAAGTTGCACAATTGTGAGTTAGAGCTTCGTGGAACGTGCTGTGTCAGGATCTTGTACCATGTGATTATCTTCAGAGGTGCACAAAGGCAAATGCTTTTCCAGTCTTAGGAAATTCCTTTATTCGTGAATTTTAAAACGCTGTTTTTTCTTTTTTAAATGCTGATATGGACATTCAAGTAATAATGAATTTCTTGTGGTTCATTTTCTTTAACTCATTTTTTTGATGTTATTAGATAAGTCCTTTCAGTATTTGCCTTCTGTGAGCACTGGAATTTCTTTTCATGCCTTTTGAGTTGCCCTTTCTGCAGTTCGCATACTCAGTTGCTGGGAGCTTCCTGAAAGGAGCTGAGTGGCAGCAGCGGGGTGGGATTGCAGGACCTGGGGTGCCCTGAGGGAGCTCAGCTCCCCCCCTGGAGGTTCCTTGAGTGTTTAATGCAGATGAATTTAGAGGTTGCTGCTTGGTTCAATCACCACCACCATTTTCTGTGTATCTGTATAAGGACAGCTCAAACTGCTGGTTTTAAACCCTGTAAGCCTGTCTGGGTCATGAATTTGTCTGACAAGTGGATCCTGCCCAGTTCCCTCCATATGGGTGAGCTGGGAAAAGCCCGAGGAACCCCCTCTCATCATCACAGGTGCACGCTGCATTGCTCCCAGGGGCTTTGGCAGGGTCAGGAGCAGGCTTGTCTTAGGTGTTTCGTTACTTGGCAATACGGATTGAAGGCTGGATGCTGAGATTAAAGAAATGGAAAGATAAGGTCTGATTTTCAAGCCAAAATCGGTATGAGCTGGGCTTCTCTCACATCAGTTCCTAGAGCATTCAGTCTAATTGGAGAGATTTTTTTCCCCTTGCTATGTCACTAAGACCCTTTGTATTTCATGTGCATTGTGTTATGTCAGAGACTTGGATCTTCAGCTATGTACCAAATGCAGAACTAACTGTGTGGTAGATACCTGGCAAGCTTTCATTCATTTGTCACATTTCAGGGTTTTTCGACAAATAAATACGGTTTCATATTTATACCCATGCCAGGAATAAATCAAATTAGTTTGAAATTAGCTTTTGCTCTTACAATGGTTTGCACATTTCTAATACTAAGGAGATAAGGAAAGAAGAACAAACCTGCTTTGAAGACCAGCTGATTTCCATAGCAGGCAGAGTGACCTACTTAACAGGAGAGGGAGAGCGAGCTGAGTCAAAAATGGACTGCTTATTTATTTATATAATTTTAAAGTATCTGCGTCAGTGCTCCTCTGGCCGAGTCCTCTCCTGGCGCTCACCTGACAGAGCTGAAGAACTCGGAGCTGAAGAAATGTCATTTGTCCTTCAAGAGTTCTCTTTGTGTTAAAAGACTCGTGGTGCTGCCTGGGCAGAGCTGTGCAGCTCAGTGCAGAGGCACTTGGTAGCTGACAGGATTCAGATAGGGCTTTGGGGGAATGTGAATCAGTTTAACATTTGTAGGAAATCTATTCCATTGCTTCGCTTAAATGAGAAGGAGCAGCATGCCTTGCATTGGGGCTTTTATCCCGTGCTCTTGAAAACCACGCTTATTTGGGAATGTCCTTGTGGAGAGCTGCCAAGCGGCGCAGCAGATCTGGAGATCCCCCAGTAGATGGGCTGGAACAACAGATGGGTCGGGAGATGCATTAGCTTCTATTTTTACCCACTCCTTGTTGGTAGCCAGGAGAGGCATGAAGTTGTATGTATATATGTGCCATCAGATAAACAGAGAATACACAACTTGTGGCTTTTTATCTTAAAAGAGAGCTCCCTCTTTTCTCAGTCTGATTCAGAGCCGGTTCTGTCTTAGGAGGAGGTCTGGCAGCTCTGCGATGCATGTCTGGAAGGTTAGGGGCTGCTCGTGGGGCTGCAATAAGCAGTGTGAGCATGCACAGCTGTTGCTCATTGCCCTGGCTCTAGTATGGGCATTCCTTTGGTGTAAAGTCAGCATAACGTGCACCCAGCCCAGAGTGACCGTGACTTGTATACCAGACAATGAAATGCATGAATTTCTGTGGGAAAAGGTGATTAGTCAGTACCAGGGATCTTATAACTAGCTGGAGAACCAACACTTATATTGGTTGCTGGAGGCTGTTGGCTGTGTCCTGCTCTCAGTATTTATTTACCCCACTGCAACCAGGCTGCCTTTATGGCTGTGCCAGCACCCACAGGTACTGGCTTGTGTTCTACAAGTTGTGTTTTGCATTGCTACACCTGCTGACAGTGGGCTCATTTGGCTCTTCCTGGTTCCATACTGAAAATGGCACGGCTTGGGTTGGGAGGGGCCTTACAGACCATCCAGTTCCCCAGCCACAGGTAGGAACACCTCCTGCTAGATCAGGTTGCCCAAGGCCCCATCCAGCCTGGCCTTGAGCACTTCAGGGATGGGGCATCCACAACCTGTGTGGGCAACTTCATTGTATCCAATCTAATCGATCTAATTGTATCCAATCTAATCCTACCCTTTTTCAGTTTTACTCATAACTTGATTTGCAGAGCCTGTGGAATTGTTCACGTATCTGGGACCTGAGTTGGGTACATCTCATGGATTACAAGAAACGGTGATGATCTGAGCTTTAAATGCTGCTAAATTGATTGATACTCTGCTCTTGCATTTAAAGGAACGAGATGTTCTGGTATGCAGAATGGGGAGGACAGATTGTTGGTCTGAGCTTGTGATTGAGACAGTCTTGACAGAGCTGTAGCAATAAAAATTTGTTCATTTATTCAGAGAAGATACTATAAAGTTTTCTTTGCTAACCCTGCGTAGTGGTAATATTTTATAAGAGCAATGTGTGCTTTGTCTTTGGCTGAAATATCTTCTTCCTTTTTCCCAACACTGGAGTTCAATGAGCTGAAAACTTCCCTGCCCTGTGGGCAGTTGCATTTCACTGGGGCCATATGTTGAGTTTGCAAAGCTCATTGGGAACTCAGCAGGATCTCTGAACCAAGTTAAAAATTAAGAACTGACGAGTAGGTGAGAAAAGACTGCTCGCAGCCACCTCAGGGTGTTCATGCTCCCATATCAGCTTTGCTCTACACAATTACTGTGCCCTGTTTCTTTTTTAATAGCACTTCTATTTCTGTGAGTCAAAACTCAGCTCCTTCTAAATTCCACTATTCACTAAGAACAGCAAATCTGAGAAGACTAGAGGAAGTCTTGTGGCCTGCTTTAAATGTTTTATATGTTTTAAGTTTCATGTAAATGAAAAAAGTGTATTGACCTGCCGCAGAGAAGAAAGCATTTCAAATCAAACTAACAGAGCAATGGAGAGAGCAACTACTCTGCCTAAAACACCGCCTGGTTGGCTGTTCCTCAGCCTGTCCCCGAGCTGCACTACGCGGGGGCTTCTTCGTGCTTTTCATTCTGTGAGAAGCAGACTCTGGACTTCACGATATGAAGAAGAACATTTGTCAAGACTCGTGAATCAAACGCTTTATTCCAGTGGGAACCCTTTGCAAGGAACAGCTAGGTTCTTTGGGAAGGGCAAAGTGACCTGCGAGCAGCTCAGCTGGCGGTGCAGCTGGGAAGGGGCTGTGGCAGCAGCAGGAGGTGAGCAGCAGAGCCACGCATTCAGTGGCAGCAGGGGCTCGTCCCCCTTTGCAGTCCTGTGTTTGCAGGAGACCATCATTTCCAGACTTGGCCAAGCTGAGGGACCACCTTCCCCAGGAACAAAGGAGTTCTTCCTGTTAGCTTTTAGCAAATCATAAACTTGCTAACTGATAACGTCTGAGACGCTCCCTGCTTCTGGTGTGGCGCAGTGTGTACCTTGCTTTCTGTGTATCTTGCTTTTCCTTTTTACCTACTTTTTTACCTAGATTTAGCACTACATCTGGCACATCCGCTCAGATCATCTGCCTTGTTTCCAGGGTTCTAGTTATTTAAATTCTCTATACAATAAGCATTTTATTTTAATCTTTGCTCCCCCACTGCTCTGTATTTCTAGATTTACTGTACTCCATTTCTGAACTGGAATTGACTAGAGCTGCAGCTAATATTCTGCATGTGAGAGCAAGGTCTACAATAAGGAGAGATGATTTGGCCAGACATTGGCAAAATGGCATCAAGTGTTTGTAGTATGGTTAAGTATAATTCCCATGATTGACGTTTAAATTGTGGACCACTGTCCTCAGATAGACAGTTTTTCATACCCTTGATTGAATGGTTCTTATTTTTCAAAGTCCTTCTCTTCTCACTGTCCTTCCTGCAGTGCCTTGGTGCTGCAGAAGGCAAGACTGGAGGATTCCTTTGGTCTCCCAGATTTTTGGGTTGCTTCACAGTATCTATAGAGTCTCAGTGTGTCAGAAAAGGAGGTAAGGTGCTTAAAGCTGAACACAAAATGACATGGATCATTTAAAGCTGCTTGTGGAACTTCTGACCATTAATTTTGTTAGTGTGAGAATCTAAGTTCTTAGGAGCAAATATTATCCACCCCCGAGGATGTGTCTTGCCTGTGTAGGTGGGGTTGCAGATGGATTTTATCCCTTTTCTCTGAATGTGCAAATTGTGGAAGTTTTGGAATTCTCTCTGAGCAGAATTTGGCAAGTCTGTGCTCGTTCCAGCCGCCGCTCTGCAGCTATTCCTCTTGCGCAGTGATCCTTGCAACTCAGTCTTTTCCAGTCTTGCTTGATGGACTCTCTTGTTTAATTTCAGAAACCAGTAAGGCTTTGATATATATATGTTTTTGGTAGCACTTGTACTTAATGTGTATGTCGATATGATGCACTTCAGATTTGTGTGTGCCGATGCTGCAGAGTATAAACTGCCCAAACTGAAACGTAAAACATAAGACGTTTTACAGCATAATTGTGTCACTAAAACAAGTTGCGTCTATGGTAAGAACGTAATGATTCCTCTCAGAACGATTTATTTTAATATAATATAAAAAAAAAACAAACAAACACACACAACATTTAATAAGCTGAACTGTTGCAGAAATAATAAGGCAATGCTTTCTTAGCCATATAGCCATTTGTTTAAATACTAAAACAGGTTAATTTTAAATTAAAAAAAATATTTTCACTAGGTGCTTTATGTAATTCTGAAATGCCAACTAATTCCATGCATAGCCCTGTGTGGCCAGTTAGAGAGAGGTGTAGATTGGCGATTGGTGTGACAGGGCTCAGGGCCACGTTCAGCATCTGTCTGTCCTTAGCAGCACAGGTACCAGTACTGACATCAGCCAAATGCGTGGCCTCGAACCCGCAGGACTTAGGGCCTCAGGGTGCTCATGTCCAGGTGCAGGTTGCCCTTCTGAGCCCTGCTGGGGGGAAGCTGAGCCCTGGGCCACGTCCTTCACCCCACTTCGGTCAGGCATGGGCAGGGCTGAGCACAGACCACAGAATCACAGAATCACAGAATTTCTAGGTTGGAAGAGACCTCAAGATCATCGAGTCCAACCTCTGACCTAACGCTAGCAGTCCCCACTAAACCATATCCCTAAGCTAAAAAAACAAAATTAAAAAAAACCAACAAAAACAAACCAACCTCCAAATTGTATTTTGATTTGTTGATGTTGGTTAAATAACCAGGTTTGAGATTACCGTAAAGCAAAATACATATGCATTCCACTACTCCTTTCATCTTCAGGAAAACATGGAGACTTTCACATACCCACATAAAGCATGTTATTTTCGGGAGGATGTAAGCACCACTTCACTACTGCCAGGACATCACCTCCTGTTGGTAACTCCACCAGCCCTCCCCCCCACTTGAATGGCCAGAACACTCGTCCCCGTGCACAGAAGGGTTCAGGCATTGGCACTGTGACAGCCTGCCTCCTCCTGCTCCTACTCAAGTGCGGGAAGTCTGACCCCAGCATACGCGATTAAATCTGATCCCTAAACCAGAAGGCATGGTACAACTTTTACAGCACCAAGGAGTAGCACAAGGCACAGTACTTTGCTCCGATATTCACCTTTAATTTAAGGGAATGTCAGTTAAGGCTGATTATCAACACATTGTAGCCTCCCAGCATTGGTTATAGAGTGCTCATAAAATTGGATAACTTTTTCCCAAATTCACATCCTGTTTAGATAAAACCAGTTCTTATCTGAGTCAAGAAACATTGCAAATCAGGTATTAGTGATCACTTCCTGCTGCTGGACTGCTCACTCCTGCATCACTGCTCATTCTGCTGCCCCTCTGTAACGGCAGACACTCCTCCTTGGCCCTTGTTGACATCGCTGATGCATGCCCACAGTCCATCTCCTGATTCTTTCCATAGTGTGACTTTATTGTCTCCTCCGGACACTGCAAGAATATTTGCAGTAATGGACCAACTCACATGCCAGTGCCACCCTGAGCTGCAGGAGGATTAATGGTCGCGGCTGCAGCTGTAACATGTTGGTCACAGGCCGTGGCTTGTTTTCATCTGCTCGCAAATCTGGTCTGACCCTTACAGTGCTGTTGGAGCCAGCAGGAGAATATATTGGGGAAGGAGGATGCGTGCTGCCTCCCAGCCCTGCAGGGGAGCCTCGTACCTCCTGCACGCCCAGCAGTAACACAGCCGGTGGGCAGCACTGTGCTTGCGCCGTGTGAAACGTTTGCAGGCAAGAGATCGTTGCCCTAGTGGTGTCCGCACTGCCCGAGGAAGGAGTTGAAGAACTCATTCATGTTTGGCACTGAAAATGGTCATGAAAGACCAAACATTGTCCAAATAAAGCAGTTACCAAAATGGGATGTTTAGTACTCATCACGTGGAGATGTGAGAAGTGGCTCCTGTACGTCAGGATTCATTCTGGGAAAGGCTGGTCTGAAGGCAGGACTTGCAGATCAGTGCAGAGCTTGCCAACTGGAAGGTATCCTAAAACGGAATCTAAAATCAAAGCTGTTTTATTGTTTGTTGTTACATATCTGTCTTCAAACAACTGATAAATGAAGTCTGAAGTCTTGGATTTTAGTACGGTACCCTCTTGCCTTTAGCTGAAGGCAATTTGTTCTGGGTAATGGCTTCAGCTGGCTGGCAAACCATTTCCAAGGTCTTTCAGGTCCTTCAGCCGGCAGTGACCAACTCTCACAGTGCCCAGAACATTAATCTGAAGTCAAAGGTACCAAAGACATTATGGGACACTGTGAGTTGGTTTCATTTCACAGCTGAAAGCTGAGGCATTGGGGAGATGTCTCCTAGGGCTGTGATTTAATCTGTAATACAGCTATAATACACAGATGCAGGAAGAATAAATCTCCCCACATCATGACACTTGCTTGGGGTCAGCAGACTGCTTCTTTCTCACCATCTTTTAATGCAGTTGTTTTGTTCCTGGTGAGGTTATGAAATACAAGGATTATGCTTTATGTTTTGAAACCTAAGCGCGTCCATTATCAGTTGCTCCATGTGGCCAGCAGTGGACAGACTGTGCTGAAGCCTGGTGGTAAATGCCCCAGAGTTTCTGTCCTCAGTATTTGGTAGCTGGCAAAGTTCAGCTCCAGGGAGGGAGAGTGCAAAGACAGTTGAGTAATGATGATGACAGTGTCCTTTTTGAGACATGTTTGTCCATGCCATAGGATAAAGACATTCCCATGGGCACAGTGATCCAAATAATAACAGCGGAGCTCTTGGATCCAGTTGTGAGCGATTGAACAGATGGGCCCTTGTGTGCAAACAGAGCGTTTTATGCGTTCGCTGGCACAGCAGCCACTGAGTCTGTTGTAGGAGTGGAGCTTCAGTAATGCCAGACCCTGTAAAAGCCCTGAAAAGCATGTTTTCTCGAGAAAATTAATTAACTAGTTGTTTTTTTTTTTTTCTTTCAAATACATGTAGACTTACAACTTGTGCTGTTACATGTAGAGGTTCTGCATCACTGAGCCTTATGATTTCTTCCCTCTTGCTCCTGTGATGCTCCTGTGGCTGCCTGGTGCTGAAGAGCAATGAAACCACCGTGCTGGTGCCCGTTGGACGCCCACCTCCGGCCTCCCCTGCCTGCAAGAATGTGCACTGCTTTCCTCGTGTGCGTGCTAACAAAACATAGCAGCTTTCTGGAGCCATGGAGCGGATAAATAAATGCAAAATGACTAAAATACCTTATCTTGGAGTTTAAAAAGGATGGGTGCAACCGCTTTAAAAGGGTTTGTGAGTGGCTGCTGGCAACCTCAGAGCAAGGCTGTATCATGTGAACTAACGCTGTGCCAGCTGGTGCTGCTGGACAGGGCATAGCATCTGTACCACTGGAAGAGGGAGAAGGACATTTGTAAGGGTCCCATTTGTATCCCCAGGATACATTTAAAAGGGACATCTGTATCCCCAGCAAAATGGGATTGGAGAGAACTTGTCTCTTAGGTGCGAGACGAGGGTGCAGGTTTGGATTTTGAAGGCAGAGGAACTTACTGTGTTGTGTTTGTGCTCTTAAAGCCTTCTAGACCGTGCACTTCGTGCTGCTTGACGGGTCCTTGCTCATGTGCCTTTCCGAAGAGATCGTGCGGCTGGTGTTACTACGTGATCTGAGAGCCAGAAGAGGTGGCTAACAATTCAGTGCTTCCTGTTCAGACATGCAAATAAAGGGGCAAATACTTCAAGCAGCTCATTGCAATTTAGCTTTCCTGAAGGGTTAAGAAACTCAGAATGCTGCAATATATAGACCTTGAAGAAGAAAGGAAGTAGAGTATCTGGGATGCAGCAGCGCCCAAAATTCTCTCTGGTTTTGGAGGCAAAGTGATGAGGAGGGGTTTTGTTGTTTAGCTTTGTTTTTAGCACCCCCAGCTTGTGGCACAGCACTGCTGGTAACAGGAATACAGCAGTGGCGGTGCAGCAGAGGTGGGATTTGACTCAGTGGAACACCCTGGAACCAATGCTATCTCCCTGTTAAAAACAAAACAAAAATCCACCCTGCAGTTAACGACAAATGCCCGTTCTGTATGAAATTACATGTAGAAACCTGTAAGAAAGAAAGAAAACCTGTGCTTAGGGTCTGTGAAATCAGGCCTTTATGTTTTTGAGTATCCTTAGGACCTGTTTTCCAAGTGATGCTCGATAGTTGCTTTCACTTGCTGAAATTTGTGGTCTGGCTGTAGCATACCTGAGAGCTTTCAGTCTGTACTAAGCCTGTGATAAGCAGCTTCCTTTTGGCAAGAGGTCTCTGCATTCCTCCCACTGCTCTCTCTTTACGGCTTAATTTCTTCTGCTTTGCCACAATTTGATTTTATTTTACGGCTTACAGCATGAGGTCCCTGAATCGTTTGCGTCTGTTAAACAAACATCTATTTCTGGGATTGATGTTTTAATTTAATAAAACACCTTCTAATGGGGGTCAGCTGCAGCTGTGAATTTGTAATGAGCACTTGTTGGAAGCCCTGTCAAATGGCAGCGTGTAGCAGAGTGCATGCAAGGGTGTTTGTTCCAAGCCCCCGCAGGTGGGTGATTTGTCGGAGGGGCTTCCCGTGGCTCCCGTTCCTCACTGTGCTGCTTGTGTTGGATCAGCCGCTCGCACTAGTGCTGCCTGAGCCACCTTTCATGCAATCCCGGAGCCATACAGGACCAACATCTGTACAAAGAAAGTGGTAGCGGAAGCCCAGGTTTTGGATCTGGCTGGATATGGTTGCACATGGAAAGAGCACTTCTGTATGCCAAGGAGTTGGATATTAAAGGAGGTGCTTCTAGGAGCTCAGCTAGGGGAGGCTCTTTTGTAATACACACAGGAAATTGCTTTAAAATGGCCAAGAAAATTCAAGTTTGAATTACAGCAGTTGGAGCATGCAGAAACAAGCACTACTTTTGTGCCTAGTCTCTGGGAAGAGCCCCAGAGCAACTGTTGTTGACTGCTAGCTTGGCTGGTACAGGTCAGAAAGTCAGAGGTGCCTGAGAGCACCTAGTGCTGGCTTGGGCTTATTGACCTGTTGCTTAGCATAAAACATTTTGTGATCATCTGTGAGGATTAGAAAAGCACCAAGACACAGACTGCTGGTCCAAGTCTTTAGGTAGAGAGAGTGTGTAAGCCAGCTCACAGGATTTTCGTCGAAGTCTGCAGCTGGTGATGTTAACTGGGGACTGGTTTTGTTTGCTAAAGCAGCACCGAGTGATTCCAGGCTGCTGGCTTTGTTCTTGGCCCTCAGGACATCAGGCGGAATGATCTTGTATAAATTATAGAAGATATATATATTAGTTTGTGGATTCTTTCAGAATGTCCTTTCCCATCTTTGCTAATCTCTAGTAAATCAGTGTTTTGGGAAAGAAAACAGAGGCATGAAAAATCTCATAGCAATGCGTTATTAATAAATTCTTCCTTAAGCCTTTCATTTCATTTTTCACTTTAATGTGCTCTGTTCTACTGCCAGTCTTTGGTTAGCGTTTTTAAGTGTTATTCCTTTGCCAGAGGTTTCCAAATAGACCTGGGATGGAACATTAAGCATCTGATAAAATTTTGTGGTGCCCCACCGCCCCCCCACATAGAAAATTTGGACTTACTCCAGGTGGAAACAAACTTCTAATGAAAGCCAATGGGCTCTTTAATATTTTAATTTCTTTTTTATTTTTTTTTTCCCAAGAAATAATTTGCCTAACAATTATCCTGCCAGCTCTAACCAGGATATCCCTAGTGAGATTTGCAACCAGGATAACAAGTTAATTCTTATAGTAGTGCTGCCTTCTAGGTTATGAATTTCCCTATAACCTCTGATTTTATTGCAAGAGAGCTGTCAGGGATGCACTGGACAACAAAAGCTTTGATTGTCTGGGTTAAATTTCAACCGGCAGTTTTAATCAGTGAGGTTTTTCACTTGTAAAACCCACTGACTCAGTGCAGTCAGTTGGTACAGGTGATGCATCGTGCTGTACCTACCCTGTTCCTGTTTCTTCTGCCGTTCTTCAAGAGGTCCATCACTGGCTTATTTGTCCTTGATGAGCGGTGTTACACTTTAAATCTTTTTCTTCACTCTTCATGTCTTCCTTTTCCTTCCTATTTCTCTTGTTTTATTTTTTTTCTTTCTTTCTGTTCTTTTTACTTCTCCCCTCTTTTTCCAACGATTATTGGAGTTGTGCTTTAGCACTGGTTTAGGGTTTATCACAGGGCTGAAACCTCAGCAAATTCACAAGGGTACAAATCCTGCAGTGTTTGGGATCTGTATGTCTCCACAGGGCAGTTGGGGAGGAAGGAGAGGAGTGATGTGATGGGGAAGGTCTAGTAGAAGACCTCTGGATACAGGCAGGAAGACACTTAAGGCAGAACCGAACTTGTCAGCAAATGTCATAATTATTTTGATTGGTTTAGCTGTGTTGGTACCCCAAGTTACGTAAACGGGCCTGGAGGCTTAACGTTCCCGTCTATTGACCACCCATGGGCACCTGTTCTCCTCTAAAAATGTTGTTGATAGCTTGCAGTGAGCATTATGTTCCACTTATGACTGGAGCTTTGCACATAAATAACTTGTTAAGAGCTGTGGGAAACCTCCTGTTGTAACCATGGTCCTCTGATTGCAGGGAGTTGACTCTTCCCTGCGTTTGCCTTGTATTTCTCTATTAAGGACATACGATTATCCTGTAGCAGGTGGCATTGCTGTGCAGAGAAATCTATGCTTGCTATCTCCAGCCTTAACCATTATCATGAGAAGAATAGATTTCTCCTCTTCTGTGTATTAAGGACATGTTGTGACTTTGTGGAATCACTGCAGGAGTAAATGATGTATGAAATGAGAAATCTCTGCTCAGCGCACACAGACACAGCCAGGGCTATAAAATGTTCAGCTCAGATGCAGCCAGAAAAATCTCTGAAGTATCCAACGTGAGCCCCAGTTCTTCCTCTGGTAAAGCCTGTTTCCACCACTGTTGGCTTAAATCTTTTCCTGGTGCCGTCACAAGTCTTGACTGATCATGACAGGGAGAGATGTCGAGGAGTTGGACTCGATGATCCTTGTGGGTCCCTTCCAGCTTGGGATGTTCTGCGATCCTCTGTCTGCTCCAAATGTGGAGACCTCACCACGTGCACATGACGTGACTGTTTTCCTTGAGGCTAGTAGTCAAGGACAGATGCTCCCTAGCTTGGGAGCTGTGGGCCCCACCTTCCTCATTTTCCCCAGGTGGCTGATCTGGACAAAGCTGGCAGATGTTACGTGCAACTCAGTCCAAGCGAGTCCTGGAAAGTTTTGCAGTTTCCTGGGTTTTATTGCCATGTGTGGATAAAGCCTAAGGGCTGAGGCTAAGTCTGTATATTGACACGCAGCTGTCTTTCCTCTGGCTGCTGATCCTCCTCCTTTATCCCCCAGGAAAGCACGTGCTTCCCTTGCGGACAGCTTGCAGGGCAGGGCGAGAAGCCGATGGGTAAGCTCACTGCTCGGGCTGCTTTGGCGACCAGTGTCCAAGCTGTGCATGGAAAATCGAGCACTGCTGCCAGAGGGCTCAGTAAGGCACCACCTCCAGATACAGTGCTTGCTGACTTGATCTTATGAGTGTGTGAGGGGACGGCAGGTGACTCAGCTCAGACACAGTTTCTTTCACTGCTGTTACTGCTTTGCAGACTTATCCATATGTGCTCCTCTGGTGTCCAAGAGAGAGATGGGGCTTGTGGAGAAGAAAGAAGTACTGCAAGTGGTGACAGTCCTGCAGCTCAGGCCCTGTGTGCTCAGCCCTGCAACCACGGGAGGCAGCATGGGAAGGAGGGTGGTTACTAGAAAACTAAAGTAACCGAAGAGAGTTCAATTGGGTGAAAAATGCAGCAGTGATTTTGGGAAAACTTCAAAATTTACATTTCAAATCTAAGAAATTTTAAGGAAAAAATCTCAGAAGCAACTGTAGAAAACAAAAAAAGGTTTGCATCAAAAAAGGATGCAATATATTTTAATGGTTATTTCAGTGCTTTGGTGCATGGAAGAGACAAAAGGCATGTAGTTGTTACACTGAGAAGTGGCAGCAGCAGGAGTATGGAGCCCCTTGTAAGGTAGGTTCACTGAGCTAGAAATGTAGCACTGTATGTACCTTCTAAAATAAGCTCAGCTCCCTTTCTGGAAAAACAGATGCTTTGGTTCATTTTGAACCTGTAAGATCCTTGCAGATAATTCAGTTGGAGAACAATTTGGAATAATTCACGAAGGATGTTCTTCTTCCCATGTTTAACAATGAGGTAGAACAACTGAGAGAGAACTCCCTTGGCTTCATGCCAATAAGCTGCATCAGTGTTCCTGGGAGAGTGCCTGGAAGTTGCAAAAAATACATCATCTTCTTGGCCGAGGCTGGATGAGCTATCAGTTGAACAGAAAAAGAACATTTCTGTGCTGCTCTAAGTGGCTGCTTCTTCCTACTCTGGTGTTTGAGGTGAGCCCTTTCCCTTCTTCAGACTTCCCTTGTGACAGGCAGGTCGCAAGGCTGTAGGATGCTGCTGCTCTGCCTCACCCCAAGGCCCAGGATGGTGTGAGCGATTGCATCTTGCAGTGGCACTGACTGTGTCGCCTCCTGTCCAGCTGCCCTGCAGAGCCCTCTGGCTGCCATCGCGCCTCCCCTGCATCCTTCTGACCCTGGTGCCCAGTGGCAGACTCTCCTTGCTATGCCACATGGATGGGAGGCTGGGACCGAGCAGTGATAACTGCTGCTCCAGTGCCTCTTAACGTCACTTTTCTCTGTCAAAATGTTAGGTGTGGATAATGTGGGCACTGCTGGTTTTGGTGGTGCTTTCTTGCCACATTTGTCATGTGTGGGGAAAAATAGCCGTGTTCTGTGCCATCAGCTCCTTAGCTATCACCCTTACCAGGTCTCTGCCAGGGACGGATAAAGCTAGTGAGGGAAAAGAGGTGGTGGAAAAATATTTTTGTTGTTGTTGTTGACTCATGGATGCGGTCCTATGTGCTTTGCTGTGCTTTTTAGGCATGCCTGGTAAGCTATAAGAGCTTCTTCAGGGATTGCAGAATGATGTTCTTCTGAGGCTTGTAGCAAGGGTACCTGCCAGTTCCTTCAAGGGTTTTCTTTAAAATCACAGATCTGTAGGATTTTCTGTTGAGAAGAGAGCTTTATGGAGAACTCATCTGGGGGCTTCCAGTAGGCTCTGTGAGAACATTTTAACATAGATCCTCCCACCATCTGATCTGTTATCAAGGACTGTTCTACAGCGATGCAAGCCTGGCTCTTCTGCCTTAGAGACTTTGGAAGTGTATCTGTCTGTGCATGCTTGTCTGGAGGTCAGTTGGTTTTCTGCGTGGCATGTGGTGCTCTTCATATTTTTGCAGTGCCCTTTCACCCTTGACCTTCTCTGCCTCTGTGGATTGAAAACAGCTAAGCTGCCTGTCCTCCAGCTGCTCCCGTCTGTGCCTGAGCACGTGCTCTAATGCTGTTGGGTGAAACCCAGTTTAAAACTTCCACACTTGTCCTTTGTGTTTCTCGGGGGAGACAGCTCTTGTGGGGCTTTTACCAGCACAGCGGCTACTTGTAGCTGTGTACTGCAAGAGCTTTTTCAAGATTGCTATATCCATGTCTCAGTTTTTTTCTACTCATTGCACACCGTAGTAGCGTTACTGTTGTGCTGAGACTTCTCACTGATGTTATATAGCATTGGTAACATTTTATATTCCCCTTGCACCGCAATGCTCTGCAGAATTTTTTCAGTGTTATGAGTTTGTTCTGTGCTGGCAGAAATAGCAGCTCCATAACTCCTGATTAGTTTCTGACCATCCCTCTTTTAACCTTCCACTCAAACATGGATTATTTTGGGTACCAGACAATGCAATGTACTGCAGTGACTAATTGAGCAGATGATATATGAGTAGATGGGGAGGTATCTGCCGTATGGAGTTCCACTAGCAATCTGCACCGACAGACCGCTGCGGCTGGCGGCACTGCTGGCATCTCCTATGCAGAAACGAGGTGCTCAGCCCCGGGCTGCCACAATGCTGGGGTGGCCTTTCTGGACCTGATTAGCAGGTACGAGCACACCATCATTGATAATGTGCCAATTGTCAGGGCATTTACATTTTGAGTCTTTTTACTGTTTGCATTTTGTAATGCATGAATGCTAGAATGTTACAAAGTTTGCTACAAACAGAGAAAAAAGCTAAGTTTGCATAGTCTGATTTTTGTTGTTAGAGTATATTAAAGCCCAAGTTGTTTTTCCTGATAGACTCTGATCAATACGTCCCCCAGAGCAATGGCACTGAATTTCCTTGTCCTTTAACAAAAACTTAAGAAAGTCTAACTCGAGTCATGTAGAGTTAGCCAGGAGGAGATACCTGAGGACCTCCCTCTTGGGAAATACATTTTATTTTTCCCTGTGGTAGACCTCCAAAGGTCCCAGTGTAGTGAGCACAGCAACACTGCACAGTGAAGTCTTTCTGAGGCTTTTAATTCAGTAGCTTTGCTTTTTTCTTTCTTTCTTTCTTCTGTTACAAGCTTATGTGTATGAAAAACGATAATTAGCTGCTTTGGTTTAGACTTCCATCACAGTCTAATGGGTTTAGATGCATGTTTCATAATAAAATTCATAGTCTGTGTTAAAAATACAACCACAGAACTTGACTGGGGTAATGTAGTAATGTTTGTAGAGAAATGTAATAAGCTTGTGGTAGAAACCACATGTGCCTGAAAGTTGCAGAGCATGGCTGTGAATGGGAGCCTCTCTGCCTGGATTTTGAACCGAGGAGGGGACGATCTCTCTCCTGGTTTCTGCGGAATGGTTCAATAAAGCTAATTTTGTGACACTGGACAGGACCTCTCCATCAGGGCAAACTGACAGCCCTGGAGGCTCAAAGCCCTCTTTAAATAATCCACAGAAGAAGCATTGCATGGTCTGTAATTGCAAAAGCTTCCCAAAGAAATTGATGTCTTTCATAAGTGTAGTTCACGGAGCCTCATTTTTTGTGTGTGTGCAGGCTTGCTTCACCTAATAAACCCAGCTGTGTGTTGTGCTATAATTGTAAATCCTGGAGATCAATGTATTTCTTTTCCGTTTAACAACTTGGGAATGAATGCAGCGCTGCACAAAAGGGGATGGTTAATGGTAGTGGTTAAGCAAGATGTTACAGGCAGGTGTGGTAGTTAGATAAGGCAGCAGTCCCATGGGAGAGTCTTGGTCCTGATTTATGCCATCCTCTGCCGGTAGCTAAACCTTGACTTCGTAATGAATGTCTGGGACATTTTGGGGCATTAAGAATTGGTTTTGTCTTTATTTTCAGGAGGGAAAAATGCATTTCACCCTTGTGCAAGGAGCATAGCATTTGAGCTTTTTTCCTTCCCTGTGGGGAAGGGAAGGAGGAGGCCAGCAGTTACCGCCCGTTGGGCAGCTCTTGTGCTGCATTTTGGTGTGTGCACCGGGACAGCCAGGCGGCGCGGCTGCCAGGAGGCTGCATCTGTTCCTCCTGACTTGCGTGCAGACTTCTCCTGGGAGCTCACACAGCTCCCTCCACCCTGCTCCTCTGAAGGAAGGCAGGATTTTTCAACCCACAGGAGATGATGATGTGCTCAGTGATCATTATCCTGTTAAATCTGTACCCTTTGATTCCTGGCTTGCCAGGCAAATGCGCCTCGCGGTGTTTCAGCCGCAGGCGTCCTTCCCCAGCTCCTCCGCCCCGTGTGAGCCCTCCTCAGCTTTCCTCCTTTGGCCACCTCCTGCGGGAGAGGTCTCCCACCAGCAGCACGTGCTGGCAGCCAGCCCTGGCTGTGTGAGGAAGGCTCCATGCCGGGGCGGGATGTCCTCGCTGGAGCTGGGGAAGGCTTTGGAGTCGGGAGCTGTGCTAACTAACGCTTCTGCGTTGTTTAAGGCTCGGGGAGCAAAAGCTGTGCACAGAGGCACTGAGCGAGGCTTGCGTGTTGCTAGATTTTCATATGGGGCTGTAACTGGATTAAATCGTTGGATACACAATTTAAATTCTGTCTGGTTTGCCTAATCTTCAGAAATCCTGGATAATGGTTTGTGTAAGTTTTCCATGCCCAGGGTGAGTGAGTATTTGGGGCATGTGCAGCTCCCCCTGTCCCAAGCAGTAGGCGGAGACCGCAGCTGAGAAGTGCTGCAGCCTGCACCTCCTGATTTGTTGTGCTGCTGTTAATGCTAATGTTGCACTGTTTACGTTAACATAATTACATTAACATAAACAAAATGTTTATATTAAAGTCACTGCAAGGGAATAATCATTCTCCTTTTCCTGTCTCACATCTCCATGTTGCACAGTCTTTTCATACCTTTTAACAATAACTTGTAGCAAAACAACAACAAAAAAACAGATCTGGAAAGTGCAACTGATAAGCAGTGAGATAACTCATGCTGGAGCAGGGATGGTGTCAGTCTTTCAGATACGTTTTTGAAAGCAAATGCTCCTGAATCTTGTTTTCTGCATAAAGAGATTCTCAAGGGGATGGCATCAGATGATCAATTCCAATTGAGAATCAAAGGGAATTAAAGAATAAATTTTTAAAAGCATTTGTGGTCCGAAGGCCAAATTTCATCAGAAATCAGTAAGACTTAGGCTTTTTACACAGTTCAGGCCTAGATAGTGGCATGTGCTTAAAATAAGTTCATTTTATCAGTAGGGCTTCTCAGCAGTGTATTAAGATAAAAAAAAAAAAAAAAAAAAAGATGCACAAGTTTCTGCAGGAGTGCAATCCTACTGACTTTTGTAAAATTAAAGCATTTTATTTTCATGTCTTTGGAAATCTCTTCTTTAATATCAAGGTGTAGGTTGAGGAGCCTAGCTTTAGCTATCCAGTATTAAAAATCTTGATCTAAAGCAAGTTTATTTTGCCTTCAGAAAGCAAGCTTTTCTTTCACTATATTGACCCCAACAGTTACAGTAATTATAATTAATATTAATAGTCTCTGATATTTTTTCTATCACTCTTTTCTACCACAGCAAGGGTTTTAATACATTTTCTAAAACATTTGCTCTGAGACGGAAGCTTGTATGTCAAGTTTCACCCTGGAGCAAATTCCTATTTTCAACTTGAAAATACAGATTTCAACAGAAATGCTGACAGCCTTCTAGCGGCACATCTCCCACAAGAGCGAGGGGGATAACGCATGAAGCTCTGGATCTTTTATGACGTTAATCTTTCTGAGAGAAGAAAGAGATTTGATAATCCAAGTACACCAGTCAGGAGCTGTTGGTCTCTTCTGTGTCTTGAAGATGAGCGTCAGGAAGTACCTAAGGCAGCCCATGTCTTTAGACTTGCCCACTAAATTATTTAGATATTATTTAGATATTCATATCTACTTTTGTACTGTATTACTTCTGCGAGTGCTAGAGAGACTGATTTATGTAGAACACTGAAACAAAAAGATGGTTTTCAAAGTGGCCACTGGAAAGGGTACCTTTATTTGGTGCACCTTTTCCATCGTTACTGAGGTATCTTGTTAAAGGCTGCAGTTTTTATTTGCTGTCCTTACTGTTAAATTATTACTTCTTCTTTCATTTGACCTCGTTCAGGACAATTTGAGGTTTTTGCTTGTGTGTTTGTTTGTGTGTGCTGTTAATCCTGGCTCTTATATATATATATGTTTGAAGTTAAGTAAGTGCTTAATGGCTTTTGTACAGCAAAGTGTACGGCTTCTCTTGGACATGCAGCTCCAATCTGGGGGAGGGCTTTTTTATTTTTTAAATTGACTTTTGGGGGAAGATGTGTTGCATGCAATGGGAATATTCATGTTTTAAAAATGAAACACAAACATTACACCCAAGTAGCTTCTGAGCCAACGCTTCTGGCCCTGCTGCTGCAGAGGATCTATGTGTACTGACCTCTGTGTCCCCGTGGACGGCCGCTGGATGTATGGGATCCATCCAGACAGGCAGGAAAGCAGCTCAGGATGTGGGAAAAGGTTGTTTAAATTGAGTTAGAGAGGAAAAGCAGAGAGGATCGAGTGTGATACCTTGGGTAATGCAAGACCTTAGTGTGGCATTGGCAAGAGTCTTCTGCAGCTTGTTGAAAAGCCTTGCCTTCTTTTAGACTGTAAACCTCACAGACTCTGCCAGTCCTCAGAGATGTCTGTATGCTCTTGGGTTTTCTTGCCTCCCTTTTCCCTCTTTCCTTTGACCAGAAGCAGAAAACAGAGCAGATGCAATAAAGCACTTCCATCCAAGTGAGCATTTGTGAGCTGGGAGTAAGCACGCAGCAGCCACCTGTGGCTCTGCTCCCCCTCCATGAATTATGCAGCTCTCTCCTTCAAAGCGCTCTCTTCCACACAAAAAACGGCTCCTGGGATGGTACTCACCAGGATTTAGGTTTCCAGGAGCATCAGTGCAGTACCTTCCCTCAGACTTAAATTCACTTTAAAAATCCATTACAGGCCCTATTATCAAGGGCACCATTAAGCCTTTGTAGCATTCATCTCTTTGGTATATATGTTAAGTGGATGATCTGTTTCCAGACTAGCAGGTAGTATGACACCATATATCACAAAGCTGCAGATACATCTGTGCCAGCAGTTAGATACTTGGCTTGATTTGCTCAGATGCTGAGCACATGTAGTGTCCTTCGGTGCCAGATGTTGTCATGTGTCCAGGTAAATTTGGTATGAGCATTAAGCACAGTGGGGCAGATTGTGTTCTCCCATATAAAAAAAAATGTCAGTCCTTACTGGACAGAGAGGGTGTATGTTTCCAGGTATAAATTGCAGCAGGTACCAAACCCGTGGATGTCTTCTAGCCAGCCATCAGACTTCTTTTCTGGCCTGTACAAATCTGTCCCAGCATTTGTTTGTCTTTCACTGGCAGCATAGCAGTGTTTTACTGAAGATCTACTAAAGCATCTCTTTAGCTTTAAGCTTGTTAATAGTCATAGTTTCATGACTTTTTCCATGCATAGGGAAAACCACAGTAGGCTACCGAAAGCACTAACTATCCCTTCAACTCTTATTATTATACTTTGGAGTAATTGCAGTTATTCCCTCAAACCTACGTATTTCTTAGAAAACCAAGGGCATGTCGTGAAGCTTTATAGAGTCCATCCACGTTGCCAGCAGGATTAGTTTTCTCCCTGCCAAAGGCTTTGTGCATCAGAGTCCTCTGGTTTGACCAGCTGAAGCATTCACACACGTACTGTTTAGGCTGTAGGGTGCTGTGTGGTGGGGTGCTCGCTCACCCCTGTGCTCGCAGGGGACAAATGCAGGGTTGGCACCAGCACATAGGACCCCAGACCTTGATCTGAGAGATCTGCATTAAGATTCTGGCACTGTCGCAGCCTGGGACAAGTCGGTGGTGTGTGCTGGGGATGTGCTGGGTGAGCGACAGCCAAAACTGCAGTGGTGCTGCACCTGTGCTGTGGCAATGAAACCAGGTTTGCATCCTGGCGAGAACGATGCTGTGCTGTGCCAAGAGGAGGTCCCTGCCCTTATGCATCACCAGGGCAGTAAATGGGTCCCCAGCTGCAAGGGTCAGGCACTGCAGGAGCTGCCAGGTTGCCCACTGGACTTCTTTTCTTGCCCTCCTGGTGTGGTGTGTTGGGGGAAGGATTATGAGGCATTAGGTTTGCTGCTGGACAAATTGGGGTTCTGCCGCTTTCTGCTGGCATTCTCTGACCTTAGGGAAGTCGTTGGCCTCAGACCCTTGTAAATTAATGGTATTTTCAAATATGATTTAAGATGTAATAAAATCAGTGGAAATTGGAGTCTAAATACACTTAAAGACCTGGATATTGGTTCCTGTCTCAAAAATCTTGCAATGTATGCAAACGGTCTTACATGCCTAAAACAGGGCTCTGTCTTGGCCAGAGGATGGGAAACTTTTGTATGTCTTTCTGTGCCACAGCTGGAAACATCCAGGTTATAAAAGAAATGGTTGGTAAGAAGAGAGATGATAGATTTTTTTTTGTCAGCCCGTATAGCCACCAGCTGGCTCTGTATGTATGCATTTTATATGCAGCACAATTCAGTATGGTCAGGCTTTTTGCTGTTTGCAGTGAACTCCATTCAAGGTAAGAAATATATTTGTGCTGCCTCAGTGGGAAGGAAAATCTGTTGCTTCGAGGACGTAGGCTGCTTCAGTGTGCTGCGGCACGTGTGAGCATCATGCACCGACACAAGATGGAGTGGAAGCGAGTTAAGAGCTCCTGAGATGACAAATTTGCTGATGTACACCGGCTTCGAAACGTGCAGCTCGTGCTGTGAATGAGGCCAGGGTGTGTAACAGGTTGTGATGTGCTTCAGCAGTCTGATGAGGCGATGACATGGGAGATAACTTGGGATATAGTAATGTGCTTGGATCCGCTCCAGCACACATGCCTTCTCGCTTCTGTAGTGCCTTTTCTTTAATCTCCACACATTCTTCTCCTTCCTTATCTTAATCACGTCTTGCCGCCTTCGAAAAGCAGTGCTCTGATATTACTGGTATTTTATTTAGTATTTGTGCTAGCATTGCACCAGCTAGATCTGTTGTATGGTTTGTTTATTTTCAAGGGGTGCGCAGACGTGTTGAGATATTCGAAAAATAGCAGTTTTTCCAGAGAAAAAATCTCCCTATGAAATTGCTGATTTTCATTGCGAGTCCATTAAAATGTCACTTAGTGGTGTGTGTTTTAGAGCAAAGGCTTTCTTCCTCTGCCATTGCGTATGATGTATTTAGATTTGCATTTTAAGATCTGAAATATTTGTGCCTCAAAGGACAAAGTCAAGAGGTCTGCAAGTAAATTTACTGTTGAGATAACATTGAAATAGGAAGAATGCCAGTGAGCTCTGGCAGGCACGTGTTGGGCCCCCGCTTGGAGGGTTTGCTTCAGCCTCCCCCTGGCTTTCTGTGCGAGCCCTGGGTGCTTACTGGTTCTTTTTACAGCCAAAGATGCTGAATCCAAAATTAAATACAAAGAAGCATAAATAGCCCTAATTCTTGCCTTTAATTATTATCATTGCTTATTACGGACTGGATGCCTGTGTCCCAGTGCTGTCACTTCTCCTCTCTGTCATCAGGCTGCTGTTGCAAGGGACAGCAGCAGCCCAACAATGGCCTTAACGCTGCTGTACTGCCGGTAGGCAACTCATCTTCCTAGAGTCCAGCGCTCACCACCTCAAGAATAAAGAAGGATCCTTAATTTTGTAGTGTCTTAACAGCTGAACATGTTTTGTAGCCAAGTTCTGTTGAGATGTACAGCAAGATGCAAGAAACCAGTGGTTCCTTTGCCTAGCTCTGTTGTTACACTGCTCGTTCCTCCATCGGGCTGCTGCTCTCGCTGCTCGGCGCCTGCCTCCAGCTTTTATGTGTGTGCGTGCTCCCGGGTGCTGTGAGTGCTCCTGCTCCAGCAGCTGGGGAACTGAAAAACTCAGGTTTGACTTTTCAGGGTGTGACTGATGCCGCCTCAGGTGGGAATGAGTTGGATATCTGCTCAGCAACCTGCTGAGCTGCCCTACTGGGGAGCAGCAGCATGTGGATAACCTGAATGTTTTTGGGAGGGCAGCAGCTTTTGGACATCCACACCTTCCTAAAGCTCTGGCTTTGAGGCTGAAATTCTCCAGACTTGGCCTGGACTGTGCTTTGTTAATTTAGTGCATGGCTTTGTTAATTTAGTGCATGTATGCCTGTGGACTATTTCTTAGGCATAAACAGACGTAGTGAGCCTCCAGTCTGAAAGTGATTTAACCAACCCCTCTGTATTTCCATAGAAATAGTAGAACACACAGAAATTAGAAAAAGGTTGTGGATTACTTGCCTCTAAGGATGTTGAGGTACAGGGGGGATTCTTGCTCTGCCTTTAGCTGGAATGATTGTGTGGGGTTTAAGAATAACCCCAGCCCACTGTGGTGCAAGACTCGTGCAGCTGCTCGGTGGTTCGGGGTGGTGACTGCACCAGCCGGCCGGGCTGCTGGGGGGGACTGGGAGAGGTCTGTTGGTGGGCTCCGCGCAGCACTGATGGAAGGGGTGATTAGACTGTCTTCCTTCTCAGACAGCTGCAGACAGCTCTAATGTGTTAGATAACATTGCCGTTCAATAACTGCATGCTAATACAAACTCATCTATCTTCATTTACTATCCTGCTGCTGTGCTTTCCTTTTCTTTTCTCCTTTTATTAGTGTTTTGGTTGGTCGACATGATGATAGTTTATCAGCTCAGCAGGGGGAAGCCTCGGTGTTGCCTGGCTTGGGAGGGTGCAGCAGGGATGCCCGTGGTGTCAGGGAGCCCTTGAGTCAGCAGCACCATGCCTCTGCGTTACGCTGTTGCTGGTGGTAATAGTTAATTTAATTTGAGAGAGTTTTAAATCCATGCACCTGATCCTTTGTTGCTGCTAAAGAGCTTTGGGCTCTTCCAGGAACCTGGGCTCAGCTCAGCTGGCTGCATTCAGGTAGCAGATTTTCTACCTAAACCTCTGTGCAGAATCGCTAGGGATTTTTATCCCCCTTCTTTGCCAACAGGATGTTGCAGCTGCATGTTGTTACTTCCGTGTGGCTCTATGAAGCAGCCTGTTTGAAAGACTGGTATGTTAGAAGTAGGTTAAATTGAGCTTTAGGGGACTCTTGTTGGTAGACTGGGCCATGAGGTGTTCGCTAGCTGATGCCAGTGTATGGATGTTTTTTGAAATTAACATGATTGGATGTTGTTAGAATTTAACATGATAATAAACCACATGAACGGAAACATGATGTACTTATTTTAGACAGAGGAACAGTGAAGTGACTGTATTAGTCTGAATGTAGGATTAAACCTGAGGGAAAAAATGTGGCTGAGTTTTTTTCTTGGGCAGTGATTGGGATTACCTGAAAACTTTTACCAAAGTCTCAGAATTTCATCTGTCACTAATAGCAGGAAATAGGACTTAGCGCTTTATTGCTAGGTCTGGTATATCACGGGAGTAGACCATATGCATGTGTAATGATTTGCAGCTGTTTATTTTAATTTCATTTGACTAACGTATAGACTAACACAGAATTCACAAAGGCAGTTTTAATAAATGCCAGAAATATGCACAGCAGGGTTCTTCTGTTTTTACATAAACAGCAACTTACTTTCTGCAGACAATTACAGGCGTGTAACATATGGGGAATTATGGAATGAGGTCTGCAATTGCCCCGTATTTATTTCAGAATTCATATGGGAAGCATTTATCTTGCTTCGTTGTGGAGAGGCATGCCTGTGCAATCTGCTCTTTGGCACGAACACCAAGGGTCCTGCGTGGCCACTGTGCCGCCCCGTGGCTGACGCAGCCCACCCACAGCCCTGTGTTTGAAAAACGTTTCTGTAAGGGCTTTCAGAGTGGCAATTTCACTGCCTCATGAACTCCCAGTACGGTAAGAGGTAGATGATGCCTAGAAAAGTTACATTCATAAGCATAAAAGTCAAAGAATAAGAGTAAAGTGTGGTTACAGACACACAGTTTCAACTGGTCAGCCTACCCTGGGGAGCTACGTGAGCTTCTGTGACAGTGATACCAAGAAATCGGTACGTGTTGCTCCTCAGCCACTAATAAAAGTATCCTGCTGGTAATTCGTGATGTACTTGCCTTTCCTTCCCCTCCTACCTTGTATAGCCCAGCCATAGTCAGCAGATGGGATTTTTTTTTTTTCCCCGTATGTGATGCATCTCTCGTCTCCAGCCTTGATTGCAGAGGGATGTTCATTTTATAAAACTCAGGCAGGTATTTTAAAATAAGTCAGTGGAGTGGCAGCCAGTGTTGGCTGGAGATGTGAATTTTGACATTACAGAAGATAAAGGCAGATCTGGGAAAACTCACTTTAGTCCCTGAAATCTAACAAATACAATAGTCAAATTGCATACATTTACCATTCTCAAATCCAGCATAGTTGGTGGTTACTGTTATTTTTATGTTTGCCACTAGCACACAGAGCCCTCAGACCAGGTTCAGATCCCTGTTGAGGCACACACTGAGAGATAAATTTGTACTGATTAACATCTTCCCAGAGTCTTGCAGTCACCTTAAATATATTGCATTTATTGCTGTTGTCATTAGCTATTTGTACCTAGGTAGTATTTAGGAAACCCAGTCATGTATCAAGATCCCATTGAGTTAGGCTCAGTACAAATAAACAATAAAATGACTCACACTGCTCCACAAACCTTACAGTTAATGACTTAACTAATTACTCTAATTAATCTGTGCAAAAATTGGAGAATTTGCCCTGAGACCTATTGAAAAATTAGTAAACACGTACTGTCCTTTCTTCTGTCATATATTCTCATCCTGAGGGTTTTACCTCTGCCCTTGATTATGTGGAAGCGCAAGAATAGCTGTGCTGGGATGTAGGAGTAGCCCCAGGTTCCCACTTAGCCTTTGTTTACTCGGAGGACCTTCCAGCATCCATGCATTTTTGAGCCAGGGAAAGTGGGCTGGTATTTAACAGTGCTCAGTGGATTGTCTTTGGATTTGCAGGGAATCTGCACATGTTGGCTGATGCAAGAACGAGGATTATTTTGGTTTGTGTGTGGAACATGTTGGCTTTCATTTCTCTTTGAAAAGGCTTGGTCCAGGAAGGATTTTTTATTTTTGAGGCTGGTCTAGTAGAGCACCTTGTTTCTTAGAAGAATGTATGTATCTCGAAGTGTGATAAATTATTTGGCCTAAAGGACATGATACTTTCCTTCTAAAGGTATCCTCTCAGCAATCTGACCTTTTAAAAATGATTTTTTTTTTAGTTACATATTTTGTGTTAGCTCATACTGTATGTGCCTTTCTTTCCAGCCTTATTTTGGAGCTTAAATCTTGGTTAGCAGAAACCCGTTTATTGTACTGCTTTTTTGTGCATCTTCTTCACTGTAGTGTACATCACTAAGCATCTGCACGCACATAGAAAAACTCTGATTTAAACCACCGCTTACCTGCCTGGGACCAAAATTAGGTTTGTACCTTCAAGAATTGATGACAGGTACAAGTAAGTAACAGTGGTGATTTGTCACTGAGAAAACGTTTCCTGTATCTGAAAGGAGACTCATTAACTATTCAGCCCCAAATGGAAGTGACCCTTAGTGAATTGCTCACAGTTATGGAGAGAAAAGGATCTGTCTTAAGGCTTTCTGTGGCAAGGTGAAGGAGTCTCTTCAAGTCAGACCACCATGACGGCATAGCAACTTAGGTTCAGTAGTTCAGATACTTTTTTTTAATCTGTAGAAGAAGGTATGGAGAGCAATTGCCAGTATTGCAGTGTCTTTGGGTGCTGTCATGCAGGCTCCAAGCCACGTACTCTTTTGCCCAGAGATTGTGACTTTGGTTTGTGAGGCATGTAATGTACTTTAACTCACACAAATTAATCTAATACTTTGCCTTGAAGTTCATGCAGAGCATAGGAAGGCATCGGCAGCATGTCAAGTTCACAGGTTCTTTCTGTGTTACGTCCGGAGAAAGCTTTCATGGGGTTCTGAAGTGAAACTCAGATTTCAGATTTCGAAGTCCTACAGTCTTTGTTTTAAGTCCATGTACATACCTGAATTGCATATTGATGCCAAGCACTGGCTTCTGAATGTATTTTACTTGGTGTTTTGGAGTCTGGATTTCTGATAGTGATATGTTTTGTCAATAATCTGAAAATGGAGTAAGACTATCTGGAGGAATATATACAGAGCAGCCTGAAATCACACTTAACATGGTTACACAGGAGAAAAGGTTTTGGTACCCAGGGTTATCTGCCCATAAACTTGCTGCAGAGGTGAGTGAGAGAGAGATGAGCTTATGAAGAAAAGGCTGAATATTGTCAGCAATTAGATACTTTAATAGCAGTGACCATCAGTTTTCCTCTCTCTCACAGGAAGGAGCTTTTTCATGTCAGTGTCATTGGAGGATGCTTCTGAGGACCTTGAACACATGTAGGGGTAACGTGCCCAAGATAAGGTTTAATCATGGTACAGAAAGCACAGGAAAAAGGAAAGGAAGGTCTGGGTGGCCAACAGGCAGGCTTCCTGGCTGGGCACCCAGGGCTGTGGTCTTGAAAGCCACTTGACCATGTAGACAAAAGAAAGATCATGAGCTCAAAGTCATCGTGGCATTGCCAGGTTGTTAAAGTGGAAGCAGAGATGTGAACTTTTGTCATGATGCAAAAACTTGACACAGGAAAAGGAGACATGAAGAGCAGTTGCTTAGAATATTTTAGTCTTCGTCTTGCACTTTGAGAATATGTACTATATGCTAACAATTTAAGCCCAAAAGATGAGTTGGGAGAGCATCTTGCTCTTGCTTCCTGCTCAACATTTCTTATTCTCTTTGAATTTTAGATCCAAGTTGCTCTCGGGTGTTGTCAAAAGGTGGCATATCCTTAATAAGCAAACACAGGAAATGAATGTAATGCTTTTGTCTTTTCTCCTGACCTGCATCTGAAGCAGGAGCTATGTTTTGCTCATAAATAAATTATTTTCCCAAGGAGAATTCGATCTCTGTAAACTCACGGTGTGTGGGAGGCTTTGTCATGTCAAGAAGGAAGAAGAAAGTCACAGATTATTGAAGGACAACTTTGGGAAAGATTGGGGGGAAAACTGATGACCTCCAGGCCTTGTGTGCATCAGGGGAGAGTTGGGACTCTGTCCTGCTGGAGGAAGATGTCCCTCGTTTAGGTCCTCAGCTCCTTTTTCCTACCCAGAGCTCCCAGTAAGGTCTTGTTTTCATTCTTTTCCTTTCATTCATCTCCCAAGAATAGGATTCCTGATCTTTTAGGGGACAGTAAAGTACTACCTCCCTCTCCTGAGAGGAGGCATCTTTTTCATGGCATCTTTTCTACGGCACCTCCAGGACTTGTTTGAGCTGTGAAGGGATGGGGCTCAGGATTTGAAGGCTCAATGTCTACCGCAGCAACGTTTTCTACTGGGAATCTGAATCCATGGTAAGCCTGACCTGGAAAGGGAAAGAGCAGCTAGATGAGGCTGATGACCCTTAGCATCTTACAGCCACCTTTTATTCCCCGTAAGCCATTTAATTTGGTTAAGGTGAAGAGGGCAGACTTTGTGTGGTGGGTGTTAATTGGATTTCTCCCTTGATAGAGCAAGAGGAAGGTATAACGCACTGAGCGGTTGCAAGATACTTCCCAAATTGTTTAGGATGCTGAATTGGGAGATTAATTAAAATACAGCCTTAATATCCTGTTTTCTTGCTGCATTTCTAGAACAAGCAATGGCAAAAGGTATTTTTTTAATTTAATTTTTTACTGTGAGTGTCAACACAAAAGAATAGCTGATTTCTGTATGCTGGGTAGCAACAGGGTTACTCATTAGCACAGTTTTTAAGGGAGAATTAGTTTATGGTCATGGGCTCCCCTGGCAGACTCGGGCACAGCGCGTGTGGCCCTGGGGACAGCGGGTACTTGGTGGGGGCTGCAGCCTTCCAGTGATGTGGTGTAGAAGGGAGACTGCCCTGATCAGCGGGGGCTTTGAGGGACAGAAATGAGGTGCCAAGAGGAGTGGGATGTAATAATAAATGCCTGTGTACTAGAGGGCTTGGGGAATGGGAGAGAGCATTGAGTTGAGAGCTGTGTCTGCATGGGAAGCTGTGGCACCACACACGTGGCAGGGCTGTTCTTCCCAGAGAGAAGGTTTGGCAAAGACAATGCCTCAAGAGACCTCTCATTTGCCATCTGGGGACCAGAAAGAAGAGAACGGTGTCAAGTGTGCTCTGTGCTGACACTGCTGGCACTGGGTACGTCCCTGGCAATCTCTGCCATGGGGCAGGAGGCTTGCAGAGGCCTGTGGACACAGAATGCACCTCAGTGCCAGCTCTGTGTCTGGGGGCTTCTTGTTGTCGTCTTAATTGAATGCATTGCTCTTGAAAAAGGCTACAAACACTCTGCTTTTGCAACAAACATAATCCTGTCAAGCACTGTAAGGGTTGGGGCTGGCCCTCTGGATCCATCTGGTCCTTCCCAGTCACCGTGCTCCCTGTGGGCCTGCTCTCAGAGCGAGGTGGTCAAAACGCAGCCCTCGTGTGATCCGTACTTGGGTGTTACCTCGTGTTACCCTTCCTTTGGTGCTGGTTGCTCAAGAGGGGAGGGCCTCTGGAGGAAGGCATCCTTTCTTCTGGCTGGAGAATATGATTCGGCCTGTCCTAAGTCAAGTTCCTTTGCCCTTGGAACAGACCGTGCTCTGCAGGATTTGCTTTAGGATTTGGGTGGCTTTTACTGCAGTAAAGTAGGCCAGATTTTTGTTCTGGAGGCAGAAAATTTTCTAATTTCACAAGAGCTCAGATTCTGTCTCTAAACACTAATCTTTTCTAGCTAAGTCACCTTGAACAGATTATCTTCCATGTTTGATCATCTAGAAAATTAGTGAGGTATGCTTTCAGTTCTGTTCTCTTGGAGTACCAAACACAATGGGACCAAGATGCTGTTGTACCATATCCCCTCTGTTACCAAGTGGTTTACAAAATGAACAGGGACAGTCCTACTTCAGGTAGGATAAAATCAGAGTCTCATATTTAGTTCCCCCTCAGGGTGCTTTGAGCATTAATTATGTTTTTAAAGCACTTAGTGCCTATCATCAGAAGCTCTCTATAGAAACACAAAGTTAAACAGTCACATATCGGTGACCTCTTAGGAATTGTTCCCGATGTTGCACAGCATAACCATTCATAAATTCACATTAACAGCAGAGAGCAAGCTCCGGTTCTCCTTCTTTGAGACTCCTGTCAGGCAACACATTTAAGCTTATGCTTTACTTAAACACTTGAATAGTTTCCCCAAGTTTGCTAACTTGTGTTTGATAGGAAACTAATTAAGTCTATGCCTTCACCTTCACCTTTAGCAATACTGAGACTAAGTCATGATAGAGCAGTTCTAGCTTTGTATCTAAGAGGTGATGCTCATATGTTCATTACAATAACACATAACTTAAAATACCTTGGACTTACTAACAGCGGTATTACGGAGAATGCAGATGTATACAAGAGCAGAGGCATCACAGTGGAGAATATTTCTCTCTGTGATCAAATTAACGCCTTTATTTCTGTTCTTAGATGTTGCAAGTCATAGTGTGTCACCCCTCTGACCTATTTGCAAAGCACAAACAGATGGGAAGAAATTTGAAAAGCAAAAGCACTCTCTGGGGTGTCCTGTGTGTCTGAGAGCACTGAATGCACACCAGTAAACCAACAATAAATTGTTTCGGTTGCTGAGTGAGAACAGCATCTGAGCACAGCCAGAGCAAGTATTATAAAAGAAATTAAATGCACTAAGCAAAACCCTGTAAAATAGACTTTCCTAACCTTAAAAAGTAAGTAGCAAGTTTATAGCTCAGTAAAAGGCAATTAGTGCAAAGAAGCACGTACACACTTGAAGATGCACGTATTAACCCTGAGTTTCTCCTTTTACAGATATGCTAACATGATAATTACATGTTGGCTTCACTGTGTTCTTTCTGTTTCGGGGAAAGCCCTCTGTGGGCAATGTCATCTCTAATACCTCAGTCTTTGCTAATTTAATGAGCAGGTTTATGGGTAGCCCAGGGAGGGATGATACTGAGTAGAGGGCCCCTGTAGAGAAACTTGGAAACATGCTGAGGACCTGTCTGAAAAGTGGTACAGTCCCTCATACCTTTTTGTCGCAGTTTCCCAGCTTTGTGGTTTGTCATCTCAGTGACATAAGTGCTCATGGGTTAAACATAACCCCAGCACTCCCTGCCCTTCCTAAGAGAGAATTAGGGACAGAGGAGGAAGGCTCTTGGTTGACCTCATCAACTGTGGAGATTTTATAGCCTAATGCACTAGAGCAGTTCAGTTACTGACTCCAGTTTTCTGCCCTTTCCCTTTTTTGGCTCCCAGAGGCTCTGCAGAGGCGTTGCCTTGTGCGTGGGGCTGACATAGTTTGTGTGCTGAGTGTGTAACCTATCGCATAATGACAATAACCGAAATGGAGTATCCACCTATGTGCTTATGATGGCTATACTAAAGTGTATTATTTCCTCATTTCATTCCTTACTAAGTGGCATCCTTTGTTCTCTTTATCAACAGACCTATCTGTAGAAGAAGGAAATGTTTTACAAAAAGGAGAACATGAGCATGCATTAAAGGAAACCACAAACACCAACAGCAAGTTATGGAAACATGATTTAGAAATAACAGATTCCTTGTGGCAATGAGAGTGCAGAATATGATTCTTAAGCTTTGAACGGGACTTAAAGAATGTTGGCTTGTGCTTCTGTGGGCTTTGTTCTCTTTGCACTTCCATAGTTGTTCCTCCGGTTCCTGGGGGTACCCTGCTGCGGGTGTGACTCTGGTCACGGTTTCTGTGGGGGCAAGGTGGATTTAAGAAATTCTTGGTTCTTTGTTCTTGGCTGCATGGTCCTGTCCTGGGACTGCAGCTTGGCACTTCGGGGACGTGCAAGAAGCAGCTCTGCCTGGATGCGAGAGGATTGTGATGGCGTGAGAATGGACTGCATTGCCCAGAGAAATTGAATTTTACACTGAAGCATAAAAGTAGCTACGCTGAGCCAAACAAAAGGCTCACCTGACCCTGGGTTTCTGGCAGTGGCTGGTAGGAGTGACTGCCGAGGGAGAATAGTTTGCAGAACGGCCCCACAAACCTCTGCAACAACACAAATGAGAGAGGTGATGATTTGCTGCTGAGGGCAGAAGAGTTTGGTAACTTCTTAAGCTGTCTTTACTAAGAGAGATGGTATAACGAGCAGTATATCCTAATTTTCCTTTGTGCTTTCTGATGCTTGGATTGGGTCTCAAAATAAATGAGAAGATCCCAACGTACTGCTCCTGCCATCTTTCCTGAGCAGGTCTTGCATGTAGCCCTGCCTACTGCCAGGCTGATTTCTGCACTGCTCAAATGGGAAAGCAAGATCATTTGTGCTGGCTTGTATTGCAATCTAGCTAGAAAGAATACAGTTACAGATAATTGCTTAATTCTTCACTCAAATGGGATCTTGGCTGATCAGTATAAATATGCTAGGTTGCTTTTACCCTTGACCTTTCTCATTCAAGCTTCTGTGTCCCCAGCTGTCTGATATGCACCGAGTCAGCCGGCATGTATGAGAATAGCTTGGGTGCTTCAGCAAAGTCCATCAAGCGCAGAATTGTACTTAGGTGTTTGCTGAATCAATACCCCATTAGGTGCAAGGACCAGGGGCCTTGTATTTCTTTTGAATGGTGATGTACCCTAAATTGATCTTTGAAGTTACTGGAATGGTATCAGGCTTTTCATGTGAGGTCCTGCCATGGTTTGTGTTGTATTACGTTGGTAAGCTACATACATAGACTCCTCTTATGATATTTCATCAGGCTTCAGATAGTTGTATGTTAACTCATTGCGGAAGTATTGCTGGACAAAACTTCTAGTGTTGCTCTTTAACCTCGCTGCTGCCATCTGTGGAGAGAAGCCATAACACCATGTACCTGGACAGAACATTGACTTCTTGCAGAGCATCTGTAATAGTATTTGTGTGCCTCGAGTTCCTTGTCCTGGAACCTCAGCAGGTAATTCCCACACAGGTGGTTTGCAGTGGAGCAGCCAGGCCTGCTTACATGTTGCTCACTTGGCCTTAATGGGGGAAAAATATACAAGTGTTACTTGCTTTCTAATTGCAACCTGAGCATGATGGTATTTTGTGATGTCTAAAGACAACTTAAAATAACAGCAAGGAGATCTCTTTAGATCATTTTAAGCACCTGATGGAAATCCATCCCTGTGTGTTGGTGGGGAAATGGTTGTGCCTGCATCCCAATAAGATCGAATCCTTGAAAGCAGGCCTTAGGCAGGGCTTAATAAAGTGAGCTCTCTGAAGCTCTTGAACATGGATGCAGTGTGCCTGGAGTCAGCAGTCTCTCTAAATGATCTTAGTGATGGTTTTGACCCTGATTTTTCTTTTTGTTATACATTGTGATCTACTACTACTTGTGTTGTTTTTTCCTCTCTCAAGTAAACTGCATGTATTTCCAGAATGTGATGGTCCCATGTGCTAGTCAGAGATATAAATTTGTGTTCGTGTCATAATGTGCAAGTGAGATCTCTACAGCACATTCTTTTCTGTGCTTTAGTGCAAATGCACTTCATCCATCCTCCTTTGCAGATCCATGTGTGTTATCTGGAAATGAGAGTCAGCTGCTGGTGCTGCATATGTCACTTTACTACTTGGCAACTGCCTCAAAGATATCGATACCTTGCCTGCAAAATGTACATTCCTTCTTACAACACATCTTGCACTCACTGATATAATGATGCAGCTTATTACAGCATATTTAATTCCAAAGAGCATTTTGAACTGCCTGTTACAGGAATCCCTCTTCCTCCAGCTGATTCAGGATGCTTTGGGTGCAACCACAGCTGCTGAACACCATGTGCAGTGGGGCACATAGTGAAGGTGGGAAGAGCACAGGAAAGTCAGAGCCATCAGAAATCCCCACGTTCAGAGCAGCAGAGCATAACTGGTCAGTTTGAGACAAACCTTTAATAACTGTGAGTGATTGGCATCTTGGTTTGAGCCTTTCGTTTGAAAGGGGGGGCTCCCAGCAGCACGGCAGCTCCTGTGGTGGTTGTGTTAGTACAGGCATGGGAAGAGCATTGCTCTAATTAAGTTGCTAGGAGTGCTTCATACACGTCCTGGTTTTTCCTTAGGATATAAATCACCTCCAGTCTTGTCTTTTGTATCTGAATAAGATATTTATGCGTAAGTCTACTGTTTGTTCTCCCTGCTGAGATGCAGAAAGCTTTACTTAGCTGGGTCTCCTTGGTCTTCTGATTCTAATCCAGCTATGTTGCTAAATCCTGCCTTTTTTTTTCTTTTTTTTTTTCTCCTCTCAACAAGTAACTTAAAAATGTGCAGCAGAATCATAGGCGCTAATATCTTTGGACTTTCAGGGAGCATAGATCTATGTCCAAGCTCTTCTACTAGTCCCAGGTTTTAGAATCAACTATATAATTCCTTTGAACTGAATGGCCTCAGCCAGCTGAAGGATTTCTGTCATTTTGTGCCTGAGGTGAATCTTGATCAGGAAATTCTTTTGCAGCCAGAACTTTGTAGTGTAATGGCCTAAACAGGGCAAGACTGGCTTTGAAATTCTCCTGATAACTGTATTCTCCTTGCAGCAGATGCCAGTCCTCCCTCTGGCTCTGAAGGTAATTTCGCGTGTTTCCATTTCCATATAGATAAGGAAACTTCAATTACCTGTATGTTTATGTGTGTGTATATATATATGTATATATATACACGTGTATAAATATATATTTATATTAAAACATTTCTAACCAGACTCAAAACTCTGTGCAGTCTGAATGTGCTCTCTTCTCCTATCCTTTCTATTGAGTACAAGGTGGGAGGAAACCTTGGACATTGCCTTACTGCTTCTTTCATGATGTAATCTCAGCTGTGCTTAAATCATAGATGTCGATCCAACCTGTCATTACTACATTTAATAATAAGGAGCTGTGCCTGTCCTGGGCAGCCAGTTTTGGTGCTCGCGTAGCTGGGCTGCTGGGAAATGCATACAATTCTCACCCATCCAGCTGTCACGGTTACTTAAGTGAGCTCTTAATGGTCTATTGGACAAGCTTGTTTTAGTAAGAATTATTCAATTTTATCTACACAGGAGCTTTCTTATAGATTAAATATATTGGATTACAGGTAAAATATGCTGTGTTTTCAGTTTGTCTGTGCCTGGCTAAAATCCCTGTTTGCCAAGCGTGGGCCCAACAGAATTCATCTGCTGCTTTTTTGAGTTCACATTTGTCATTCAGTGTGAAGCCAGAGGTTTGAAATTTTCTTGAAGCCACCTTTTGCCAGTCATCATTTTTGTGTTTATCTCTGCAGTATACCAACAAATCATTTGCATGGCAAAGGACGCCAGACAGCTCTGTCGGATCATTGCAGCTGCTCTGAAGGAAATGTTCAGATGTGCTAAAATACATCTCACTGGAAAAGTACTGTCCAAATGGAAGTTGATAGCATTGATCCTTTAGCAAGGGGGATTTGTCAGAAGCCTGCTGCAGCATTTGATGTTGAGGATATACTGGCTTTTGATGAGTGGTCAGCCCTGGGAAAAACATACCCAACACGTATACTGAATAAAATCGTGGAGTGTTCAGGTGAATGCTGATTTATTTTTTTTTTCCACTGGACTCTACTAAATACCATTTTAAGTTAATTTTTAAAATTTGTGTTGTTATTTTTTTTTTTCCAATAAAGTTATCTTCTGTCTTCTAATAGCTTTACTAGCACATTTGGTTTCCTTTGCAAGAGTTTAGGGATGCTTTGGGAAAGCAGTGGGAGCAGAGAGACGGTGATAGAGCCAGTTGTGTTTTGTGCTACCTGGACACCTTCTGCTGCCCCCGTACGGCACAGAGTTGTGTGCTGTGTAGGTGCGACCTGCAGTCAGACGAGTGGGCAATATTTAGTGTAATAAACAGCAAGTGTGAGCGAAGACTGAGTAAAAATTGTGTAAAAGCTGCTGCAGGGAGAAAGAAGAAAATGTATTGCCAGGTCTCAGCCTCCACCAAAGCTGAAAAGGAAAATTGGTGCCTGTTAGTCTGCCAATTAGCCTTATCTTTAATGAGTCCTCCTTTTAATAGGCTGTATTTGCAGCATTCAGCAAGTCAACACTAAAAACTTAAGCGGTTTTCCATAATTTCTAGCATTACCTATGACATTTGCCCTTTGGTGTCTATTCTGGTTTCTCGTAAAATACCCCTAAAAGCCTATTTGTTGTATCCTTTCTTTCCCTCTTCACCAAGAGGTCACACAGAAGAGCCGTATCAGCAGTGTGACACAGCACATACTAGGCCATTTACCTATTTTTTATTTATTATTTTCCTGAATCAGAAATTTCTTTTTAGGCTTCAAATCTCTGGCTGAAGTGAGGCCAGAAGTGCATGTCCCCGTGAGAGCCATTTAGGCTGGATGGTCTGTGGGGCTTAGTTTAGGAAGAGCTGTACTTTTCAAAGCCGTTTCCTTTAATTTTCTCTTTATGCTTCCCTTATTTTCAGTTTCAGAGGGTTGTTTTTTTGTATTTATTTCTTCTTGAGAAGGGATGACTTTGTGTCCTTTCTTGGTGAAGGTATAGCACGTGCCTTTAAATCCATACTGCATGTACTGTCTCATGTAGTGGGATGGCATAAACAAATGATGAAGGATGCAACTTACAGTTCTTGCCTTTTATTTGCCTTTTCAAAAATCTTTCCTATGTGATTTCCTCCCATCCTTTCCCTTCTCCACCTCCAGTGTTCAGGCTCAGGACCCCTGTTTTTCTGAAGAGACGTTCAATTTCAGATGCTTTTCTCTATTCCCTAGCCTTCTTAATGAAAGAAATTTCCTTGACTTAAGTTTGTATAGGTAGGGTTAACATTTTCTTTCATCTAGGCTGACATGTAGCAAAATGCTTTTCCAACAAGCCTGCTGCCTGGGGAGCCTGTTTGGCTGGGCGCTTTATAAATGAAGGCTGTGTATCACATTATATTGTATTTTACCAAAGGTTTTCTCTATCCCTGAAAGCTCCTGTCTCCTTATGAAACATGCTGCCAGTTTAAGAAGGGAATAATATATTTACTGTAGCTGTACTCAGTCTAGGAATAATTTGGCTTCGGAGATTAAATTTTTATATCATCTTGAAGAAAACCAACTCTTTGTCAGCCCTCAGGGAATCCAGTGTCTGGCCTTTTCAGCAGGAGGGGCTCAAATATTAGCAGATAAAAAAAAAAAAAAGACACCACTTATAACTTCTATTCCTGCAACATGAGCAATGCACTCCTATTGTTTCAAAGTTCAGATGTTTTAGGAGATTTTGAGAAAAATCGTCTTTTCATTTCTAAGCTACTTGTTGGGTGAATGTGGCTTAAGGATGACTGAAGCTCAAAAGTGTTCAGAGCTCTGATCCATACCGGGCATCTAATCTAGATGCAGCCCATTACCATCTTATGAGCTTGCAAAATTCACTAGGGAGTCTCCAAAGATCAGGCTTTTTGTGGGGGCTTAATGCTGTTTATCGCTATAGATAGGCTGGAGCAGGCATCAGGAAAGATGTTTTGGCAGCAATTCAGCACTTCTGCTTTGGTGCCTGCCCAGAATGATAAAAGATTTGGTCTGTGACTTGGAAAGGGTTCTGACTGTTTTTACTTTTTAGCCCAATTCTTCAAGGAAATAAGCTGACGCGATCACGCTCTTGCTCTTTCTTGCTCTGTGTGTAATTTCTGGCACTGTGGGCCCATTTCAAGCAGGTTTGGCAGAGAGCTGGAAGTTTTAAAAGTGCAAAGATGCTGCAAGCACATTGCTAGTAAGAAGCCACAGCAAAAGGCTGTGCTGAAAACCAGCTCTGGACAGTTGTGTGTTGGGAGCGACCGGCTTCAGAGGCGATTTCGCCTCTGTTTCTGCATCACCAGAGGTGCTTAATCGTTCATTTGCAGCGTTACGCCATTTGAACATGGTACAAGAGATTGCTGGTCCTTCGAGAACCAAATGGTGTTTCCATGCAGGCTGTGAAGGGCAGACAGAAAACGAAAGAAGATGCATGTGCCACCGCCAGGAACCTGCACGTGTAGCTCTAAGCTCCTGAGCAGTTTGCTTGGTTCTGCTGGCTGGGAATCGGAGGGGTGTCCTGGGCTGTGCTGGCTGTGGTGACTTGGGAGCACAGTGACTAGGTACCCCAGGGAGGATTTGGGGTGTTTGCAGCCTCTCTGCCTTGAGAGAGCCTGAATCTGCTGACCCTGCACGTCGTGACCAGGATTTAGACCAGGCTGTTGTCCGTGCAAGCAGGGACTGGAAAAGCAATTCAGAGAGCAGCAGGGGAGACAGG
Source organism: Netta rufina (assembly GCF_964035555.1). NCBI lineage: Eukaryota > Metazoa > Chordata > Aves > Anseriformes > Anatidae > Netta > Netta rufina. The sequence goes on along the minus strand of NC_140145.1, from coordinate 2,035,422 downwards.
GAGGAGGAAGATTTGGGGGACTGGACTAGATGATCTTTCAAGGTCCCTTCCAATCCTTAACATTCTGTGATTCTGTGAAGGAGAGCAAGGAGAGGAAGGGACACGGTTGCACACAGGAACCCTATCTGAAAGGTTTGCTCCTGGGAAACACAGGGGTGTTTCTGTGCACCTGGCTGTGGGTTAATGCAAATCCCAGGATGCTCTGTGCTGAGAAGCAGCTTTCTGTGGGCTGAGGCTGATTTCTGAAATTATGTCAAAGATGCGTAAGGACTGTGGGATTGTGTCCTTTGTGCAGCCCTAAAACTGAATGAGTACAAGCAAATGAATGGATTGATGGGATGAGGGTTGCTCTAACAGTTTGTTTTCAGTCCTGCCTCTTCTGAGGCACCTTTTCAGCCCATTGGAAGCAAACTTCTTCCTCCTCTGTTTGGATGTGAATTATCTTTCTTGCCAGACATTACTTGAATCTTGCATCTCAGTGTCATAAACCAAAGTGGTACTCCAGCTGCACGGCTGAACCCTTCTGACAGCCTCAGCTGGAGGGTGACATGCTAACCAGCACACACACATACATGTAGATCCTCCTCCTTGCATTGCACTGGGGAGTTGTGACTGTCCCTGTGGATCTTTTTGCTGTTTTGGGTAGGGAGTGGCATTGGAAGAGAGGTGGCCTCGTGGCGTTGCTGTCCCCAGTGCATACGGATCGATTGCCTTCATTGATGCCTTTGGTTAAAGGACCCGGGTTTACCTCTGCTTACCGAGACAGGGTTCATAGTAGTAGAAGGGCTAAAGCAAGGAAATGTAACACGGAGAAGTTATATGCAGAAATAAGCTTCAGGGAATGTACTGAGTGAGTAGAGATAAATGTGTGCTGGTATGTTGGTGTGTTTATGCGTCTGCTTGTCTCGACCACAATCTTGGGAGAAAGCAGTTAATGGCATTATAAGCTTGTCAGTCAAAGCTGCTGAATGTCTTGGCCTTCCTCTGCAATAACAGGTGCTTCGTTTTGCCAGGACCTGGAAGTCCCGGCAGAGCCTGCTACCTCGGGACAGCTGGGGACAGGGGGTGCAGGTGGGTCTGCTTTGCTCTGCCTGCATCCTGCCTGCATTTTGGGAGAGGTGAAACACACACGTCCCCTTTTATATCTTTCTTCTGGAATAAGGCTACAGAGGGGAAGGGAAGGATGACATCCTTGTGCTCTCCAGCAGTTCCCACCCTGTCCTCCATGGTATACCGTGCTGGTGGGTGAGGATGGAAGGTTTTGCTGGAGTGTGCCAAGTTCTTGCAGCCTGCAAATTTCAGTGCAGCCAGCCTGATTCCTTGGCAAAATGTCCTTGCTCCAGGCATCTCCTGCTGCTGCTGCTAATCCCAGCTCAGGTCCACCAGGCTGGGCAATGCAGGACGAGCTGGTATAGCTTGCTCCTGTGGTTGTTGGTGTTTTGAATACTGAGAGCCAGATTCTTCCCATCTCATTTCAGGTATTGTACTAAGGTAGCTGGGAGCCCAGTTACCTCAGTCAAGACACAGACGAGCACCTCTGGAGACTGGCTCAGGTCTGGTGGTGGATACATTAGCCTTGGAGGGATAGTCTTTCCCTGCTGACTTTGATTAGGGACCTCTGCGAGGGCTGCTACCTTACTCTGTGTTTAAAAAAAATACAAACAGTTGATAATAACCTGGTTTTGGCTAGGATAGAGTTAATTTTCCTCCTAGTAGCTGGTATGGTGCTGTGTTTGGGATTTAGGATGAGAATAATGATACCACGCTGATGTTTCAGTTGTTGCAGAGCAGTGCTTACACCAAGCCAAGGACTTCTCAGCTTCTCGCTCTGCCCTGCCAGTGGGCAGGCTGGGGGTGCAGCAGGAGCTGGGAGGGGACAGACCCAGGACAGCCGACCCAAACTGGCCAAAGGGATGTCCCACGCCACAGGATGTCATGCTGAACAATTAGTATGGGGTGGCTGGGGGAGCGGCTGCTTGGGGCTAGGCTGAGCATTGCTCAGCGGGTGGTGAGCAATTGCAGTGTGCATCACTTGCTTTGTACACTTTATCAGTAGTAGCACTATTAGCATTATTATTTGCCTTTCTTTTCTGTCCTAATAAACTCAACCCACAAGCTTTCTTTTTTTTTTTTTTTTTTTTCCCTCCAGTTCTCTCCCCCATCCTGCTGAGGGTAGGTAGGGAAGGTGAGCAAAGGGCTGTGTGGTGCTGAGCTGCCGGCTGGGTTAAACCTGCCTCAAACAGAGCATGGTGCTGTGATGTTGGCAGCTCTGACAGCCCACAGGGTGGGAACCCCAGGTACTGCAGCCTCGTGCCCAGGTCCTGTGTCCACGGAGCCTCTGCCAGCCCTCACCCAGCCCTGAAAGTCCCCGCTTCTGCTCAGCCCTTCTGGCTGCTGTGCAGTTCCAAAGCACCAGTAGCAAAAGCATCAGGAAGTGAGAAATCTGGTGAAACAAATGAAGAAAAGCAACATTAAGCTTTTAAAGCCAGCTGGTAGATTTTGAAGATACCTATAGTGGCAGTAAGGGCAGGCTTTGAAAGGATTTTATAGCTCTGTGTTACAGTCTTTCTGGCCAAGAAATATAATTGCCAGGCAGTGAGATGATTTCTTACAGATAGGTTTTGCTAGAAACATTTCATGGGGAAGATGAAGGAAGAGGAATTAAATTTATGAACTGAATTCCATTGTAATGTATCTGTTAGTGATAAAACCCTCGGCTGAGCAACTAAGGAAGATGTTTTGTCTTCTTAGAGTAACAAGAAGCAGGACATGATCTGGGGTACTCTGCGGGAATTTGTGCATCGGCAGGTACTCTGTTCCTGAGTAGAAAAGGTGTTTTTGATAAAAGCAATAGACGTTTCAGAAAAATTGCCTTTTTCTGAAAATATTTTTTAAAAATATTGGTTTTGTTCTTTTGGAGTCCTTGTCTGAAACCCTGGACACTGCCACAAAAGGAAACTGGTGCCTTGTCTGTTTGGAAGTGAGCTGACCCTTCTCCTTCCCGCTGCTTGGGGTTAGGTTTGCAGAGCGGTCTGTTGGCCTTTTGCAGGCCCAAAGGCTTCCCCTTAACTGGCTTTCTTGGTGCACTCCTCTGGCTATTGCTGAGCTTACAGATGGAAAAAGGCAGCTTGGGTATCTAATCCATCCCCATGTCACAGCCAGCTTCTCCTCGCAGTTGATTTGTTAGTACTGTCCTCGGATAAAATCTAATCAAGCCCCGTGCGGTCAGAGAGACTCCATCAACTCTCAGAAGCTCTCTAGCAGGGAGGGCTGTTTAGAGGTACCTTGTCAGAAGGAATAATAATCATTTCCATTCAAGTGTTTCAAACTGTGATTTATATTCATAGGTGATTTTCTTACTGCCTCGCAATACTGCTTTTTAAGAAAAATAGTGTTAAAATCTGTATCGTGTAAATGGTCAGGCAGCATTTGGTCTGGGGCAACAGAAATCCACAGCAGGTTTGGGAGCTGGGCCACACGCTTGGACAGCTGTGCCCAGGGAACAACCTGAATGCTGCTGTCTTTTCATAAATACCAGTGGTGAGGACAGTCTGTTCTGCTCTCAGAATCAGGACTCTGCTATTAAAACAGAAAGAAATATATTCTGGTGTCTTAATTAAAAAAAAAAAAAAAATCCATCAGATTTTTTTTTTTTGACAAAGAAAAGTGTGAGTCTCTGCTAATGAAAAATATTCAAATTCCAGGTGTCCTGTGTAATAAATAATAACATGAGCATGAACTTGGCTTGCCACAATCAGCACCAAATCATCAATATAGCTTCTTTTTGTGCAGCTCATTTTGAACTTTACCTATTTCCTTGAGCTATGCAGATATAAATAAATAATTCCACTTGATAAAGGTCTGGGAATGCTATACTTTAAAAGATAAGAAAGCTTTGAGGGGAAATTGTTTTTAAATCCATAGCATTTGTATGCTGTTCACTGTTCATACCGAGCAAAAATTCATTCAGCTGGCAGTTAACCAACCCAATTTTATTCTTATTCTGTGTTCAACCTATCCTTCTCCTGGGGACATCTAACCTTATATGTAATTACATCTCGTAGAGTGGGAAGGAGGTCTAAATAACCTTCTGAACAACTAAATAAATGCACAGATCCCTAGGACAGGTTATCGGTTGGATGCAGGTGGTAGAGCATTGGTAACAGGAGGCCTGAGCTGTGAAGAATTTCAAAATTTGAGTCATTTTCCTTCCTACATTGGACCAAAAATCTAGAATTAGAAATATTTTCAGAAAACCAAAATAAAAAACTCTGGCTTTTCAGATTTTTTGTTTCTTCATTGGCTTGGAAGTAACAGTGATGAATTTAACAGTGATGGTGGCTTTCTTTCTCTCGAGGTCTGTCCAAGTCACTTGGTCTCATTGAAGGCTATGGTGGACGTGGCAAAGGTGGGCTTCCAGCCACCCTGTCCCCTGAGGAGGAGGAGAAAGCTAAGGGACCCCATGAGAAATACGGCTACAACTCCTACCTCAGTGAGAAAATTTCACTGGATCGTTCCATACCAGATTATCGTCCAACCAAGTAAGTACCAGTTGCTTCATGAAGGAGGTGTTGCTCAAGAGCTAGGAGTGGTGGTTACCTTCATGTTCCTGGGCAAGACTGCTCTTCCCTGCTTGCTGTTTGCTGGGCAATGCTCAATAATGAGCAGCCAACACAGTTTGGCTGAAATCAGGATTGTTCATAAAGACAATTTATCAGGGAAAAAAAAAAGAAAAGGCTGGTTTCTTCCCACCTTTTTCTCTCTCTCTCTCTCTCTCTCTCTCTCTCTCTCTTTCTCTCTCCCTATTTCCCTGAAGCAATATATTATTTTGGGTGGTAGTAATGTGGTCAGAAGCTCACATCTGCTCTCGTCAGCAAAGAGCTGTTCACTGAGCTATTGGCCTGTGGTGTTTATTACGCTGTAAAAGCGTGCCAGGACTCACCCTCCCTCCTCCCCTGTCAGCTCCTTCATGTCCCTGCAACACCTCTGGGGCTCTCCGGCTGCCTCCGCGTTCCTCCAAGCGCAGTCCTCCTGTGATGCTGCCTGGGGATCTCCTGTTGGGCTTCAGTTGTCCCCAAAGGGATGCTACGAGGCATGGGGCTGGAGCACTGTAACCCTCTTGAACTGCTGTGGCAGGAGGATGGCATGGGAAAAGGCTTAAAATACTGAGCAGAAACAGTAACAGATATCTCCTGGCAGTGACACCGCTGCGCAGATGCCTGTGAAGGGATCCCAGTGGATTCAGTGGCAATATGCTCTCTATGCTATTTCACCAGAATGAACTTTTAAGGTGGTGATGATGATGATGATTACCTACTAAGCACCAACTCACTTTAAATGAGATGCCAAATCATTGTTAAGAGTGTGAGAGAAGACATACTGTGAGTTTATCTTCATGAAAGTTAATTTTAGATATGGCTAGTAAAGTGCTCCTCAAAATAGGAAAGTGTCAATTTGTTAAGGCTGGAGTGATAGCTCTGATTAAAAAAATAAATAAAAATAACACGACTGAGAGAGATTTAGATTCTGAAAAATACCTGTGTCATTAGGGTGGTGACAAAGCTATTGCTTGGCATCTGCAAACCACTGAAAATCATGCGGCAAGGGGATGCAGCTACATGTCTCCAGCATCCTGGCAAATTGTTAACGATGTGAGAGCATGGAGAGCTTTTGTTCCGTCACTTCTCTGCATGCTGCATGAATTTCAAGCAGCCACTCATAGTTTCCAAGGCTGTCAGCCACTGACAACAGAAATATTTGGATGAGTTTTCAAAGGAGTGGAGGCCCAGCCTCCAATTCTGCTGGTATGGTTTGTCTGGACAAAATGAATTGCAGGTAGAAATTGCACCTTTGGCTGTATGATATGCAAATCCCAGTACAATGACAAATCCTTGAAGTGAGACCTTCTCTAGCAGTTACCTGAGTCTGAGCTTCTTATTTTCATTTCTCATCCAGAACTCTGACTTCTAGCAGAGCCAGCATTACTTTGTGAGAATTAATTTGAGCATTAATGTTTTTTCAGATCTTCCAGGGAAGAAAAGGATTAATTCTGACATTTTTAGGTTTGCATTGTATTTTCCTCAGTACCACTATCAGTCATTTCATAGGAGGGTGGTGGAGAGGACAGAGCAGACACAGCAATTTATTAAATATGCATCATTTTCGAGCTAGACTAATATTTCGGAGGAGAGAATTTGTGGGTACTGCAGTTGCATAACTTAGTGTATTTTATCTATGCAAGATCTTCAGGATGGTGTTTTGGTTATTACTGCTTTTTTATTTTAAGAGTTCAGTTGTCTTGGTGTTGTAAGAGAGCAGTTGGTCTGGTTGTGAAATAGGTTTTAATTTTGCTGGAAGATTTGAGAAGTTTCAGCTTTTTCTGCTTCTGACTTCAAGATCCATTCGCTATTTTGTGCATGCAATTTTATGGCTGATTTTATGAAGGGTTTAATGCAAACCATTTAAGTCAAGTATCCTGGTCTCTGATTAAAATAGATTCAAGTCAAAGGAAATTAGCCTAAATGGTTTTGAAATTGCAGCATTAGTGGGAAAAACTGTTGAAAACCCTCCAGCTGATAAGCATTACAAAGCATGTATTAGTTTTAAATATAATAGTGAGGCTTGTTTGGTTCCACTAAAGGCTGTTTGATGTCCGGAATGCCGATGGTCGCAGGCTGCTCCTAGCAGTGGCTGTCACTCTTGTGATTCTGTCCTTTTAATTTTCTCTTTTTTAAAACAAAAAGATGAATGAGATCGAGTGGTGCTCTCCTGAGTGCTGAGCTGTGCTGGGTCAGACCTCGTGGTTCTTTTTCCTGCCTCCTGTTTGTGACTGTGGCTAAAGTGAAGCGAGCTTTAGGGGAAAATGTGACACGTTTTATAATTGCACTGCATTTAAATACTCTGCACCTTGTGGTCAACATGGCTAAGGGGGGGTCAGAGACACATGTGTCCCTGCTCAGGGTGATCAGCAAGCAGACATTGGCAATGAAAAGGTATCACGAGTCTCAGCAAAGGGCCTTTCCAGTCCCTCCCAGAAGCAGTGGAAAGGACAGAGGCCACTGGCCCTGGAGGAGATCCTCCAGGATTGCTGGGTTCGGGAGGGTGCTTCCAGAGAAGCTTTGGAGAAGGTAGGGTTCTTCCCTTCTTCCCTTTGTGATGTCTCGTTTTAGTTGATCAGCAAATTGTGGCTGTAAAACGCAGTTTATTTTAGAGAGTTTCTTTTACTTAAAAGCTGAGGCTGTTCATCTGGGCTGGAAGGTAAGAAATCTCCTCTGCTCTTCCCCCCTTGAGCAGTATTGGGCTTTACCTTGGAAGGCTTCCTGAAAAGGTGTTGCTGATTACATGGATATATGAAAAGTATGCGCGGTGCTGATACCACGAGGCAGTTGTGCCTGTAAGACCTTGAGCTGGTTGATGTTGGTGATCCTGGCCTTCTCCTGACTAGGAAGGGTTGTGTTGGGTGTGCAATGCAATGTGCTTTTGGAGTGAGTCAGGGAAGTATTCTGCTTTCCCCCCTCAAAGCTGCTTCTTTGGCTAAAGGAAATCAGGACTCGTATTTTGGGGCAAGGGGCCCTAAGTTTGAGTCAGTGGGGGTACAAGATGGGCATAAACAATGTGTTTCTAGCTATCTTGGTTGTATTTTTGGACTTTAAGATGAGACTTACGCGTGTTCCAAAAGTACCTAAGGTGCTGCTGGTGGACTACAGAGCTTCTACACACATCTTCCAAAAATGGGCTGGAGATATTTTGTCTGTCCGTGTTTTCCTGCAAAAACTGGTGAGAATGGGGCTGGCCTGTGAGATTTCTGGTTGATCAATTCACAGCGTTTTCTGCCTGCCTGTGAAGGTTTTGGTGTGTGTGTATGTTAAGATGTGTTATGTTCTTTATTGGATGTAAAGCATATTTACATGGGATCCTACGGGCTGCTAATGTTCCCCACTTTGATACCAGATTTTATGCACCTCTATTTTTATTCCGTGTTATATGATTTAATGGGAGCCCCTCTTACATGTAGCAAGAGAACAAAAAATTGCTGCGTTAGATCAGCGTGGCAGTCCATCTTAACCAGTATCTAATCTCTGATAGTGGAATTACCAGATGCTTCAGGTTGAAGAAATCATATTAAGGAGAACTATGAAATAATCTGCCCATCTGGTGCATTCTTCTCTCTTTTCTATCCTATCTAAAATAAATGTGGAGTTCTCATTATCGCTTTAAAAGTCTGCTCCTGTCTGGAATCCTGCTAAGCTCTGATTCAGTGGTGTTTTATGGCATTATGGGATTAAGGAGTAGATTTAAGAAAAATAATACCCACAATTGTGAGGACTATTGAATCATTGGGTGAAGATGATATATTCCTGCTGCTGCCAATCTCTGAGCAGCTGTTCTCATGCAAGCAAGCTTCAAGTCAACACAAGATATTAAAGTAAGGAAGAAAAACAGTGCAAGTGATGGGTAATTTCTTCAAGTTTAGTGTTCAGCAGTTTTGAGGGCTTCCTAGCTGGGAGCCCCTACCCCTTCCCACTGCCTGCCTTTAATTCCTGTATGTGGCTCAGGCAGAGCATGGGAAAACATTGGGAGGTTAGGGGATGGTGGTACATAGGGAGCATGATCTGCTTTTGTTTTCTTCACAGCATGCAACTGGTAAAAGGTTTGTGTTTATTAGCTGGTCCACGTGGCCTTAGGGAAGTGTCCTGGGCAGAGCTCAGCCATCACCGAAGCAGTTCCTGAAGATTAAACAGTTACATATTGCTGACTTGATTTTAATTTTTCCCAGTGGCGTGTCTGGGGGTTGAGTCAGAGCCATTACGCGCAAGTGTCTCAAGTGGCTGAATCACCCTTTTATTTTCGTAGCTGCCTTCCTTGGGAGCCTGGGAGCAATTGGGCTTTTTAGCACCATCTGGCTTCAACTGGTTTTATTGCCAGAGACTTCTGTGTAGCTCCTGGTTGAGGCTCTTTCTTTGAGTGGGGCACAGTGGGAAAGACAGAGTTATAAAGGAGACTTTGGGCTGTTCTCTCACAACTTAAAGGAACTAAGCCCATTCTTGACTTTATTTTTATTTAGCGATTGAACAGGTTTTGGGGTGGAGAAACTGCTGTAGCAGGAGGCATTGCAGACTTTGAAGTCTTTGCACCTATGGAGAGCCCCTTGGCCTCTGCCGTGGGGGTTCCTTGGGTCTCAGCCTCCACTTAAGTTACAGAGGTGTTGAGAAACCAGACTTTTTTTTTAATACTCAAAATTGCATACAACTTTTGGAAAGTAGTGAATGTGGATATGACTTGGTTACATCAGGACTGTCCAGGAGCATGGGCCTTAGAGATCAGCAATTCAGTCCCTTGCCTGTGAGATCTGCATTTGTGTCTCTCTTATGCTGGACCCGAGATGCTCTGATCCTGGTCTGGATGCTGGCTGTCTCTGCCTCCCACAAAGATGCTGAGGTCAGCAGTGGTTCATGCCACAAGGCTCAGCCAGGGCCAGGAAGATCTGGAGGTTTCGTGTCCTACAGTATTTATTTATTTTCTTGTGAAGAAAAGTAGGTCTCTGCCACTGTGGGAATAACTGAAATGACCAGGTTTTGCAGGTGCCTTGATCTCGGTTTTCTCTTTGTACCAAGATACTGGAATGTGATACTTACTCAGGATTTCTCATGATTTGGGCAGGAGACTGCCCTGTGCTTCATGCATCTGGCATCGTGTGTCTTAGCGTTTCATTTCCTTTCAAACTGGAAGGCGTATGAGCTCCTTCAAGGTTTGCTTGAAACAAAGTGTTTATTGCCTCTTTCCCCCCCCAGCTCCACTCCCTCCCCCCAAACGAGCATATTCTTCTTGTTAAGTGTGGCTGAGATCTGCAAATATTATTGTAGCACGTGAGAGAGCTCCTCACTGGTGGTTTCAAGTTTCTTTAGTAGCTGAAACATTTCTGGAGTCACACATTTGTGATATGATGCAAGTTGCTTAGTCATGTTTAGCCCTAGGGTGTTTAGCCAGGCTTGATGAAATGAGTCTGAGGAGGACAGTGCTTAAAAGACGAAAACAAATTGTTTGAATTAACAATGGTGATGTTTGCTGAGAAATAGCAGTCCTTGCTGTATATTGCAGACCAAGGAGATCAAAAGAGCCCTTTCTTTTGTGTGCACGATACATTATCTTAGCTTTTGCAAGGGGTTTCTTTTTTTCTTTTTCTTTTCTTGTAATCCTGTCTACAAACAATAGCAAGGAAGAGGCAGGATGTATTAATTTTCTTCTTCAAGTAAGTGAAGGAAAAACTAGCAAGGAACCAAGACCATATAAGAAGGAGAAAAGCCACGATGGTGTTTCAGATGAGAAGTCCTGCTTTGATGGTACATGGGAGTGTCTTAAAATATACTTTCATCTCTAGGGAAAACAATCAAACAAACAAACAAAAACAAAACAAAAACAAACAAACTACAACAAAAAACAAACAAACAAACAAAAAAGAACTAAGGGTGTATCTTCTCTCTTACTCGCAGCGCTGACACAGGCTGCTTAGAGAAGCTGTGGATGCCCCATCACTGGAGGTGTTCAAGGCCAGGTTGGTGAGGCCTTGCACAACCTCAGCTGGTGGGAGGTGTCCCTGCCTGTGGCAGGGGTTGGAACTGGGTGAGCTGTGAGGTCCCTTCCAGCCTGAGCCATTCTGATGCTAGATGCTTGTGGTCTGAACCATCACTGCGCGCAAAACTCTTGCCCTTGGCATTTTGTGGCTGCAGCATGGACAAAGGAACACATTCCAATGCTTGGAAAGATGCCTCCTGAACATCTTCTGAGAGAGAAAGTAAAGAAACCAAGTAGTGAGTGTCAGTGTCAAGACTCCAGCCAAAAGGAACCGTTCCTTATAACAGGGTTCTGCTTTGCTGTTCAGAGACTGTTTGCTGGATGTTTTCTACCCAAGCACACTGTCTTGCCAGGTCTGTCCCATCTCTGTGTGTTTCTAGGGCTCTGTGTTGCTTTACATGTCTTTAGCCTGCCAGGCTGCACGTGTTCCTTGTGCTCTCCAAAGGAACGCTTGAGATTGTGCCAGATCTGTTCCCTCTCTGATGTGAGGTTCACGGGCATAGGAAGATACCTGCAAATGCAGCAAATCCAGCTTCAGAGCTGAAAGGTCGTGGCTCTTCTTCCGCTGCTTCATCAGGTACGGGAGAGGTGAGGAGCAGGCACCCAGTCTGCACACAGCCTGGCACCACCTGTCCCTGGCTGTGCTGCATCTCCTGCGGGCCTTGGGGTGGGTTGCGCCAGGGAAAAGCCCCACATCTGGCTGCTTTATCCCTGCGTTGCTTTTCCAGCACTGATACAAACCACTGCACTGTTGAATACATACTGATACTGATCTTTATTCTTTAGTGGTATCCCAGTATGTATGTATGTAGGGATTGGCTACTGGACTTCCAAAAGTCAAAGTGGAAAGAAGAAAAGTGTTTTTTTCTTGAAAACTGGGCAAGAGAAGTCTCTAAAGACATGCTTTTCTAGCTGTGCTTGGTGTTTGCTGGTTACTTTAACTTCCTACTGAAATGTTTGTTTTTACCTTTTATTCTGGATGTACATAGAGACACAGAACAACTTTGTTTTTCTTCTGAAGTAAAGATTCTTGCAGTAGGGTTTGTCTGACATCTACATGTGCTCTGCATGAAGTCAGTGTCAAAAGCCTTTGGTGCTTAGAAGTCCCAAGCATCTTTTTTAACTTTATTGGTAAGAAAGTGCTTCTGGGAAAGTAACTCTGGAGTTGTTTAGTGACTATTACGGGATTCTCTTAGTATCATTATTCTGCATCAGTGTAATCTAGAAACACCGTGACCCTGGCTTTGTATACACAGTACCTGATTTTTTTTATGCAATGGATTCCACTAATTGTCATATTTCCCTTCCTGACTACAAAATTATTCCCCATTCTTCTGAGTTTGGAACATGATGCTTCAGGGAAGACTAATGTATGTGAAGTGTGCCATAAAACATTTACTGGTGTAAACATAAGTATTAAGCACATGCTTAGGAGGAGGATAGCATTAGTATAGTTTAACAAACAGCTTTTGCCCTCTTCTGAACTCCTGCACTGAAAAATACCTGCGTTAGAAATACTTCTGACTAAATCATACTTAGGGAAATAAGTAAACCAAATTAAGATTTGGATATGCTTCTTCTAAATTGCCTTCCAAAGGAAACAAAGCTTGTGTGTTTGTGCTACCAACCTGTCTGTCTTGCAGAGAGCTTTTCTGTTGCCTCAGGAGCTTCTGAATCAGTTGTATATGCACAGCCAAGGCAGGCAGAGGAATGAGTCAAGCATCGCTGTCTGCCAGCATTGGTCCTGAAGCCGTTTATTTAGTTCTCCAGCATCCAAGGCAGCGCAGTGTGTGTTCAGCTGGCTGGAAGGGCGCAGGGATGGGTGGCAGAGCCGAGTGACACGGGGAGCTGGGTGAGTCTGTCCTGCAGTCGACGGCATGTTTTGGAGGATGGTCAACCACAAAGCTTGAATCTGTTGAAATAATTTAAAAATTCATTATTTTTTTTCTCCTCCTCACTGTCCCTGAGTTGGGGCCATTCAATCAATCCTCCACTGAGGGTCTCCCAATGACTCTTTTTCTTCATTTATGTGAAATAGCTTGTGTGCATGGGGAGAGACGGGTAAGTGGATGTGACACTCATAATGGCTCTGGCTTTTATGTCCCTTAGACCTGTCTGAACCTAATAACTTTATTGCAAGAGCCTGTCACAAAAATAAATCCTATTCTGCACATCCTATTTTTCCAACTTAGGAGATCGTTTCTTGTTAGAACTTGCTGAGTAAGTAATGTGCACTTAAAATGTCTGTATGTACCTAAATATATAAATTGTAATGTATATTTTTGATACCCGCAGTTGTAAAAAATATAAAGCACAGCATTTCTGAGAAATAGTTACTGGAAATAAGGTAGGAATTAAAAACAAAAAACCTTTCATGAAGAAATTCAATGAGTTTTAGAGGTTTAATGATCAGAAATTCAATTTATGAGAATCCTGTGTTCTGAATCTATAAGCATAAAACTGTACCAGACAGCGTTAGGTCTTTTAAAATTCTTGGGTAATAGAAAATGGTTTTCTGTTCCATGTACTTCATAGGGTAGATACAATTGATTTAATATTGATAATCTCTTTTGCAAGAAGACATGTGCAACTGAATCAGCAAAATAGGACCTAAAATAAGCAATCAATGAATGGAGCGTGATTAGGAAGTGGCATTTTGAATAGCAGTCTGAACACTGGCTTTCTTTTAAGCTCGTTCATAATCTTTACAAAAGCCAAATGAAGATCAATTCATTTCCTGGTGAAGCTTTATTTTTGTGAGCGGAACTTGAATGAAGCTTGTTTGAAGTCAGTAGCTTTAGTTTGTGGACTTATTTGTCATCAGTTCAGAAGGATATGGAAGTCTTTGTTTTTCTACTGAGATTTAAAGACTGAACCTGGTACGGATATATGAGTAAAAGCTGAGAAGCAGTAAATTTGGCTGGATTAAGGAAACTTGAGCATGCTTGAACCTGCCTGGATGCACACAATGTGTGTGCGGAGACAGCAGAAGATTGTAACATGATTTATAATGTATTGTGTTTTAGTCACGGTGCCTTGCAGCCCAATCCTCAGTAAATCATTCAATCCAATCAGTGCACCATTGATACATAAGAATTTACCTCCCAGGTTTTCAGCTGCATCGATACAAAGTACATAGCGGTTTTCTGTGGCGAGGCAGAGCATGTGCTGGGCTGGGAGAGGGTCTGTGAATATCTGCCGGCTGCAGGGACAAAAGAGAAGTCAAGTCTTGGATGTATATTAATTAATCTGTTGAATTTGGCTGTGCAGGTGGGATATGATTTTGTGTGTTAGGTTTTTATTGGCTCCCCATGAGACCTAAGACAAAAGTCAGACAGCATTCATGAGGTGAGGGAGAGAGGGAAGAAGACTCCTGAATCTTCTGGTTTTGTGGCTTTTGGGTGTTTGCTCATCTTTAGCAAATATCAGATGTGGCCCCAAATCTCTGATAATATATATAAATAAATGACAAGTGTGTATTGGTAAGGTGTGGACCATGTATCACTATATGTATTTCCAAACATGTTTACTTCCTTTTTGGTGTCTGCTCACAGCAAGTATATCATAGCCATTGCTGCCTGAAAATGTACCTAATAAGCTAGTCTGTATTTATGGCCTGAAGTTGCACTGTGCTTCTGTCTCCTTTGGGAGTTGTTGGTTGTGGCAGGGTGAGAAAGGAGCTGACTTCCAATGTGTTGGCCTTTAGATACTCCTGTTAGTTTTTCAGTTGCAGCAGCAAACAAATCTATAGTCTTAAATCATGTTGTTTGGGTTTAAGTAATAGTAAAAGACTTTTCCAAAGTGTCTGTGCTAGATAGCTGTGAACCTGTTGTCATTTGGATGTCTGTAGATAAAGGCAGGCATTGAATAGGCTTAGCAAAAAAAGAGAAAAGGTCTGATACCTAAACTATGGGGCACACTTGAAATTCCTCACTATACCGCCTCCAGCTCATAGTTAAAAATTACAGACAAGTTTTTTGATTCTTAACCCTGTAGCAGGTCAGGTTGTGTTTGGCTGTGTTGGGTTGGATTCCTCTCTGAGCTGCCTAGTAGGTATGCGAATGGCGCTGTGTTTTGTGCCCGCCTAAGCTGGATTACCTCTCTTCTGCATGCTTGGTCTCTGTGCCTGTCAGTTTTGTCTCCCAGTGTTTTCTCTCCTGTGTTTTCGTTGTGTGTGTGTGCTTTGTTTGTTTGTTTGTTTGTTTTCTCCCAGAGGAGAGTGCAGCAGGTAAGAGTATAAAATTCATCCAGGAGCAAATTTAACCACAGAACAGCAGTGGTGGTGTGTATTTTTATCTGTGGAACAGAGAGAAACTTCTGGCATGTTGGAGTGTATTCTTGGCCTCTTGTGCTTCTTGCAGCAGAAAACAATTATTTCATGAAAAACAAGACTATGGACAATGTGGCCAGTCATTGCTTTTGAACTCTGTCCCTAAACACCTCTCCAGTCTTCAAGAAGCTTCTTGCCCTCTCTGTGCTTAATGTCCACTGCCACTAACAGGGGACAGCAATATTTTTTAGCCAGTTAGTTGAATTCAGTTAACAGGTAACCAAAAATGGAATACAACTAGAAATGCAGACCTAAATCAACCTAATCCTTTATTTTACATCTCTTTGGTATTGCTTCTGACTTGCTTTTTTTCCCAGACCAAGTGACCTGTGTCTGTTACCCAGTGGTAGGTAACTGTAACCTCTGTGAGCAGCCTGTGCTGTGCGGAAGGTGGTGGTGCTGGCTCCAGCAGGCTCCTGCTGGGGCTGCAGAGCTCCCTCTGTTCAATTTTTCAGCACGCAGAAATTTGCCACGCAGGGCTGAGCAACACCCCTCTGCTGGACCTGGTCCAATTTTGACAGGTTATGTAAACTTAGGAGGTGATTTCTGTACATAACAGAAGAGGTTGGTTTAAAACCTCTTCATCTTGCCAGTTCATAAACCAGTTAGCAGAATGGAACTGCTATTACCCAGAAAAGTTATCTCTAAAAATCAGCTGTTCCTTTTAAATTCATCACTTTTATACTACCTGTTAGAGCAGTAGCATTGTTCCACCCGGTGTTCAAGGCAGCACAAGTGTTAGCCACTTTTCTTATTCGCTGCCCTAAGTACATGCAGTGGATGTCAAAATCTTGAGTTTCCATGAGATCTATTCTAGTAAGAAGCTCTGAAGGTAAGGCCATATAGGAAGGACTGAATATTAAATTTGGCGGGCAAGGCTTATGGCTGTGACAGTTCTATACCAATGTACCAAAGCAGAGCTGTGAAGCTGTTTGTGTAAGGCTGCTGGGTGCTTGCTGCCCCAAAGTTGCTGTCCTGAGAGATGCTGCCAGGGCGAGAATTCACTTCCCAGCAAGTGAACCCCAAAAGTAGCAGCATCAATTACACCTGACAGCAGGATAAACATACCTTGGAGAGAAGGGTGGAGTAAATTGTCCTTTGGCAATACCAGTGTCTCTGTGCTGAGCTATCAGGAAGCTTTGACTTCTGCCTTAGTCTGAACGTCTCTTAATTAGCCACATCCAGTGTGGTGTCTGCGTGATCGGCTACATGAGCAGCTGACACCTCTAATAGAGGGTGTCAAAACATACACTGTTAATTCACAGTTTTACATTACTGCCTTTCATCTTGTGACCTCTGAGCACTTAGAAGCCTGTAATGCGAAGGTTGTGGTTGCCCCATTGTAGCAGAGTCAGCGTTCCCATGCTGGCTGGCACAGTGCTGCTCCTTCCTCAGTGGAGGCGCAGGGGCTGCTCAGCACAGTGCTGGTGAAATCGAGAGCAGGCTTTGCTTTGGATCTGCACCCCACAGGAGGTCAGGGTGCTTCTCGCCTTGATGACATGATGCCTGTCTTTGTAAAACGCTATAGGCAACAATTTTCAAAGCCTGTTCCCTCAATCCATGCCTATTTTGACAATATTCAGCATTCAGCTCTGTTTGGAGTAGAACATTTTCAAACAAACTGACAAAAACCTTAATTTTTCTTCCTGTCTGTTGTGCATTGCCTGGGGTTACAGATAGGTCAACAGACTGGCAGAGCCAGTGCTGTGGGACCCGTGGGTTTTGTTGCTGAGTCCCACTTACCTCCTTTGGACTTGGGGTTCACCACCTAATTTCTTCATTCCCTCATTTAAAAAGATGATATTATCAACTTCGAGTGGCATCAAGTACTGCTTGAATTATTGGTGTCTTAGCTAAGAGGAGAGCAAGCTCCTTCTCCTGAAGACTCAACGGACCTCAGAATCCCCAGTTCTGGGGATTTCCATGGTGTCCAGGGACATCCAGGCTTGGTCCCAAGGGCGATACATTTGCCTCCTTGCAATGTGGCCCCATGGGATGAAAGTACTGGTCTGTGTCTAGCCCTACCTTGTCATGCTGTATGTTGTCCTTGTGGGACTGATGAGGAGCAGGTCAAGAGCCCAGGGGCTCTAAGCAAGAAGCAGAGACAGTGGATGTCATTACCTGAACTATCCTGAAAAGTGTATACCTGGTGAGAGGCACCCATAGGCTTCCTGCAGGACTGTAAGCCAAACTGCATTAACCTGCTGCTCTGACCCTGCTACACCAAAACAGTCCTGGTACCCTCTCTGGATAATGGGTCAAAATTTATAACATGTTTTGTATGGGGACTGCTCTGACAGTGCAGCCTTGGGAACTAAAGGATCAGAGCTTCCTATGCACTGAGAGATGTATTGATGATTCTTTTAGTTGCAAGACAATGTTTGCTCCAGCTTGGCTTTACAAGAGCTTAGGAAAACAGCAATCTATGTGATAGTAATTTAGGGGAGAATTCCACTGAATGTGCAGAAATTCTAAACCAGTTTTATTTTATGCACCTTTGCTTTAATGTTGCAATTCCATATATCATTGTAGGAGACGTATTTAAAAATATACGAGCTTATTAAGTTGAACTCTCTCTTGTGCTGAACCACACTTTGTAGGAAAATCTACAAAATCCTGTAAAAGCTCTGCCAACATAGTTGAGTACTTTTGCAAGCCGAACTGTTTTTAAGGACCATAAGTAACAAGAATCATTTATTCTACTAATCAAAAGAATATTTGCCTATTTAAATATTCAAACCCTCAAGCCTTATACGAGAATGAAATGTCAGCAAGGGATAAGCACGTTAGCTGGATTTATTTTGTGTGATGGCCAGCAAAGAAATGATTAACAACTAACTTCAAGAGCCAGATTTGGGAACTACTTGGTGCTCAGAATTAAAAAATAGGGGAGGAAGAAAATCTAGCCACTCTAATATGTAGGAGAGGAAGACAGCTGTGAAAAAGCTATCATTGAGATCTTTTATGAAGAAGTGTGGTCTCCATAATCAAAACCACTAAAATCTTTGCCTACTTTGTCCCTCTCCATGGGCAAGTTGGAACAGGGTTGTGCCCATTTTGTGCAACCTTGCAACTAGCATGGATTTTCATGCCTACTTCTTTCTGTTCAGTTCGTGGCTATTTATTGTGGCTGATCATATACAAGAGATGGAGAGGGTCTAGAAGGGACCCCCCTTCTAGCTGCAGAGGTAACTTCATAGGATGCAGAAGCAACAGAGCCCTAAAAATGTGGGATGTTTTGCAGGCACGGGTGTTTGCCCTCCTCCTGATGTTGGCATCCCAGAAGGGCACGTAGAAGGGATGTGCTTTCTGGTCCTTTGTGTGGTGCAGGAGAATGGTGTGTTGAACAGACCTGAAGGGCATTTTTTCAGAGATGAGTAATGGTGTGGAGTCAAAGCTAATGATGGTGTAGCCATTAGATAGGTACGCTGGTGATCAATCAGCCTGAACAGCTGTCAAGGCTAACTCGGAGGGCTTCTGCTGCTGGGACCCTCTGCCTGTGGCAGCCACCACAGCGAGTCCAGCACTGGCTTGTGGCCATCGATGCATCCCTTAAGTTGAGAGCAGAACAGAGCTCCTTGTGCTTCCAATACTACCTTGTGTGATGCTGCCTAATGCTTTCCTGGGCCAGGCATTAGTCAGACCAATTAAATTGTTCAAACGTTGCAGGAAAGCAGCCTACTGTTACTGTGTTGACCTTTTCTTCAGTGTGTATTTTTCATACTTGACATCCATGCAGAGCAGAGCCTGCCTGTCCGGCGTGACAGCACACAGGCTGTGCGTGGCATCCTGTCCTTCTGTGCTGGA
Organism: Netta rufina; assembly: GCF_964035555.1. Taxonomy (NCBI): domain Eukaryota; kingdom Metazoa; phylum Chordata; class Aves; order Anseriformes; family Anatidae; genus Netta; species Netta rufina. The sequence goes on along the minus strand of NC_140145.1, from coordinate 2,016,713 downwards.
AGAGCAGGATGGGGAATGGTCCCCCTTTGGGCTGAGGGGAGGGTGCAAAGCAGTGGGCAGCCCAGGGAGGGTCGAGCATCAGCAGAGAGAAAATAGGAAAAGAACTGACTCTAACGTGATAGAAAGGTCATACAGCAGACTTTTAAGTTCCTGGTCTGCTGGTAATTCATTTTTGGGCAGTTGCATGCATTCTTCTGCATCACCTCTTCGTCTGTCAAGTAGTGACTGTTCCTGCTGTGGTGGAAATGGGAAACTTAAAGCCAGCACCACAGGTAAGTCTCCAAGTAGGGTGTGCTATTTTTCTCTTAATGTCAACAGTCACGTTGCACTGGTGTTGAAAATCAATAGGAACTGGTGTTAGCTGGTGCTGTCTTACAGGGTGGGACTCGTGTCATGGGGATTTTCAGCCTGTTAGTGGCCTTTCCCACTACACAAAGTATATAAAAAGTTTTGCTAGCTTGTCTTGGTTATTGAATGTATGACACTGTAAAACTCTCCTGTGCTTTGTGGGGCACTGAACAGAGATGCTTCTGTGCATAGAGGCGGCTGGCTGTCTCGGTGGTGGCAGTGGTGGCGTGGGGCAGGATGCGTGCCATGGCACGAGGTGAACGGATGCAGCGTGACTGCCCGAACGGTTCCCGTGCCTGCCGGCCATTCCTGGCAGGGTGAGCTCTGCCCTGCCTGCGACACGGGCTCAGGAGCTGCACCCTCCCTCTGCAGTTTGCAGCGGTGGCACCTGAGCCTGGCCCATGGTGGCTGGATTCCCTTTGCTGCCTTTCTGCCCCACGTATCTTTTGCCTTGAAGACTTGCCTGCCTGATGGTCTGCGCTGGGACACGATGCCCAGTGTGTTCCTGCCGGAGCATCGTGTGCCTGTTGGGCAGGCTTGCAGGTTTGTGTTGGATCAGGAACCACAACTGCAGCTTATTTGAAATCAAGGGTAGGCAAGTGGGGGGGCTGGGACCCTTGCACTGCACTGCCTCTGGCTTTCCCTCAATTTTTGCTGCTCTTCAGGTGCTGGTTAGCTGCATGTTTAAAAAATAACAATGCAGCTTGGGGGAAGATGCAGTCATCTCTTAGCAGGCTTTGATGTGGCTTCTGCTGTCTGGCTTGGGCACTGTGGTCTTGCCCAGGACCCCTGTGTGGTGTTTGTCTTGTGCTGCAAGGCATGTGTGACTGCTTCCTTTTACGTGAAGGTTTTGGTTTTTGTTAGCATTTCTTAACACCTTCTCTTTGGCTTCACTCGCTGATGCACCTGCATCCCATACAGCGAAGATCTACCAAGTTGAGAGCAGGAAATGACCTTTGGAGAAGGGTTTGTGCTGATGAGGCTGTTGCAGAGATCAGCTTTGGGGCATTTGCAGCCCAAAGGGACAATAGGCAGATCCGTAAGAAGAAGCTCTGCGAATGCTCCAAAATGTGCCTGGGGTATTGCTGAGGTAGCACCAGCCTGGAGGAAAACAGCTCCTGGCAAAACTGTTGTGTCTGGTTCTGTACAACGCAAAACTGTCTCTCAAAGCAGATGGTGAGTGTTTTGCCCTTGTGTCTTAAGGCACAGGGTGTGTGAGGTTAGGTTTTTCTCTGCTTTCTTTAAAACTGTGGATTAAAAGCATCATCAGCGCTCTGTGTCTGCAGCAACAGATACTTTTCTTTCAGTGGTGGTTTTCCTAATATCTCTTTACCACCTGATATTCCCTCCAGCTCATCTGTGTCTTGATCTTGACAAAAACCTCTGCATTTTATTGCACCCCCATTGTGCAGTTGGAGAGATGGCTTCTGACAGCTCCAGGCTGGATGATCTGTGGTGCTTTACAGGCATGAGGAATGATTCATTAGAAATACATCATTAGGAAATTCAGGTTACTGATGGATCATTTTCAGACAGCCTGTTGAAGCCTACTTTTTGACTAGATCCAGGTATTACCCTTAAAACACTGGGCGTATTTGGGACCCAGGGCACATCCATCCAAAGCAGACTTTTCAGATTTATGGAGTTCTGCTTTCTCACTAGGAACGAGAACAGCTATACTTTCTGCTTAATGGTTTTTAATCTTCACTTAAAATTTTGGTAGGCATATTTATATATGGATTGGGGAGGAAGGACTCGGAGACAGTACAGCAGGGACAAATTAGGAAAAAATGATGGTCTTAATGATTTGAGGTTCTGTGCAAAATGGATGCATGTGCTGTCAGGAGTGGATGACTTGAGTGAGGCATATCGCAGAATGTAGCAGATAATTTCTAGAGTCAGTGATGAATACAGTCTTTGATGCAGCATCTGGGATTAGTGGTTACTGGATCTCAGCACTAGCAATATTTCTACTTTTGGTATCTGGAGAGCAAAATGCCCTGGGAGCAGAGTGAGCTGCAGGGCTGTCCAGCTGCTCCTGGACTTCTTCTGTGGGCTAATGTCTGCTACTATTTTTTTCTGGAGTACAAGATGACAGTGCTGTTCTCCATGGTTAGGGGCTTTGAAAGAATATGATGTGTTATTGTCTTAAATTGTCGTGTTTCTTTTGTTACATTTTTTTGGTGAAAGGTGCTACCTGACGGTGCCTGCCATCCATAGGAGATGCACCATGTGCAGTATATCGAGTCACAACATAGGCACAAAAATCTGCTGCTAGCTCTGTGCCAGCGTGGCTTAATCTGGAGCTGAAGGATCAGGCTGCTGCGACTGACGGGTGCCTGCTCTGCGCTAGGATCCAGGCGAGGTGTGCTGGTGGCGGTTTGTGCTGGGGCAGCAAAGGTGCAGAGACCGCCTGAGGTTGGTTGTCAGTCGCCTGAAAGCGGACAGCGTGACTCAAGGTGGTTGGTACAAGATAGAAATAGCTTTGTGCTCCAGGAGCCAGTTGATGTGTATTAATTAATAGAGTGGATCACGTTAAATCACAGAGCAGAGAAGCGTTTTGAAATGTCACTTGCCATCTTGTGGCCTCCCTGTGCTCCAGGAGTGCTTGCTGTGATTCCAGGTTATTTTTCTGCCGTGGGATCACGAAGCAGTAAATGACATGATATCCCTTTTCTGTCACCCAGACAGCCAATAAACATCCTAATCTCAGTTGCTGCACTGAAGAGTAGATTTACAGCTATGTGGTGGGCATAAAACAAATGATCAGAGGATTCAAAGGCAGCCTCCTGCAGCAGACAGGCCTAGTAGCAAAACGTGATTCTTTTTGTTTTGTTGTAAAATTTGCTGACTTGATTAATACAGCCTGACGTATGGCAAGCTGTTCGGCATAAACTCAGACGTATTTTCCCTCCCCCCCATCTCCTCTCCTCATCCTTCATTTGTTTCTGAATGGCTTCTTGCATAAAGAAGTCACTGTGAAAGATACCCCCTGTAAATATGCTATATTTCATGTGCTTCCTTGTGTTTTCTCCTGATTGCAGAGTTAGGCTTTTGTGTAAAATAAAGATCTTGGATCCGAGAAAGGTGCAAGTGAGGTGGTGTCAGGTTCTCTGCACCCATCTGCCTTCTCGCTGGACCAAGGATGGAGTAAAACCTCATTAAACCCCATTCTTCCGTACTTCAGGACAAGCAACACTTCCCAATGAAAGCTCAGAGAGGTCCGTAACTTAACCCCCCGATGAGATACGTTAGTAAGACAAAACTTCCTGAGAGTTTTGTCAGCATGATTTAATGGGACATAGTCAAGCATGATTTAATGGGGCATAAAATGCCTCTTACTCTGATATCCCATTGATCTAAATGAGACACAAAACCGTAAGGGATCTGTTTCTTTTTGCTATTGATTCATGGCATTTTGATATAAATCCTGAAAGCAGGTTCCAAACTACATTTAACTGAGCAGAGCAGGATTTAGTGGGGAAAATGCCAGTGTGTAACCTGTGCTAATTAGTTTACAGGTGTTGGCAAGTAGCTGGTGTTGTGTGCTTTACCAGTCAAGTGTTTCTTACTTACCAAAGACGGAAGTATGAGGGATTAACTGCAGTCTACTTGAATTTTCTCCAGTTTGTGCTGCTTTCTGAAGTAAAAGGCCAAGTATTGCCCTTTTGTAAACTGGCACAGTGCCTGTGTCTGGCAGCACTGCCTTGGGTCCGTAGGCTGATGTGCGCTCTGCTGCTGAGCACCTGGTACCGGGGGCACAGAAGTTTCTGAACCAGGCTTTTGGTAATGATGGAAAACTGGAAGTGGGCAAATGTCAGTTTAAGAAGAGGTGCTGGTCTTTAAGTCTATGAATTTCAATGGATTTCAGTACATGACACCAGCAAATGTATATTGTGTTCATCTCACCATTGTAATTTTTTTTTTAAATGTAAAAGTTTTCACAATGCATGCAGTTGTTGCTTTGGAAATCCAGTTTTACTGGACTCAGAGTTGCTTGCAAGCAGACTGGCCAGGGTGTGAGCAGAGCATTAGAAACAAAACCTAGGATTGTCCTCCTAGAACACACGAGAAGCTGCAAAGGTCTCCCAGCCTGTGCAAAAATTGATTTCCTTTGGTGTTAGTTCAGGTTCTGAATAAGCTTGGAAAAACCTCAGCACAACAGGCTTATTCTAGAGCTTCTCCCTGTTGCTGGTTAGCCTCAAATCCCCCTGAGGATGTTCTCAAGTGTCACATTTATCTCATTAGTTGCAAGTCCCTGAAGAGACAAGCCCATGGTCTGGGCCAAGGATGGCAGCTGTGCCAGAATCGAGCTCTGGCTGTGTGTGTGTGTTCCCTTTTGTATAATTAGCCGGTCTTGAATCCTGAGTCTAGATGTATTTTGGCCTGGGAGCTGAATTTGGAGGGTGCTGTCTGGTGATTAGCTGAATGCTTTCTTACCAGAGGGTGATGAGCAGGGGCAGGAGGGATGATACCTCAGATGTGGTCTGGTAGCTGGCACGTTGCTGAAAGGCACGGGCATGCCTGGGGACTTGTCCCTGAGCCCTTCGTCATTGCTCCTATTGGGACTCAGGCTTGGTGCTGGCTGGCTGTGCTGTTCCTCTCTGTTTCACCTGAAACACTGAGCGCTGCAGAGTCCGGATCAGTCCCTTTTGTGTTTAAAATGCTTAGAAGACAAAACAAACCAGCTAAACCGCTTCCCATCTCTTGTAGTCATTATTCCTGCTGTTTTAACAAGTTCTCTGCTGACCCTTCTAATTATGTTTGCGATTGAGCTCTTCTCCCGCCTCCCTGGCCCCACGAGAGCACAGAAGCACCAGGTGTTCTCCTGCACGAGTGTTTGTCGACACGTCAGCTCGACAGTAATGAACCTCTGCGGTGAAGCCTGGGGGCTGAAATCCAATAGCACATGGCTGTGGGCAGAGAGCTTCCCTCAACCCAGCTGCTTTTTGCGCCAGAGGCCCGTGTGAGGAAGGCTGACAAACCAGAGGTTAATTTGTTTTCAAATTGCTGCCTTTCCCGTTCCTGTGGTCGCAACCAAAGCCACCAGAGAGAGAGCGCAGTGTTTATGCGAAGCCTTTGCCTCATTCCTCCTGCCGATAGAGAACGATAGCTCTGCGCGCACGAGCAGTGCGGGTATATGAGGTCCCCACTCCTTCCCTGACTTATCTCTTCTCCCCATATCTTTGCTTGCCTGTCCTTAGCAACCAGGTGAGGAGAACAGTGATAAGAGGAGTGCAGGGTGAATGCAAATCATCAGCACATGAACCTCATAGGGCTCGGTGTGAATTTTCCTCCAAACCACTTTGATCACAAACTGAGTTCTTTGTTCCCCAGAAGTGTGCACCGGGGGGAGGCTTTTCAGAGGTGTGCAGTTGTTAAAAGGAAATACTTTTGATCCCATGACCACTATTCCTTCAGTTTAGCAGGTGTCAACATATATAGAAAGCAGATTTTTAATCTCATAGTCTGTTCAGTTCAATTTTTGTGCAAGGATTACAGAATTGCCCCATTGTGACTGTTCATTCTTTTTAAAGAGAGATCTGCTTCTTGGAAGATACTTTTTGGCATTCAGTACGTTCTTGTTTGTAGAGAGCTTGGATTGCTTTAGGGTATGCAACAGTTAAATCAGGAAATACATCCTTGTTTTCATCCAGCATAGTTGTTTAACTAAAGATTCATAAAGAACCATGCTTCTGTTAAAATCTTCATCTTTAGTATCTCATTTTGGAGTCTAAAGAATGCCTGCAGTTGCCTAAGAAACGCCCAGTACAATTAAATACAGAGTTGTTGTTGGCGAGTCAATGAGCTTGAAGCTACGCCTGGATATCGTTCCTGCGTTTGTTCTTTCTTTGCTTATCAGGGCAGGATTTACTTGGTAAACGCTCATTGTAATTCTACGAACTCTGCTAATGTTGCATGTCTAATCCAGCATGAATGGGGAGAGGGAGCAGCAAGGCTCGTTTTCTTGTTCTTCCTTTGCATGTATTTATTACAGGGAAAGATGGAGAATTTAAGTTGCTCAAAGTAGTTAAAGATCACCTGTTTGCTTTCTGCAAGTGCTTAATTAAGGCTAGGCTTTTATTTAGGGTGAAGCGTGGCATAAAACTTCATCTGCATCTCATTGGGAACTGCATGTACTCCTCAGAGAGCTCTGGGTTACCTGAAAGATCTCTTCTCCTTAGAGCTGCCACAATTCTGCTCCATGTATGTCCTCGGTTGTGATGCCTGGTGTACGCACATAACGTGAACCTGCTGCTTGCCAGGGATGAAGCTGGCTGGTAGGTGATATGGGAACACCTTCCACTTCTGTCTGGCTCTGATACGCAGAAATGTGCCTGAGCAGATGCCTAGCCACCAAAACGAAGCTCGAGTTAAGCAGTTACTCCTGTAACCCAAAGAAATGATTGCAAATCTTTGTTTTTAACTTACAGTGGCTGCGAAGTACAAAGACACCAATTCACAGCAGTGCTCTGCTGGGATACTCCAGAGACTGAAATGTATTCAGAAGAATCTATAAAGAGAGTTAAAACATTACTAAAACTATTTAACCAAGGGTCATTTTGTATTCATTTCATTCCAAGGCAAATGGGAAGAAAATTCACAAGTGTGGTTTAAGAACAAAACTAACTTCTGAGCAGCTGTTTAATCTTAGCACAGAACAGGAAGGTGAGGTTTCTCTTTAAATGAGGAAAGACTTTCTCTGTTCTAGCAGCTGCCTGTTGTTATGTGCCTACAGACATGCATGGACACACAAATGCAACCTGAATTAAGTGAACTGTGGCTTTGCACCCTGCCCTTGGTGCTCTCCCAGCCCAGAGGATGCTCTGTCACTGCTGTCTTCCTAGAGAGCACTGCTGAAGTTATGCCCAGGCACTAACACACACATTGTGCAAAGCAATGTAGTGTTGGCCCTCGTCCTCGCCATGTATTAAACATGTGCCTAGCTCTAAGTGCTGCAGCGTATGCTCTGCTAACCCCGTCTTTCTCTTTTTCTCCTTTGTGCTGCAGATGCAAAGAGCTGAAATACGGCAAGGACCTACCCCAGATCTCCATTATCTTCATCTTCGTGAACGAAGCACTGTCGGTTATCCTGCGGTCGGTGCACAGCGCTGTTAATCATACACCAGCTCACCTGCTGAAGGAGATTATCCTTGTGGATGACAACAGTGATGAAGGTTAGTAGTGCTGGGATCTTGGATCTCCAAAACCCTCAGGAGGGTGTTTAACTTCTTCAAATCTCGTGGAGGAGTTGTTTCCTTTGGCAGTGGTGATGCTGCAGGGAGGCATGTGGCCTGATACGATGTGGGTGCTAGCTAGCACACCGGTTCTACCCTGCCCTGTTTCTCCAGCTTTTGTAGCAAAAAAGCAATGGGATCAAACTGAAGTTAAAATCTGAAATAACTTTTAATTGGAAGCATTGTTGAAAACTAGAAGGCTATAAAAAATGCAGGGTGTGACCTTAACTCTGTATTCACAGTAGCATCCACCAGTTCTGGTTTCAGGTGTGTATTTATTTCCACTCGCAACACCTGGGTTGTTGCAGCAGTACACCTCTAAATGCTTACCATGGAGCCAAGGGACAAGACCCTGGAGACCATGTCTTATTTCTGCTTTGGCTCCTCACAGTGGTGTTAAACAAGACATCTTCCCCTCTGTGTGCCTCAGTTTCCTTATCGGTAAAATCAAGTCCCAGACTGTCTTTTTTTATTTAATTATTTTTTAAAAGTCTGGGATCTGCAGAGATGCTGCTTCCTCTACAGAGGACGCTGCAGAGATGTTATATTTCTGATGTGAGAAAGATGAGTAAAGAGGAGGGAATGAACACACTAAGCCCTGTAATGGTTTTACTCATCTGGGAAGCTGAGCTCCATCACAACTGCGCTCTCACTCTCCCTCCTCAAAGGGAAAGGGGAAGAAAATATGATGGGGAAGAAAAACAGGGCTCACAGGTTGGAATAAGAACATGGAGATCACTCACCAGTTACTGTCACAGACAAAACAGGCTCAGCATAGGGTGGTTATAGGCCCCTGCTCCTGGGTGGGCTCCTCTCCACGGGCTGCAGCTCCAGCCTGAGGCCTGCTCCTGCGGGGGCTCTCCATGGGCCGCAGCCTCCTCCAGGCCACATCCACCTGCTCCACCGGGGGCTCCTCCACAGGCTGCAGCGTGGAGATCTGCTCCATGTGGGACCCGTGGGCTGCAGGGGGACAGCCTGCTCCACCAGGGGCCTCTCCACAGGCTACAGGGGAATTTCTACTGCGTGCCTAGAGCACCTCCTGCTGCACTGACCTTGGGGGCTGCAGGGCTGGCTCTTACTCCTTGCTTCCCAGCTGTTGTTGCACTGCAGTTTTCTTTTGCCCTTTCTTAAATCTGCTCTCAGAGAGGCGCAACCAGCCTTGCTCACTGGCTCATCTCTGGTCCCTTTAGAGCCAGATGAAACTGGCCCTTATCTAACATGGGGCAGTTTCTGGGCTCTTCTTGCAGAAGCCACCCCTGCAGCCTCCCTGCTACCAAAACCTGGCCACGTAAACCCAATACAGACCCATGTAAGACAGGCCATGAAAAAATGTGGAGGAAGACGTTAGGTTTCCTGTGTTAGATACTCGTGTTTTGGTTCAACCTTCTTGCAATCTCACCGTCGAAATGCCTTCCCTTCTGGCTTTTGATAACGCAAATTTTCCAGAGGTTAAATGTCACATGGAAGCATTTTCAGACTTGAATTTTTCCCAGATCTGTTCTTCCAGTGTGCGGTTGGTATCACTTGAGCAGTTAAAATCTCACGAAGATCAGCAAATGGTTGTCACTTTGATTACTGCCACCTTCATTTACATTGCACGCTTCCAATATTATTTAAAAAAATAATAGACATGGGCTGTGGATTCTGTGATGAGAAGGGAAGAACAGGGAGTCTGAGAGGTTACTCGTCTGTCTGCAGTGAGATGAGATGGTACACAGCAAGCTACTCAAGCCTGCAAAAATAGGCACTCAAATCCCACAGTAATGAGCACCATAGAAAGCTGATGAATTATAATTACTAGTAGAAGAAACAGGAGGCCAGCTCCACAGCTGATGGAAATCACAGCAGCTCTAGTGCAGAAGCTAGGGTGATGCACACCAGTGAAGCTGTGGGATTTCAGAGCTGGAACAATTCAAATAGTGAAGAGGAAACACAGGTGACCTGTTATTGCAGTATTTAGTATTGCCCAGTTTGAAATACCAAAATGAGATGCTGCTACTCAAAACTGAACCATGCCAATGGGGTGAAGAGAAGAGCTCTCTTTATTAGAGAACCCCTTGGTAATAATTACTGAGCTTTTGTACCCACTGCTATGCACAAAGAAATATGTTTCTGAACAGCCTCCACCAGCCATTCAGTATGCAGCACTAATATTGAGTCAAGGACTCTGGAGACACTCATGAAAGACATGAGACAGTGAAATGAATGCTTTCAAAAAGCTTCATCCCCTGAGTAAGCTGAGACTGCAGCTGGTGTTGAGGATGTGGAATGAAATCTCTTTATCCACCACTGAGATTGCAAGCCAATGTTTTCCCTGGCGGCTTGCTGCAAGGGCTGTGGCAGTGCTGGGGGGGTTTGGTGGTGGGGCTGGGTGGTGGCAGGGTGTTGACAGGACAGCACCACGATGGTGGCTAAAGCCTGGTGTGTGCTCGAGCACTCACAGCTGTGGGATTTCCTCTTTGTGCCTGTTTTAGCTGGGCTGACCAAGGTGCTTGGGTTGTGCCAGAGTGCCTTGTGGCACCCACCTGGCTGGGGAGGGAGATGCAGGTAGAGGAGCTACACTGAGGGAGCAGAAATGCCTACAATGTGTGCGGGAGCTAGGAAAAGCCAACCTCCTTATACACGGTGGTTGCATGCTCTGTGCATCCCACCAAGAGGGTGCACTGACCGCATCAGGAGTGTGAGCATCCAGAGTCCCTTGTGAAAGAGCAGGGTTTGACAGAATGTGAGCACCAAGGTGGTTCTGTCCTTACAGACCTTCCTGGGGAAGTATAAAAGGAGAATGGGAGTAGGGAACAGTTTGAGGGAACCAGGCGATGCTGTTAGCCAGTAGGGTTAGTTAATAATGTCAGCACTATGCTGTTGTCTTTGTAGGCATCATGACAAATGAGATTTTTAAGGAGGGATTTGAGGAAGATAATGAGGTAACTTGGCAGATGTTTATGGAGAGCTCATCCCAAGCGTATAATAGTCTAGTTTTCTCCTGTAAAAGAAATGATGCAAACAAATACATATCTCTTGGACCTATGTGTTCATTGTCTGCATCTTCAAGGAGTTTCAATGACAGCAAAAAATTATTAATGGCAATAACGTTGTCACATAGTTCACACTAATGGTAGGAAATAATTGTGAGCAGCAATAGCAACATCTTGCAGTTCATACTTCGGATATTGCAAACAAAATCATTGTAATACATGGATTTATCTTCAATAGGAAAATAATTACAGGAAAATAGATTCTCATAAGCTGTAAGATTTAGCGATGGCTCCTGGAGAAGCAAGTGCTAGTGCCAAGCAGCAGGGGTGGGATTGCGTGCGGGTGGCTTCCATTGAACGAGGTGAGGAGTTACTGGAGCCTTTTGGTGAGCAGCTGTGTCTGTCTGAGGGGTGGCTTCTGTGGGTGTACGGCTTGTCACAAAGCCTTTGGGCTCTGTTTTGTACACCAGGCAGGAGACTGACCTTCAGAGAGTGGGGTCTCAAAAGCAGTAGGAATATTAAAACCAGGTGGGCTCCTAGGAGCAACCTCTGGGCAAGTCACTGAAGACTTACGAGAACCCGTGGCTGCGGGCTGCAAGCCGGGGGGATGCGGGGTTCTGGTGCAGTTTTTGCTAGGAAATACTTCTCACAAACATAAAGAGGAAATAGAGGTTGGGAATATGTATAGGTAATGTAAGAGTAACATGTTTTCCCAACCCAAGTATTAAAAGACCCCTGGGATTTTCAAGTCAGCTTCAAGTTTTAAAATTAGTTGCAGGGATGGAGGTGAGATGTGTGTACTCTGCGCACCTCGGTCTGGCGTCTGCCCTTCAGGCAGCCCACTGAATGCTTACAGAGATGGGAGCAAAGCCTCTTGGTGTTTGGCAGTTTCAGACTGGAACAAACTGCTCCTGAAGGCTCCGTAGATGCTTTTTGCCCTCAGCTTTGTTGTAATGTGATTTGTACAACAACACTGCATAACTTAAAAGTATGCAGTGAGAGATTAAAAGTTAATAGATGTGGATGTTCTGATTCTTCCTATCTGAGCTGTAAATAGATAAAAGATAAGAACGTATTGTAACTGGAAGAAAATCCCTTCGTCAAGGAAGAAGCTTGGGGAGTTGTAGTTTGAGTCCTTTTCCCCCTAGAGCTGCACGTTATACTTTGTAAAGACTTTTTTTGGAGGTTGCTTTTGTTTGTGTTTGTTGTAGGGGTGTAATTACAAAGTGAGTGCACAGGTTGTGTTTCTGAGTGATAACATGTTTCGTAGGTTGTTGGAGGGATGCAGCAGCATGCCCCTGAGATGCTGCGTTATCTCACAGTTACACACTTTGTCTGAGTCTGTTGCTTAATCAACACCTGTTTTTTTTTGCTGTCTGCCTTCTAATGTTTTTAATCTGGGATAATATCTCTTTGAAAAGCAAACCTTCTGGTATAAAAGAAAACCTTTGAATAAAAGTCTGCTTAGAGTAGCTGACTACACCCAGGTACACATGCTAGTGGTTGTAATTTGCCTCCGTGTGAAGTATTATTGGTGACTTGATGTATCACTGTCTGGTTTTGCAGCTGGTTTCAACACCAACAGCCGTGGTTTGTGTGCACTCTCCCAGGAGCTGGCTCGCTTGCAGTGTGTGTGCATGTGTGTTGAGGTCAGTTTTTAACAGACTTGCAAGAAGCTGAGTCTTAGCTTTTCCTCGATATTGGCCTAATTATTCTAGTTGCTCAAACCTGAAGATGGATTGTTTAATTGCAGCTGACCTGGTGCCATCCCACTGACAATCAGGACTCAGGCTTTCAGTCCCTGCTGAGGCGGGAGGGGAGCAGCAAGCCTTGTTGGTTTGTCCCTATTTCTTTGGCTTTAGTCAGCCATAAAGTTAAGATCTGAAGGCACTTTGTGGGACCAGCTTGGCCTCTATCTCCATCCAAGAATTGGTTCACACACCTACTCCCTTTTCACAGTTTCATATTGAATATTTACATGCAAACATTGAAAGCTTCAGAGACTCACCTGGATGTGAGTCTCACTGCCAAAATTTGCACCTTCATTTATTGACCACTGAAGGAGTTTCTTTTGTAGGTTGCTGTAGGATTCCAGCCCACAATAGCTTCAGCGTTTCAGGCAAGCGAGAGCGCGGGGCAGAAGGGAGTGCTGGTGTTCCCATGGCACTGGAGCATTCCCAGCTCCGACCCGGGTGTCCCCCAGCCTGCAGTTTCTGATAACAGCCTTAGGCTCTGTGGACTTTTCCCACCTGGCTCAGCCTTGCAAACACTCCTGTGTTTTCCTTAGGGGCATAGAGGACACATGGTCCACTCCCTAGGCCTTGGTCTTTGCTCCTTTCTTTCTGTGCCACTGGGTAGTTCCCACCGTTGGTTCTGGGGGCTTTACTGGGGACAGGATTAGCAGCATGGAACATGGAGCAGTGGATGTTCCTTCAGTTGTTTCAGGGCTAATGTCCATGGCATAGTCACTTCTAGTGGCATCAGGTGGTTCAATTTCTCTGGCAGGCCTATTTCCCAGAAAGCTCATGTAGGTGACAAAATACTTTGCAATACGTAACATAAGTCATTATGGCTGACAGCTGAGCTTTTTTAACAGAGCAACAGGTCTATTGGATTCTACTTTCTTGGACTCGCCCTTCAGTGAAGATCAATACAGACAGATGGAGAACAAAAGGGAGGATTGAAATTGAACGTCCTGGCATTTTCAGTATGGTTTCTTTCTGCAAATCTTTCCCGTAAGTGGCTTGTGCAATGGCAAAGACCAAATGTTCACAAATGCCTCCATGTGCAAGTATTGATTGCATCTGTAACAACTGAGATTCAGGAATGATGTGGGTGTGTTGTGAAGGATGGCCCAGGTAGGCATCTGTGAAGGATGCATGGGATGCCATGAGATATATAAGAGAAAGGGGTATCCAACTTCCATTGCAGTGCTCAGCTGGGATCACACTGACAGATGTAGCCCCTGTAGATCCACCCATACAGATATCTCATGGGTTCGTGGGCTGCTTAGACACTCTTTTGATTAGGAGGAATGAAGCAGTGGTGTTTCTGAGCTGGATGTCATGCTAAAATTGTCACTGGTGCAGTATCTTGTGGACATGCTAATTTCCAGCAGTGTTGCTGTTGATGCTTTTCAGCACGGCCATGTCAGTCCTGCAGGGATGACTTGATACTCAAATGGGAATTTTGCAGAGCATTCCCAGAGAGTGGGATTTCACGCGTCGTCCCTGATACTGTTTTTTTCACACCTGAACTTCTGCACGTGCTGAGAAACAACATCCAAAGCCCACCCTGCTGGCTGGATGCTGGGGAGATACCTCCTCATACCGAGGCAGATGTGCCACATGCTCATTGCCTGCTGTGCAACGTGCCCTCCTCCCGCAGAGCTGCTCACAAGTGTGAGAGGCTGCCTGAGGCTAACACAGGTGTGCAGCCGTCCTGTCGTGAGGGCTTACACAGGCACATGAGAAAAGCAAATTCTTGTCCAAGAAGGCAAGTGCTGAGGCAAAATGAGAGGGAAGCAGGGGAACTAGCCCAGAAATCTGTGCCAGGTTGTGCAGGAGGCCTATAGCACAAAGAGATGCCACGTTTCCCATGTCTGGTTAAAGCTTTTGTCTCCAAGCATTTCTCCACTTGGGAAGCAGTCCCTTAGGGATACTTGTTGTGGGCAGGGGAGGGCAACTCTGACCTCTGCTGATGGAGGTGCAAGGTTAAAATGATGCTCAGTCCCAAACATCTTCAGCATCCCTTCCTGGTCACAGGGGGTCCAGCCTTGTGATGTTTGACACGTGCACAGCTGTGCTGAACTGGCCTGTGTGCTCTGTACCTGTTGGCACCCAGCACCCCTTCAGGCAGGAGGAGGATGCAGCTATGGCTCCCCTGGGGGTTTCTGCCCATTACACAGCACCGTGGGGTAGGCACCTCCCAGGCTCCACCTGTCACCACACTCAGGAGGTAAAGTTACAGTTCTTCCTGGCTCACTAGAGCTACACTCTCCTTCAAGCTGCTCATGAATGTTTTTCCTGTTTCCCATCAACGGGGTAAGCTTAGAACTTCAATTTTTTAAAATGTGTTTTAATTGTTCAATCTATTATAATGCTGTGGTCTGCAGTATTAATGACAAAACAGGTGAAAGGCTGGTACTGGGCTTGTGGGGTTTCATATGCCAATGTCCCTGTCTCCTTAAAACCATTCAGAAGAGTTGTTGTCTCCATAAAACATTGGTTTTTCTCTGAGTAGCTCAGCATGAAATGGAAGTTGCTGAGTTATGTATGTATGTGATGCAGATGCACTGAGTTGAGGAAGGGGCTCATTTGCTTTATTCTTTTTATTCCCATTTCAGCATAAAAGAGAAATGAGACTTTGGGGAAATTGGTATGTGAGGGGAACCATCCCAAAAAGGCGGTTTGAAGAAAGCACATTTTATTTACTTGGCAGAAGGCGTGGAGGGAAAGGGAAGAGAGGATCCCGTATCCTTTGATGCGATCTCGAGCTAAGCCCAACAGATGGGACTTAGTGTTTACTTTTCTGCTCTCCACTGCTGTTTTCTTCATGTAGGAACCACTTTGTTGCTATAACCTGTGGATTATGTTAGTGGTGATCTGGTGATCTTTTTTTTTTTTTTTTCCCTCTGGAAAAGGGAGTGTATGTGAGGGGTATGAACTGACCAGGAGGTAAAAGGACCAAGGCAGAGCACTAGAAAAGCCAGGCACAGAATGTGGCTTCTGTAACGGGAGGCTGGTGGCTCTTCTCACTGCAGTACGTGTGTAGTGGGGCACATCTGTTGGAAATTGGTATTTATTTGTTTAAGTGTTGGGCAGAGTGTTTCAAAAGGTGGAAGGGTGCACGTGACAGGTTAACGCGTTGTGCCCGTACATGGGATGGTTTCCAGTCTTATGAACTGAAACTAAATCTTAGTCTGAGAATCTCAAAGATTCTCAAATGGGGCAGTTAAAATTTTGGACGCTTTTCCAAATTGTTGAGAAAATATACTGGTATTTTCCACTTATTGCATGCAACCCTTCATATGCTTTCACCCTCAAAAACCCAGAGTGTTGTTTGTGCTCCGCTGACAACTTGTAAGTACAGACAAGTTTGATGCTGGTCATAACTGCAGACGGAGAAATCCATGTTGTTCTCAGCCACAGCCGTGTACAGGCATAGGCAGCGTAATTACATGATCTGCAGTTCCCAATGAACATAAGATGCATGGTTCTGAGGCTCTTTTGTATAAAGCCGAAACGTCTCTAATCCTATCAAGGTCAGTCCAAAGTCAGGTCTGTGAAAGTGGTCTCTTGCAAGGCGGCGTTGACTGAATCTTAGTTACCAATAATTACGTCCCTTCCAGGGGTGGTGTCTGGTTCCAGTAAGTCACACTGGTATCCGTCAGTACAGCCGGCTGGTTTCAGGTGAAAACTGTTGTGCCTTTACAACGGGCTCTCTGGTACTTCTCCTCTAGAGGAACTGAAGGCGCCGCTGGAGGAATATGTCAACAAACGATACCCGGGGCTGGTGAAGGTGGTGCGCAACCAGAAGAGGGAGGGCCTGATCCGTGCGCGCATCGAGGGCTGGAAGGCTGCCACGGGCCAGGTCACTGGATTTTTTGATGCCCACGTGGAGTTCACGGCTGGCTGGTAGGTGCTCGACCTCGGGGTCCCTGTTAGTGTGTGTGCACGGGGTGTCCGCTGCCATGTAGGGTGGTCCGTCCTTCTGTAAGAATGTGTGTGAAAACCCCTGGCTTATTAATCTTGGCTTTCTGTACCAAATGGCCACTGATGAGATACGTTGAGATGACATAAGGAATATCTTTCCTTGCTCTTGTTTTCTCTAATCATTTCCTATTCCCCCCTTTGATGGACACTCCTCCCCCCCCCCCCCATCCACTCTAGTTTGTTTTTCGGGTAGATTCAGGTAGATTTCCTGTTCTCTTAGCCCAAAGTACTTTAAGTTTAAAAAAAAAAACACACAAAAAAACAAAAAAAGCAGACAGCAAGGGATTGAAAGAGAAAGCATTTCCCGCATTCTTGCCCTTTGCAGCTGGATCCCACTGGGGAAGGCTGATGTTTTAGATTGATTTGTTTCTTCTGCAGCAAAGAATAAGTGCAGAGGCGCAGAAGCAGTGAAAGGTATTTCATATGGACTTTTTTTGGAGAGATTCAAAACATTTGAGTTCAAGTGGTTTAAGCTTCTGTGAATCTAAATCATGAGAAGAAACTGAGAGTGTTTTTTCTCTCTAACAAAGTATAAAAAATAAATGGTCCAAGTTTAGAGAACTGGAGGTAGAAGCTACTAACTTACGTCTAATTTGACCAGAGAGCAACATCCACTAGAAAAAGGCTTTAACATCAACAAAGAATTCTGTGCAGTTACGGGATTTTTCATAACAACAGCACATGTGAAGAGTGTATTTAGGAGTTGTTTCTTATGTTGATATCTGTATTCCCAGCTAAACGTTCCTTTCAAGGTCACTAAGTCTTCACACCCAATTTTATTGCTATACAGAGGAAGCTACAATTTACTGAGCTCTTGAAACAGCTTTTCTAGGGATAGAGAGGGAGCATTTCTGCAGCATGGGCATGGCTCTCTGATATTTTGTACCTGCTGCTATTGCTGGCGGCACCAAGAGTGGAAGTTGTTCCTTGTGTTGGCAGACCAGACCTGCTCTATCACTGGTTCTTGGGCTGCCGAGGTGAGGCTGAGCATACCCCTGCTCTGGGCACATTTGCATGTCCCCAGGATGAATTTTGTAGCTATAGAGCCTTTTTCTTGAGCCTTCTCCTCACCTGTCTCTTTTGATGGTCCATATTTCTTCTATGGAAAGTGTCTATTTCTTCTGTGGAAAGTGACCACTTTTTCAGAGCCTTTCCTGGCTGTTGCATCAGTCCATACTGCAAGTCTGGCCCTTAGGTAATGGTTTGGCTGATTTCTTTGCTACTTTAGTAGCAGTATCAGGAAAGCTCCGTTTAAAAAATAAAGAAATTTTGAAATTTAAAAAGTTCTGAATATGGAATTACTCTTTAATAATGCTTTTTTAAACCAGCATACCAGAGAAAACATGGTGTACTGGCTCTGCAGGAAGAGATAAGTTGTAGTTTTAGAGGTTTAATTCATTTCAACAGCTTAATGCCTTAGTTTGTGAAAATCATTTTTTCCTTGTGCTGATAGCCTCAGCTTGTCCATGAATTTTCATAGAAGTAGTCAGTTGTGTAGGAGAGTGCTAAAACTCCCCAAACATGCAGGGCTGCATCTGTGTACTCCGATTGCAGGCCCACGCAAGGGATGCGTCCAGGCAGGAAATCCCATCAAATGCAAGTGCTGAAACCTCTCGCTGCATCTCCCTTGTGGCTGACAAAGCTTGGTAAGCCTTTCAGGAATAACTTTTTAATCCTGGCGGTGTAAATGCATTGTCTCCGAGCACAATTTCTGTGCTGATAGAAGCAGAGGTGAGTGGATCAGTAGGACAGGGGTAGTGCACTGCAGTCCAGGACTGCTCACTGGCGCTGCGAGGGGCCTCGTGTTGGTCACCGACCCCCACTGGGTGGGTTTTGCTATATCTCTTTGAAGGCAGGATGCCACTTGTGAATGACAGCAGAGAGGGGTCCACAAAATTCCCTTTTAGTTACTGAACAGTGACAAGATGCATTTCCTCATCCTCATTTAAGTGTACAAGCTGTAGAAAAGCAACAGTGTGTACAAACTGGGGAGAAGTTAATGGTCTCTTCCTGTACTTTGCTTCTTTTTACCACCCAGGGCTGAGCCAGTACTCTCGCGAATTCAGGAGAATCGAAGAAGGGTCATTCTTCCCTCCATCGACAACATCAAGCAGGACAACTTTGAGGTGCAGCGCTACGAGAACTCTGCCCATGGGTACAGCTGGGAGCTGTGGTGCATGTACATCAGCCCCCCCAAGGACTGGTGGGACGCTGGGGACCCCTCACTGCCCATCAGGTATGTCACAGAGCTGGGGACCATTCCAGTTCTGTCAGTGAGGTGTGACGGGGCAAAATGGGGAAAGATAAAATGAGAAAGCCAGCTTAGAGAGACTGGATATCGAATGGTAACAGGAGGCAGCTCAGAGAGGCTGCCTGTTGGGCTGTAACACAAACCCAAGCCAGGGAGGGTTTTTGCTGGAGTGCTTTGGGAAGAGGTGTTATTTGGTAACGATGTGCAGAAACACAGGGGGGTATAGGAGCTGTGTAGATCTATACGGTTTTATGTTTAACTGCATTCGACAGTCGCTTTACTTCAATTATAGCATTAAGTTTTTGCAAATCATAAGGAATGAGGTGATTATTCCTGTATAATGAACTAAGTGTGAATTCATGAAATATGGCACCGTGTTTTCTTGAATAAAAAGTGCGTTTCCTTTCCAGGCAAACTTTATAAAAATAAATCTTAGCTTGTTCCAATGCTGAGAGGCCTGCATGGTCGGCAGCTCTGAAATGTTGCCCCAACCCCTTCAGGCTTTAGGTATGGGACAAGTCCATTTGGGAAGAGAATAGCTCAGTGTCAGTGGGAGGCTGAGGTTGTGCTGCATGCAGAGTTCAGTTATTTCCTCTTGACAGCCTTTAAATATGGGGGATGTAACGTAGACACTGCTGCTTTGGGTTGTGGCACGTGGAAATTGGGGCACAGGAGTTAAAAAGAGCCAGGGCGGATGGGCAGTGCCTCTGTGCCCTGCTCTGGGAAACAGCTTCTGTACCAGACCCAGTAGCCTCATGGTGATGTTAAATAATTAAACAACTTACTAAAATAACGTTGTTAACATGCACTGGGGGAAGGATTATGAGAAAGATAAATGGGTAGTGTCCACAACAAAAAGCTAATGGAAAAATACTGTCTCTTTGCATTATGTTGTGTAACCACATACAGACCAGAAATAAATGACTACAGTTATTTTTTTGTCATATAATGCTATGAAAACTATGCACTTCATGACAGTATGTGTATGAAAGGGATGCCAGTGCAGTACTCCATGTAATTATGCGTGGGATTAGAGGAAATTCTTAAATTACCATATACAAAGGTACATTAGTTTTAGGGTGACCTTTTAAGATAAGAGTGGGAGTGGAAAAAGGCAGTTTGTTCCTTTTTGGGGGATGTGTGTGTGCGTGTCTTGGTTTTCTTTGCTTGTTTCATATCAGTGGTGCATGAGTTTTATGGCAGCCTGAAGAGCAATTCCCCTGCCTGAGACAGAGGCTCCAGCGTGCCCGTGAGCCCTGGTGTGACAGCCCCTACCAAATATTCAGCAGTGGAGACCAGAGACAGACAGCTGTGGGAACACGTTTGGAGGCAATTTTCTCTCATGGATTATTCACAAGATATAATTATCCAGGCAGAGTGCTGATGGCATGAAACTCATCTAAAATATGGCCTGGTCCCAAACTGGCTCCAGGTTGCTGCTCTGTCCAATAATTTTCCCAAAGAAAGTCTTTTTGAATGACTGGGACTGCTATAATACCTGGATTCTGTAATACATCTCCTGGACTATTTTTTCTATTAACATTTAAAATTCTGATACACAAAGACACCTTCGATCTTAGCACTCTGTTGTGCATGCATTTCACAGCTAGACTTTCCTTGCCAGGCTTACGGACCTCCTCTGACTACTTTCTGCCCAGAAGATAAAATTCTGCCCAGCGTAACATATGATGTCTAAATCAGTCCTCATAGAAGAGGCAGACAGTAACTGACATTTTAAACAGTCATCATATAGATCCTTTTCTGCATCAGCATGAGCTCTGGTGAAGATATTTGAATTTTCTAGTTCAAATGTTATTAATTTGTATGTATAAAGGAATCCATGCGTGTGTACATATCTGGAAGTTCTTTGCACTAGGAGATGTAGCCAAGATTTATCCAGTCCTTTGTTATTATTGTCCTCAATAAATGTTTACTGAGGGTCCAGAAAACCTGCGTATCAAGGAAGAACAGAAGAAAGCTGATGCTTTCTGTGTCCTGCCCAAAACAGGTCTTTTGGAATGCTGTGAAATTGCATGTTGGCCTGATCTGGCAGCAGGTTATTCCCAGGGTGGGATCTGCCTTCTTGCTGTCTCCAGGACAGATTCATTTCCCACTTGGCAGATCATGATTTTCTGGGGGCTTTTCAGGGTATGGAGCCTGTCTGCTGCTACAGCAGTGCTGGGCTGTGAACTCCAGCACCAGCGATTTCTTCTGCTTGACTCATTTAGTTCATGCTGCATCAGGTTTTGTCAAAAAGCAGCTTTGGAGAAATTGCTGATATCTGGAAGATTTATGGCTAGATCTGCTGATTGCGCTCCAGTTGCAAGACTCATGATTTATAATTACGAATGTGACATATTGATGGCTCCAGGGGTCTGATTCAGGAAAACAATTAAATGCACTCTTGCATCTTTGTCTCTTCAAGAAGCCAAGTAAGCAGATAGTGCATATTAAGCAGACTTGAGGATGAGGACACTTACCTGAACATGGAAATTAGGGGTGTCATGCTTTCCTACTGGCAGTTGAGCACATGAGCCTCCAGAGAGAAGAGACTTGAATCTTGGTGCTTGGCTGGTGGGTCCATCAAGAGTGCTGTGACCCTGGTGGTCACACTGGTAGAATATTTGGAATATAATGCATTTACTGGCTTTGCATTTTCTGCACTTTTCTGGTGGATCTGCTCAGTCTGGGAGGCAAAAACATTGCTGAATAGCTGTAGTAATTAGCAAGCCCCCTTAACTGTGTTGAGGCTGAAGGAAGGGTCCTGGGTGGCTTCAGAGGCGACAGAGGCATCTTTGCAGGCACGTGGTGTGCTGGGGCCAGCTGGGAGCCAGCTAGAAGGTTAAATTGGACTTGGGATGAGGCTTGGCTGCGGCTGTTTTATGTGGTACTTAATCTTTAGTGGTGTTGGAAGGCAAAAGCTCATGTAATTAGTATTAAGATCACTGTGAGGAGGAAATTGGTTTTGAGAGCTATGGATTGTAAAAGAACAGAAAAGCTGGTGGTGTTTGTTTCTTTTTCCTAAAGATGAAAATAATTTGAGTAAACCCACCCAATTACCTGTTATCTCAGCCTCAACTGCTAATGGATTTGCTCTTGCAACATACTTATGAAAGAGAGCTCTCATCCTGGTTGCGTAAATGATGCCGAGTTTGAGATGGAAGAAATAAAAGGGGATTTAGATTATTGAATGTCATGTGAGTGGAGAGAAGGTGCCTAGTTCTACAGCTCACCAACATGCTTGTGGTGTTCCCTATAAACTGCCCCTTTGGACACAGGCTGCAAATAACATTGAGGTTTCCCACTCTTGGCATGTTTCATTTGTAGTAAGACCATAGGGATTTGTGGTGGTGGTATTACTATTATTTTATATATACTTACATATATTTTTTCAGAAACAGCTAGATACTTCCTTAACTGCTTACAGCAGCCATCATCCCCTGATGGCTTTCACAAGCACAGAAACGTGGTGTTTTCTTTATTTTAATTGATTGGTGTGTTCTTTCCTCTTTAATTTAGCCATTGAGACTTTTTCCAGGCAGCTGTTACAGCCTGAAGCTTTTGTACACACGGGATATGCTCAAACCTTTAAATATCCACAGCAATAAAGCAGTTCTCAGGAATAACTTTTCCTTTTCCCATCATGCAGAATGATGCAAGTGAGCTTTCATGTTTAGGATGACATTCCTGCATCTGCACCTTTGCAGGGACAGCATATTACACCAGCACATCAAAACCTCTAGAAAACTCTAGACAGGCTTGCTTAAACTGCTGTATTTTCACCACCTTTCAAGTACTCGGCATGGCAGTCTTATTAGAAGGCTTCCAGCAAGTCTGAGTTGCTGCAGACTGTTACATGCCGGTGATGTTGTGAGGGCTGGGCAGAGTTTCAAGGATTATTTCTTGGGGGTTATGTTTTTGAAAAATCTCAAGCTCCCTAGGAAGCTGTTTGTACAAACGCTGCATATTCTTAAAAATTAGTGCTTCCTGACTTTAACTAGCATCTCCGAACTGCAGGAATGTTCCCATTTCTGTGTAAAGACAGGTGTAAAATGTTCTCACTCCTCTGGCGTTGCTGCTTTGGAAGTCAAAGGGAAAGCTGATTTCCATAAGAGCCAGACAGGGGGTGATAATGCTAACTTGCGTTTGGGAACCTCACCTGGTATGTCTGAGAAGATGCTTGTGTGCAGGTGTTTGCTTAGAGGGATTGGATGTGTGTGAATGTCACAACAGCTGCAGAACACTTACGGAGCTCTGTAATGGCTTTATATAAAGTTTAAATCAAACACAAAGATAAAATAATGGTTCTGGTGATCCGTCTCTGAAGCCCCTTTTCATAAGCAGATCAAAGAAAACAAAGCTCTGTGTTGACCACACAAATGCTTTCTAATCTTTGAAGTCTGATTCCCCTCCAAGCCCTCTACTTGCTGCAGTTGCTTGTCCAGGGGGGCGACATCCTGCTGCCAAGTTTATAGCAAAAATCCCCACGTCCTCCGTGAACGTTGGAGCCAACCTTAGACCAGTCTGAGATCAGTGTGGATGTACTGCCACAGGTTGTGAGTGCTCCTGGGAAGAGCTGGTACAGGCACCTTATGTAAACATCTGAATAAATCAAACCCTGGCTGTCTTTGGTGTGCTTGCTAGAGACTCGCGCTTCCATGTATATCACTTTTAAAATTAAGGCCACTCCTGGCTGGCACAGGTCAGAACAGAGGCCTCTGACAACTTGTAAACAGCCTACCAGAAGACATAGAGGGATTTTTTTCATCAGTATTTAATTTGGGGCAGTCTTGCTTGGACCTATATTCTGGGAAAGAGAAGGTTTAGGTCAGAATCCTGATCTCAATAAACTTTGTCATCCATCTCTGAATTAAATTACAACCATCAAGCATTTTACCAGCTTCAAAAGTAGTTTTACAGAAACCTTTTTAGTTTTATCAGTGTGGGCTTGCCATTTAGTTATGAGTTTTTTGGTGATGATTTGAAGCCACAGAGGAAAAAAAAAAAAAAAAAAAAAAAGGTCTAATTGACTTTCCTGATTTTGACTTTAAATGTATTGGGGAGAAGTGAACCCCAACTCACTGCACAAAGTGACTTTCACCAGAGTGCTAATTTTAAGCTCTCAGACTTCACAGAGATTCCCTGTGGTGTGAGAAACCTGCTATGAGCTTTGGATAGTTCGAAGCTCAGATTGCCTTTTTATGTCATGCCTTTTTTTTTTGATGAATTCTCTGTCTGGTCATTTTTAACATTACATAATTTAGTACAGAGCATAAAAGAAGGGTGTCTAATAATTTGTAATAGTGTGTCCTGGTTTCAGTTAGCACAGAATTAATTTTCTTCCTAGTAGCTGGTGGAATGCTGTGTTTTGGCTTAGAATGAGAAGAGTGCTGATAACACCCCGATGCTTTAATTGTTGCAGAGCAGTGCTTATACTAAGCCAAGGACATCTCAGCCTTTGCTCTGTCCTGCCAACGGGCAGGCTGGGGGGTGCAGTAAGAGCTGGGAGGGGACAGACCCAGGACAGGTGACCCAAACTAGCCAAAGGGGTATTCCATACCATCTGACGTCATGCTAAACAATATATAGGGGTGGCTAGCCGGGGGGAGGGGGCCGGACTGCTCGGGGTTAGGCTGGGCATTGGTCAGCGGGTGGTGAGCAATTGCATTGTGCATCACTTGTTTGTACATACTATTATTACTTTCGTATTATCCCCATTGGATCATCATTATTATTATTGTTATTATTATTTTTGTTATTTTTTTTTTTCCCTGTCTTATTAAACTGTCTTTATCTCAACTCACGGGCTTCACTTTCCATTTCTCTCCCCCGTCCCAGAGAGGGAGGGGGGAGGGTGAGCGAACGGCTGCGTGGTGTTTAGCTGCTGGTCGGGTTAAACCACGACAGTCTTTTTGGCGCCCAACGTGGGGCCCGAAAGGTTGAGATAACGGCAGATCTGATCAGAGTGTGTTAAACTAAAATTGGTGTAAGGATTAGACCTGCTTAATAGTCACTTGTCATGATGCTGATTGCTTTAATCACAACTCTGCTGCGCCTGTTTTCCAAATTGAGTATTATAGTACATTATTTTCCGTATTTGCTCTCTGTAGTGTTGTTTCTCCTCTCCGGGCCCTGGTTTCAGACCATTATGGTACTAAGTGTTATAGCAATGGCTTATGAGACGATAAGATATCTGGTCATGACTCTAACTTGGTATTTATACTCAGTAACATCGTGGACTCTGTACTTTGGAAACAGCATCTTGGGAACTATTAGCAATTATACCTATTGTTTTTCTCCATTAGAGAGTCAATCTGTGGAGGGGAAAGGGGAGGATATTTTTCCTTACTTGCTTACTCTCCCTTTCTCCTTCACCACCCCTGTATCCTCCTGGGTCACTCTGCCTTCCTCCTTCACCACCCTCTTATCCCCTGAGCTTGTCACAATAGCTCTCCAAGATATTGAATATTTCTGGAATACTCAGAATACCATAGTCTTGTTGTTCTGCCTCATGAATGCACTTCAGATTCTGCTTAAAGTTAAACAACTACTTATGAAGCTCATCCGGAGATCTGCCCGGAGGCAGTATAGTTGTGGGTGGCAGGGAGTATGGGTGGATATGGGCAGGCATCTAGAGCAGTTGGCACCCCCAGTGTGTTGGAAATTCACCCCTGAACAATGGCAAAATCCTCAAAAACTGGCAGAATGCTTGAAAAAAAGGTGTAATGATTCTGGCAGTTCCAAAGTAACACAAATCATTGTAACGTGCTGGGGCCTGGCTCATGCCTATCGAGCTGCCATTGATACTGCTGTCAACTTAGTGACAGACCCTGCGGCCACTCCAAACCCTGTGACAGATCCAACGGCCACTGTGACCCCTACGGTGGATTCTGCAGCCGCTCCAGTCCCAGCTCCTGCAGCCGCTCCAGTCCCAGCTCCTGCAGCCGCTCCAGTCCCAGCTCCTGCAGCTGCTCCAGTCCCAGTTCCTGCAGTCGCTCCAGTTCCAGCTCCGGCCGCTACTCCAGTCCCAGTTCCTGCAACTGCTCCAGCTCCAGCTCCTGTGGCCGTGTCAGAGAAACGAGCTGTAGCAGTGCAAGTTGACCCTGCAGAGGGCATTCCAACCCCTGTGGCAGACCCTGTAACAAAGTCAGAGAAACGAGCAGTAGCAGTGCAAGCTGCCCCTGTAGAGAAGGTGAAAATATGGTACAGAAATTCAAGTCGTTTAGAACGCAGAGAGTCTTCTGCCAATCCAGGTAAGGCTTCTGCCAAAACTAAGTATAGAGATGACGAAGATGATGACGACGCTGGGCCGTCAAGGATTCAGGAGGAGGAAGATGAGGATGCCGAAAGAGCAACAGTAACTACCCGAAGCCTAAACGAGCGCGAGCTACGAGATGTGCGAAAAGATTTTGGTCGCTGTATAGGTGAGCAGCTTGTCACCTGGCTGCTCCGGTGCTGGGACTCTGGAGCCAATTGTGTGGAATTAGACGGCAGGGAAGCCAAGCGGCTGGGATCCCTTGCTCGAGACGCCGGCATTGACAAAGCAATTGCAGATGGAGCACGACCCACCAGCCTCTGGAGGCGTCTCCTCTCAGCTGTGAGGGAAAGGTATCCCTTCAAGGAAGATATTTTATGTCTACCAGGCAAGTGGACCACTATGGAGAAGGGAATCCAGTACCTGAGGGAATTAGCCGTACGGGAAGTGATTTATGAGGATCCAGACCTCAATCAAACATCCACAGATCCAGATGAAGTCAAGTGTACACGACCCATGTGGCGGAAGTTTGTACGGAGTGCACCATCATCATATGCCAGCTCATTGGCAATAATGGCCTGGAAAGAGGATGAGGAACCCACAGTGGGTGAAGCGGCTAAACAACTCCGGCAGTACGAAGAAAGTCTCTCCTCTTCCTTACAGGCCTGCGTCTCAGCTGTGGAGAAACTTTCTGAAAAGGTTCACCAACTTGAAGAGAATCTATTGTCCTCCCCACCTGAACCAACCAGTGCCCACCGACCAAAGGAGAACACTTGGGAGAAACTTTCTGAAAAGGTTCACCAACTTGAAGAGAGATTATTCTCCTTCGCACCTGTACAAAGCAGTGTCTCAGCTGTCAGGGGTAGGCGTTCACCCACACAAGGAAGACGATATGGTGGGTACTCACCCCGTGCCACCCTGTGGTTTTACTTACGAGACCATGGAGAGGACATGAGAAAGTGGGATGGAAAATCTACCGCGACCCTAGAGGCACGGGTACGTGAGTTGCAAAAGAAAACAATCAGGAAAAAGGGATTCTCCGAAAAGTTTGCTGCTCCAACTTCCAGCAGACAGTCCTTCAAACACAGAAACGAGGAAGATTCTGACCAGGATTAGGGGGGCCCTGCCTCCAGCCAGGGGGAGGAAAGGGACAATCGAGTTTATTGGACTGTGTGGATTCGATGGCCTGGCACATCACGCGCACAGAAGTATAAGGCTTTAGTAGACACCGGTGCACAATGTACTATAATGCCATCGAGCTATAAAGGACCAGAGCCCATCTATATTTGTGGAGTGACAGGGGGATCTCAGCAGTTGACTGTATTGGAGGCTGAAGTGAGTCTGACTGGGAATGAGTGGGAAAAGCACCGCATTGTGACTGGTCCGGATGCTCCATGTATCCTTGGCATAGACTATCTTAGAAGAGGATACTGCAAGGACCCAAAAGGGTTCCGGTGGGCTTTTGGTATTGCTGCCTTAGAGACAGAGGGCATTAAACAATTATCTACCTTGCCTGGTCTCTCAGAGGACCCCTCTGTTGTGGGGTTGCTGAGGGTCGAAGAACAGCAAGTGCCAATTGCTACCACAACTGTGCACCGGCGGCAATATCGCACCAACCGAGACTCCCTGATTCCCATCCATAAGCTAATTCGTCAATTGGAGAGCCAAGGAGTGATCAGCAAGACTCATTCACCTTTCAATAGTCCCATATGGCCAGTGCGAAAGTCTAATGGCGAGTGGAGACTAACAGTGGACTATCGCGGCTTGAACGAAGTCACGCCACCACTGAGTGCTGCAGTGCCGGACATGCTGGAACTTCAGTATGAACTTGAATCGAAGGCAGCCAAGTGGTACGCCACAATTGATATCGCTAATGCATTTTTCTCCATCCCTCTAGCAGCAGAGTGCAGGCCACAATTTGCCTTCACTTGGAGGGGAGTCCAATATACTTGGAATAGGCTGCCCCAGGGGTGGAAACACAGCCCTACCATTTGCCATGGGCTGATCCAGTCTGCACTAGAGCAGGGGGAAGCTCCTGAACACCTGCAGTACATCGATGACATTATTGTGTGGGGTGACACAGCAGAGGAAGTTTTCGAGAAAGGGAAGAAAATAGTCCAAATCCTTCTGAAAGCCGGTTTTGCCATAAAACAAAATAAAGTCAAAGGACCTGCACGGGAGATCCAGTTTTTAGGAATAAAATGGCAAGATGGACGTCGTCAAATCCCAATGGATGTGATCAACAAAATAACAGCTATGTCTCCACCAACTAACAAAAAAGAAACACAGACTTTCCTAGGTGTTGTGGGGTTTTGGAGAATGCACATCCCAAATTACAGTCTGATTGTAAACCCACTCTACCAAGTAACTCGCAAGAAGAATGAGTTTGAATGGGGCCCTGAACAACGACAAGCCTTTGAACAAATCAAGCAGGAAATAGTCCATGCAGTAGCCCTTGGGCCAGTTCGAACAGGACCAGATGTAAAGAATGTGCTCTACACTGCAGCCGGGGAGAACGGCCCCACCTGGAGCCTCTGGCAGAAAGAACCTGGGGAAACTCGAGGTCGGCCTCTGGGGTTTTGGAGTCGGGGATACAGAGGATCTGAGGCCCGCTATACTCCAACTGAAAAGGAGATATTGGCAGCATATGAAGGAGTTCGATCTGCTTCGGAGGTGGTCGGTACTGAAGCGCAGCTCCTCCTAGCACCCCGATTACCGGTACTAGGCTGGATGTTCAAGGGAAGGGTCCCCTCTACGCATCATGCAACTGATGCTACATGGAGCAAGTGGGTTGCACTGATTACTCAGCGGGCTCGAATAGGAAACCCCAGTCGCCCAGGAATATTGGAAGTGATCATGGACTGGCCAGAAGGCAAATACTTTGGGATATCATCAGAGGAGGAGGTGGGTCGTGCTGAAGAAGCCCCACTGTACAACCAGTTGCCAGAGAATGAAAAGAAATATGCCCTGTTCACTGATGGGTCCTGTCGTATTGTGGGGAAGCATCGGAGATGGAAGGCTGCTGTATGGAGTCCTACGCGACGAGTTGCAGAAGCTGCTGAGGGAGAAGGTGAATCGAGTCAGTTTGCAGAAGTGAAAGCCATTCAGCTGGCTTTAGACATTGCTGAACGAGAAAAATGGCCAGTTCTCTATCTCTACACCGATTCATGGATGGTAGCAAATGCCCTGTGGGGATGGTTACAGCAATGGAAGCAAAACAACTGGCAGCGTAGGGGCAAACCTATCTGGGCTGCTGCATTGTGGCAAGATATTGCTGCTCGGGTAGAGAACCTGGCTGTGAAAGTACGCCACGTAGATGCTCATGTGCCCAAGAATCGGGCTACTGAAGAACATCAAAACAACCAGCAGGTGGATCAGGCTGCTAAGATTGAAGTAGCTCAGGTGGACCTGGATTGGCAGCATAAAGGTGAATTATTTATAGCCCGATGGGCCCATGACACCTCAGGCCATCAAGGTAGAGATGCAACATACAGATGGGCTCGTGATCGAGGGGTGGACTTGACCATGGACGCTATAGCACAGGTTATTCATGACTGTGAAACATGTGCTGCAATCAAGCAAGCCAAACGGTCAAAGCCTCTTTGGTATGGAGGACGATGGCTGAAATATAAATATGGAGAGGCCTGGCAGATTGATTACATCACACTCCCTCAAACTCGCAATGGCAAGCGCCACGTACTTACAATGGTGGAAGCAACCACCGGATGGCTGGAAACATATCCTGTGCCTCATGCTACCGCCCGGAACACCATCCTGGGCCTTGAAAAGCAAGTCCTATGGCGACATGGCACCCCAGAAAGAATAGAATCAGATAATGGGACTCACTTCCGAAACAACCTTATAGACACTTGGGCCAAAGAACATGGTATTGAATGGGTGTATCACATCCCCTATCATGCACCAGCCTCCGGGAAAGTTGAACGATACAATGGCCTGTTAAAGACTACCTTGAAAGCAATGGGCGCTGGGACGTTCAAAAACTGGGATACGCATTTGGCAAAGGCCACCTGGTTAGTCAATACTAGGGGATCTACCAACCGAGCTGGACCTGCCCAATCAAACCTGTTACGTACTGTAGATGGGGATAAAGTTCCTGTAGTGCATGTAAAAAATATGCTGGGTAAAACAGTCTGGGCTACTCCTGCCTCAGGAAAAGGCAAACCTATTCGTGGAATTGTTTTCGCTCAGGGACCTGGATATACTTGGTGGGTGATGCAAAAGAACGGAGAGGTCCGGTGTGTACCTCAAGGAGATTTAATACTGGGTGAGAATAGCCCATGAACTGAATTGCACCATGTTAAATAGTATATTATACTGTATGTTATCACTACCATGATTACTATAGGTGACTAATTAGAATGTATGGAAAAGAGTGTAACCTGAGCATGACATAAATGGTATGGAATAAGGGGTGGATAGATGTCCTGGTTTCAGTTAGCACAGAATTAATTTTCTTCCTAGTAGCTGGTGGAATGCTGTGTTTTGGCTTAGAATGAGAAGAGTGCTGATAACACCCCGATGCTTTAATTGTTGCAGAGCAGTGCTTATACTAAGCCAAGGACATCTCAGCCTTTGCTCTGTCCTGCCAACGGGCAGGCTGGGGGGTGCAGTAAGAGCTGGGAGGGGACAGACCCAGGACAGGTGACCCAAACTAGCCAAAGGGGTATTCCATACCATCTGACGTCATGCTAAACAATATATAGGGGTGGCTAGCCGGGGGGAGGGGGCCGGACTGCTCGGGGTTAGGCTGGGCATCGGTCAGCGGGTGGTGAGCAATTGCATTGTGCATCACTTGTTTGTACATACTATTATTACTTTCGTATTATCCCCATTGGATCATCATTATTATTATTGTTATTATTATTTTTGTTATTTTTTTTTTTTCCCTGTCTTATTAAACTGTCTTTATCTCAACTCACGGGCTTCACTTTCCATTTCTCTCCCCCGTCCCAGAGAGGGAGGGGGGAGGGTGAGCGAACGGCTGCGTGGTGTTTAGCTGCTGGTCGGGTTAAACCACGACATAGTGTCAGGTTTTACAGGATGAACAGATTTATGTCAATGCCTGAAACACTATAAAGCTCCCGCACCTGAGGTTTAAGCATATGTAGATGGTTAATGGTAGCCCATGTGCTGACCAGCTGTACACGTGTGTTAATGCCACATCTAATTTCAGAACATTTATGATTTTTAAAAGACTGTCCTTGATTGCGACTGTTGGTCTCAGCCAGGAGCTGGGCTTGATCCAAACCCCACTGGCAGGGATGGCGAGGTTCCCACCTAACACCAGGGTTTGGGAGCGGACCCCACAAGCTATGCAAATTTTCTATAAATTAGAGAAAAGCTTCTGGAAGAAAGGATCAACATTTCTGCAGTCTCTGAGCATCGGGGCCAACGTTGTCACTGTAGACAGCAGCGTGTTGTGACACAGTCTTGATGCATGGACCTGAGTGGGCTCATGCTTGGCCATGTTATAAATGAAGTCTCAACTCAATCTGAATTTAGTAATATTTATAAAAGGCAAGTAAACAACGCTGATTGCATGGAGAGTCTATGCTCTACCAACAGGCACACATGAATATCGAACCTTCTAAACATACAGAACATTGCTTTTCCATACTAAACCTGAGTATGCCTATACATACCCGCACCTTGACCTCAATTTGGTCCCGTATTTCAGGCTAATAAACTGTCTGATTGTTAATAAGGAGAATAAGCTGTAAGGTTACCAGGACAGTCTTTGTTCCTAAGGACGTATGATTCCCCACAATGCGCAACTGCTGACCAGCGAGGGGCAGTTGTGTGCACAGCTCCACTTCTCTCAGCTTGAGCTTCTTCCCAGCTCCGGTGCACCTATTTCCAGTGACTTTCAGTACGAGCTTTGAGCGGTTTGCTGAGTTTGGCCGAACCTATCTTCATGAGGCGATCAATGTGCCTGTTCCCGTCCTGGTCTCCGTTCTGCTAGCCGGTCCCTATTCATTCCTTTTTCCTGCTTCTTTATTGATGACATAACTTCATTATATCGTGTTGCCTTTTTCATCTTGAGAGCAGGCTCCCCTCTTATACCCTTCTCCCCACAGCAGTCCTTTTCAAAAACAACTCTTCATTGGTCAAACAACTTTGCATATAATAGCAACAGCAAACACCCAGCAACTTCCATGCCTTAATGGCTGGAGAACAAGCAACTGCATGGTATCTCCTGAATCACCCTTCTTTGTTCCCTCTAAACTCTTTTACATTCCTGATGGCCTCATCGTTAAGAGTCTGATGGTATCAACCATGGGGCTTGCCGACCCCCATGGCCACACTCGCACATCTCCCCCTTCTTTATTAATATCAACCATCTTCTTGACACGAATTGTTATGCCATATCTCACAGCCAGTTTGGCCAAGTGACCGTCCAGAGGTGGGTTTTTTTTGTACACTTTTAGGTAACAGGGTTTGGG
This sequence comes from Netta rufina, assembly GCF_964035555.1. NCBI lineage: Eukaryota > Metazoa > Chordata > Aves > Anseriformes > Anatidae > Netta > Netta rufina. The sequence continues at coordinate 1,984,468 of NC_140145.1, read as the reverse complement.
TGCTGGTTGCTGCTCTGGAGGAGGCTGGGTTTCTCCTGGGGTGGAGGGGAGCTCTCTTTCTAGTCCCAAGCCTTCAGACCAGCTTGGTGCAGGTTTAAGTGGGGGCTTGTTTTCACTGAAACCACTGCTCCGCTAAACTGAAGGAGTCTTGCATATAAAGCTTCAAGACCTTCTTTGGGCACCAAAGTCAACAGCGAATTTTCCTGAAGTGCCTTTATAACTGGGTCAGGGCCAATTAGCCTCCAGGATTGTCCTCTGCGGAGGTGAGCAGAGGGTGGGAGAGCAAATCCTCCCTCCTGAAGGGAGTCATCATTTATTGATATAAAATGCTAATACAAGTCATTTCCATGAGGAAAGGTGGCTAGCCACGCTGGAAGAATTTGCCTTTGTGTTTTTAAGTCTTTACATAAGAGAAGTGTTTTAATTAAAAGGAAGAAAAAAGAAAAAGCATGCTTCTGATTTAAAAATAAATAAATACTTGCACTGACAGAACTTCTAATCTGAGCCCTAGTCACAAAAACAGCCTTTATTGATGTCAAAGTTGCTTTAGAAAAGGAAAGAGTAAACAGGATTTGGCCTTTAATTTGTGAAGGGTTTTGATTTTTCAGAGGCATTAAAGAGACAGAAAAGATGGGTATTGAATTATTTAACAATTGCTAGTAAAATTAAGCTTCAGTCAGCCTGCTTTCACCGAAATAATCTTATGAATAAAAACAAAACAATCTGGGGCAACACCAATATACAGTGCTCATATCCCGCTGGCTGAATTGTTTCAAAGTAGTCCATGAAGTGGTTTTGCAAGTCAAAGCCAAGTGGAGCCTTTTCTGTGGTCTGTTCACACTTCCCCTAGGAGAAAGCTGCTGTTGATGGATTATACAAACGTCTTTTCTCTCTAAATCTGAAACCGAGGGGAAAATATGCAAAAAGGAGTTGGGGGAATTTGGCTCTTTGAATTTCTTTTTTCTTTAGCAGATGGCATTTAAGTGATTTATTGTCTAAAACCAATCTTTTCTCATTAAGAAGCAAGTATTTAATGACTTCTGAGGTGGGTATTCAAAACAAAGAAGTGATAATCGAGGCAATCGTGCTCAGTGACAAAACACAGCAGCCCTTCATCAAACAAACTTAAAAGAGTGTTTGAGAGCAAGTGCTGAGGGCTATGATTTTCTTTCATGTGCACTTTAATTCACTGTCCTCTTCAGTCAGTGGCACATAAATAGGCATAGTTTAAATTAAAGGAAAAAAAGATCCCTGTTATCATACCCATCGGTTGGAGCAATAAGTGTTTGATGCCGGCGAGCTCCCAGCTGCCTCTGCTTGGGATCTCTGGAGGCTTTTAGAAATTCTGCCTCCCAGAGCACCACCCTGCTGGTGGGCTGTGCTGGGGAGCCCAAATGAAACCTTGAGGTTACGTCTCCTTCCCAGTGCTTGCAAAGCATGTACGCATGGGTGCAGGCAGCAGGCTGAGCATCGCATGTTTAATGGCCAGAACCTGTCCTGGGGGTTGTTCACTAGACCTGTGTTAGCAGGCACGGCACAGAAGGCTGCAGCCTCATCTTGGTGTGCTCGTTCTGGCCATCTGTGGCATTTGCAAGTGCCCACTTTCCATGCTGGCTGGTGAGCTGGGATAGCTGTAGCCGCTCTTCCTTCCCTCTTTCCAGAGCACAAACACAGCTGTGGAAACTTGCAAGAGGAAAATGCCAGGGAAGGGCAGCTTTGGTAGTTCCTGGTGGCGTTGCTGCTGTCACCTGTTCAGGTCACTGCTGAGCCTGCCTATATGGGATTTTCTGAAAATTTCTCTTTTTTATAATTTTGGCATTTCAATTTGTTTTCTTCTAGCTTCTTGGAGAGGTCAGAGCTAGCATTGCTGTTGGGGCCGTGGTGCTGTTTGGCTTTGCAGCGGGGCAGGGCCAAGGGCACAAACCTCCCCGCGCAGGGCAGCAGCCCCTTGCCCTCTGCCTCGGTTGTGGCGTGGGTGAGTGTGGCCCATTGTGGGGACCTGAGCATCGCGGTGATGTGGAAGGGCATCTGATAAGGTAAAAGTTACCTAGAGAGCAAGGGGAGTGGATGAGGTGTCAGAGTGTGTCTGTAGTTAGGGGGTGATTTGGTGGCAGCAGAGGAGTGACTCCACAGTGTGCGTGGTGGATGTCCTGGCTGCCGGCTCTCTCCTGCTGCTTACTCTGAAGACAGGACTTTTCCTGGGAGGATTTGTTTTACAATCAATTCAAGCCCAGATCAAGCAGTAGCTTTGAGAGCACTGTTAGTTAGGTACAAATTTAGTTTTTAGCAAGCATTGCTGTTCTTCACGGCGGGCTGTGTGCACGCGTCCTGTGGATGGAGGAACACCATGCTTTGAAGGAGACAGCTTGTCTCCAGAACACAGCCCCCACGTCCCCATCGCTTTTCACAGACAGTGACACATCCGAGAAATGCAGACTGCAAGCACTGGAAGTTGGAATCGTGAAGAGTATTTCAGGCTTTGAGAAGAAGCTTTTGGGTTTGTGGAGTCAAGGGACTCTGGGGCGGTGGTCTCCCATCCCCAGACACAGAGGTGCACCCACCCTGATCTTCAGGGAAGAAGAACTGAAAAGTTGATCTTTGCTGCCTTCTGCAGCTAGGCAGGCACTGTGGTGCTTGATGGAGTTGTGTGTTATGTACATTGGGCTCCTTCAAAGAACAGGCTGAGGACTGGAAGACAATGTTATTGCTGAAGATTTTTGCATTCATATGGAAATAAAAACACTTTCAAATGTGTTTTAATTGCCTTTTTTTTTTTTTTTTTTTTTTGAGGCTCCAGAATGCAGCTTTCATCAACACCTCTAAATTACTGCAAGTAGTGACAGCCTGCTGCCTGGCTGCCTGCAGAAGCACTGCTCTGGGTTGTAGAGCCCTTCAGCGCAGCAGCTGTAGAAGAGCAGTGTCTATAGAAGCTTTCTAGAAGAGCATCAGCTGAGCTGATCCTAAAGGATCTGGTGAGGGTCTGAGTTGTCACTGCCCGTGCTTCCCCCCGGCATGGGGAGCAGCCCCCGCTTCAGCTTATGTATTTCAATCCCACATGAAGGGAGGATGTGGTGGTGGAAGTCCTCACTGCTCATTAAGATTTTTGGGGTCCCCAAGTTGGAAACCTGCTTTGCTTCCCGTCCCAAGATGATCAAGGGAGAGCAAAATGCTCCTTGAGGGGTATGGGAGGCTGGGAGCAGGGTTTTGCTCTGATTAGCTCTGTGGCTGAGCCTCTCCCATGACATGATGGCTGAGGAAACCTGTTTTTTCTATGCCGGGCACCTTTGTGTTTAATGAACACCTTTCTCAGATCCCAATTGTCTTGTAGCTGCTGTGATCCTTAGAAGACGAGTGGGTACTTGCTAATGAGCAGTCAGGCTGGAGGTGTTCTTAGCTTGATCTGACAAGCGCTCGCTTTGCTCTGATTAATGCCTGGGTGAACTCACTTTTTTTTTTTTTTTGGAAACTAGTTCAGACCTGCTGTGTTGAAGCAAAGAAATGGGGTGCCTGTAGGGACAGGTAGAGGCAGGGCTTTGCTCTGGGCTTGTCTGCCCTGGAGTAGTGGCCCTGCAGCCTGTCCCCACTGTTCTTCAGCCCTGTCTTTAATGCTACGGGCATGGAGGCAGGAATGATAATCTGCTGTGGAGTCTCTGTTAGCCCAGCACAAGCCAATAGCAAAGCATCGCTGCTCAAATGTCAGTGTAGCACGTCTTCTATTTCCTTGTCCTTTCTGTCTATGAGATTTCCTTTCAGGAAAAAATAAATCAAGAAGGAAGAAAAACAACTATTTAAGCGAACAGCTGTTGGTGGCTTTGCATGGTGCCTGAAGACCTCGAAGTTTTGTGGCTGCAGCCAGCCTGTCTGACCGATGGGAGAAGTAGGCTAAGGGAGGCTTCTGCCCTGCAGGATGGGGACATCGTGGGCTGGGCAGAGGGGTGGGCTGCTCTGTGGCACCCAGCCTGCTGTCCGGATCGGCCCTGAGAGGTTCCTCGCTCCCTGGAGAGAGGGAGGCTCACATGCGACAGTCCTTGTAAATTCTTCCCCAGGTCGCTGCTTGGAGGTGTTTTGAAAGAGGTCTTTCCTCTGCTAAGTGTTAGATTGATGTCAGCAGAGGCAATAGTCCATTCTGTTACTGTCGCTGCCGCCGACACCACTGCTCTATTTTTCTTTGCAATTAGAAAAACCATCAGTCATTTTCACAGATGTGCACCTTATAATTGCCTTCTCTTGCGCTCCCGGTTTAGCGTAGATGTTCATGTCAAGTCCAGCCCTGGGAGAAAAGAGCAGCTGACAGGTTTCTGAGAGCTCAGCAGAGATTCTCCATAAACTCTCTGTTTCCACGTGGGATTTAGCAACCATGTGATTTAGTGTTTCTGGCTTCTTTTTTTAGGGGAAATAAGTGTTGTGTTTTTTTTTTTTTTTTTTCTTCCTATTGTAATGACAGAAATTTTTCTTTAAGTGTGGCAAGGCTGGGTGCCAAAAAGCAGTGTCTTGAATTCCTTGCAGTGCAAACTTTCAGTAAGTAGAAAAACAGAAGAGTGTGAGAGCTGCAGGCTCTGGGCATGGGCTGCTTGGGATGTTGAAGCCAGTGGCAGCCCTGAGTGAGACTGGAGCTGGACCTTAGAATGCGATGAGAATGGCTGTGGCCAACGAGACAGGCACAAAGGCTGATGCTGAGAAGAGCCTTGGGGATGCAGTTTAATTTTTTTCCCTAGGAAATCAAGAAGTTCCTTTGTGCCCTGTCAGTGGGCTGCTTGCACTGGAAGAGAGGAGACAACAGAGTTTGATGCGAGGCTGTTTGGGAAGAGCAATGCACACAGCAAAACGGCGGCGTTGGAGACCGCTCTGACTGCAGAGGGATCAGATGGTTGGTCCTGAGTGGTGCCATTATAGTGTTAATTACATCAGCCTGAAAAGCAGGTGTTACTTTGGTTTAAAACAGAGCATGAGGTGGCTCAGAGCAGTTCCCCCGAGAATTTTTCTCTCTTCTCAGTACAGCCGTGACTTTCACAATGATTTAGGATGTGTTACTGCATTTCCTTTGCTTCTTGGTAGAGGAAAGGGACATGAACACTTACTAATGTTACATCACCCCAGTGTTTAATCCTGTCTTTTTGGTTTGGTTGGCAGCTGTGTGAGTATCATCTCAGAAGCAGGCTGAAAGTATAAAGAAAAAAGAAACTGCATGAGCACTGGGTTTTGTCCTTGCTGTTTGTCCGTAGGCATCTGCACTTAGATGTGGGCAGTTGTGAGTCTGGTCACAGCTTCCAACAGGAAAAAAAAAATCTGCTTTTCTTTGAGATCACAAGGTTTGGTGACGGTATTTCACCTTCATCTGAGTGAGTTTCTGGATTTAGGTCTGTCACATCCAAATGCTATTTTGTTCTGTTTGTATTGTAAAGCTCTCTGGCCGCTGGTCAACAACCGTAATGTTTCTGCTGTAATATTGCTGCTGGAGGAAAATGCAGCTGTAAGGAGAGAGGGAAGCACGCAATATGCAGTCCTGCATAGTTTTGGGGAATTGATCTCTGACTGTAGGATGGTCTAAAAATAAGTGGAAAGTGGAGGGAGAGGAGAGACTCCATTTCTCCATTTACTTTAGGAACAGAAATGAGGAGATTGGGGAAGCAGATGGCTGGCTTGCTGCTAGCCACAGTTGATTGTTCCAGCTGATTTGGGGATGGGCACATGTAGGCATTGCCAAGGAAACTCATGTGGGTATTCATGAAGACAAGTATAATAAAGGGTTAGTAGTTTTTCTGGACTGGCACAAGGCTGGTGGCCTCTTCAGGCTTGCGACACCAAAGCGATCAGAAGGGACTTAATGCCCTGTGTGGTGAAATACTTATCGTGTCGAGATTGCTGCAGAGGTCTTGACATAAACTGAGGAGCTTTGCAGGCCTGTTAGTTATCGGGGCTGTACAACAGGTACACTCCATTTTAGCAAGAAATAGCCTTGCCGAAAGACAATGCAGCATAACTGCGTTTTTTTTTTTTTTTTTTTTTTTTTTTTCCCAGCGAGCAGTCCTTCCCTTGTTGATTTATGGTTAGCTTAGTCAAGAAATTCCTGCATGCCTAGTGAAATGGGTTCATTTTTAACTGTGAGGGAGCATTTTCTTTTTATGCAGTAGCTTCTTTTTGTGCTTTTGTGAAATAGGCTTTAACATAGAAATAAATCATCACAGCATTACTAAATTAAAAATAAGTTTAAAACCAGGCAGTGCCGCAAGCCAAGGTTAAACTTGGATCAGGAGATCAGATTATAGTTTCATCAGTCTTTCCTCCCACTCTTTGCTTAATTTGGTACTTAAATGAACTTAATAACCATTTCAAAGATATGTACACCCAGCTGCTTTGGAGAGCAGTCTCCTGGTCCTCATGTTCTTATTTTGGGTCACGCGCATCATTGCACTAATGTGCTATAACTGTACTCCTAGATGCCACAGTTTATTTGGATGTAGAAGAATTACACTTGCTTGGAGCAGAATTAACATTGAGTTTACCTATCTTTATAAGGCAAAAGAAGTAAAACATTTTCAACCGGCAGTTTTTTGGTTGATTTTGTTTACTTGCATCTCTGTCCTCATAGCTGCCTTTTAAAGGGTGTTGAATGACACCATTATTTGGAAGAAAACTTAGCACCAACAGGCAACTTGGCAACTGAACAGTCACAGGGGACAAACTGGCAAAGGTATATATGTGCCTGGTGATGTACTGGTGCTGTAGGGGATTTATAAAAATCTGTCCAAGAATGTTTTATTCCTCACAGTCTAGTCCAAGAGATGTTTTTAACAGTCTTGCCTTTCAGAAACATTTTATCCCTTGAAAGGCTCATCTTTAATTACTCTGCACCTCCATTCCTGTCGGTTAAATGAATGTGATGATTTTTTCCTCCCACTTGTCTTCTTTCATTTACTGGAAGTGTGATGTGGCAAAATACTCAAGCATGCTCCTAACTCAAAGAGCTTAAACAGGAGTGTTTAAACGGTGCTAAATGTGAGCTACTTGGTGAACTACTTTGCTGAACCTTGACCACTGTTTATAGTGGCTTCTGTCTGGGTCTTTCTGCTATTTGTTTGCTGTTATCTCGATCAGTTGTCTAGATGCCGTTGCTAAACAAATGAGATGATAATTAGCATAGCAACATCAGAGGAAGTTGATTTTCCATCTGTAATAAAGATGATGATAATTAAACATGCATGACCTCATTGGATTGAATATGAATCAATTAAAATTAAAACTGGCTGGGAATTATTTTTCTCCCGTGATTTTTTTTCAGAGAAAGCAAGAACAATATGACAACTCCTAATGGGAAGAATTTGAGCTGATATGCACCCTTGTTATTTAAAAATGAAAACGTCATGATTCTTCAGGGGTGGTGTATTTAGTGGTACCTCCGCCACCCTGCCTGGTGCAAATGTCCATTTTGATGAAGTTTTTCACCTGGGGGGAAGAAATAGTGAAAAACTTTTCAGCTATTTCTAGCACTGTTTAGCAAAACTCAGATCAAACATGTGCAAATGCTTTCTGCGTGTGTGTCCAGGGAGGCATATTCCACAGGCACTGCGGCCAATGGGGTGCATAAATTACTTTTATAACACGTTTTAATTTCCTGTGCATGAGTGAACACCGCAATGGAGCAGTTTATTTTAAAGGAAAATGATTTATTAAAGGCAAACTGCAGAGATGAAACAAAAAGGGAGCTGAAGTTGGAAACCCAGGTTTGGTGCCCCATCAAGGAGCTGGTGATGCACTTGCCCTCAGCACTTGAAGTGGGACCCAGGAGAGCTTCTCTGGAGCACAGGTGGGAAAGGATTGCATTGAGTTCCTTTTTGCCATTTTTTCAAAAATGAGATTGTGGTGGCACTGTAGCAGTCACGGCCAGACCTGCCTGGGGCTTTTGGTTTTGTTTTTTGAGAGCTGTGTGACATGTCCTAGCTGGCAGCAAGATACAGCCTGGTTTAGTTCAGAGCATTGACCTGGAAAATGGGAAACCAAAGCCTGTGCAGTCCTAGGTCACTGTTTAGCGTTTTGGGATATGCTTCCAGGCCTTTTGGTTAAAGCTCTTCTAATCTGTATAATTTATCAAACATGAGAAGGGGTTGAAAGCAAAATGCAGTAGCCCTGCTGCTGTGGTGAGGACGCACACCCCTGGCAGGGAAGCCCTGAATTCAGCTGCTGCTTTGACTATTTGATGTCTTGGTTGAATATCCTGAACAGCAAGATACTCAGCATGTGTGCTTTAGGTTAGGGTCATCTTTTGGTCCTTTTCCTCCCTGCCAGTAGTAAAAATAAAAAAAAATAATAAATAAATAAATCCCATTGTATCTAGTGCAGAATAAAAGCAAATGCTAAAATATTGCTTTTCCCTTCCCCTTCCAAAAGAGTTTTTTCTTGACTGTCCGCAGTAATTGGTAATATGTGGTGTGCTTAAAATCTGAATACGGTCCCATGTGCTGGTTGGGGTTTAGCACTTGACTGCACTTGTGATGGGGACATTCATGATTCAAACTCTCAGATTGCCTTGTATCTGATAAATGACTGGAACACAAAGTTGTATCTGCATGGGCAATAGTCCTAACCGTACACTGCCATGCATTGCCTTGCTTGAGGATGACATATGACAAAATAACGTTGTGGGGTTTGTTTGAATACATCAATTTAAAGTTATGTGTTCTCCAAATGGATTTGTTTTTGCCTGTCACTTACATCTTCCGTGGACACGGAGAACTGTTTCTGGAGAGAGATGTAAGATGTGTCTCTGATAGCATCAAAGAAATAACCTATCTTAGACTAGAAAGTCCTGGTTTTATTTCATTTTTGTTTCATCCTGGAATCTATCTCATTTAGGCTTCATTGCTGCAAAATGGCCAGTTATAACTGAGTGTGATTGGTGTATTTTCTGTTATCTTTATAGGCTTGGCTAAAATGCGGAAGCTACTGTCTGCAGGTATCAAATAAAAAGGGTTATTGCAGATACAGAAATGGACGCCAGCTGAGTGCAGACGAAGGCTGCATAAAACGTTAAATCATTCTGTTTTGAATATGTTATCTTCCCATGTGCCAGCCCCCACCCGCTCTCATCTTTCATTTGGCCATTTCTGCATAAGACAGCTCTTTACAGTGGCTTCCCAGAGAGGAGGAAAAAACTTACATGTTTTCTTCAGGAAATGTTTACCCTGAGTTGTTATCAGGCACTGTGCGAGTTGTTAATGTAAGTAACATTTGAATCCAGCCCCACATAAGCAGCAGGGCTGTGTGTGTGCTTGGTGCGCAGGGATACGGGCTTTGACAATAGCAGATGGCTATATTCTGAGCTACATTTTAGGGGGAAAAAGGGGATAATGGGGAGTGAAGAAAGCTGTGCTTGGTTAGGAAAATCCTATCTGCTCCTCAATAGGCCGAGCTCTCAGCGATGCTGGAGGAAGAAGCTCCCCATGCTGAGCGGTAATGCCCAGCAGGGTGGGTACGTTCTCCAGCTGGTTCTGTGGTCTGACAGCAAGGAAAAAAAAAACACTTTTTTTGGTTATATCCGTGCTTTTTGCTGTTGTCTACTGGTATCCTTGGGGCAAGGAGGTGAATCCAGCAAGGCGTGCTGGGTTGCTGCCATCATGTGTAACCTGCTGAGTGTCTCTTCTTGGTGGCCTCTAGGGATGAAAGAGAACAGAACTGACTCAACTGGAAGAGATCTGCAGTGCTAGTGGTTGGGAGAGAGGAAAAAACATTTTTCAACTTGTAAGCTGAATAAGCTTTGCAGGAGGTGCAAAGAGACAGTGAATGTTGCATCCTGCCAGGTGTGCTTATGATCAAACTGCGTTTTAGTCTTGGAAGAGGAAGCTAAACACGTCTGTTTGAAGCAGATATTGATAAAACATAATGAATTTGATTGGAGTTCAGGGCTATATTGGGCTGGAGGCAGCAATCTGATAAAATGACAAGGTTTAGCACTGGGGCCTCTTACTCTTCATTAGGACAAATCTTGGAAACGAGCTCTCCCTTTTGCCTCTTAATTGCACTATCAAGGCCAGTATCAAAAAGGCAGGATGCAAGTGACTGCTGCTGCCCAAGATGCTATTATAATTAGAGTAGTCCCTGAACCTCATCCAAACTTACAATGTAGTATCAATTCAGGTTAAATTGGGAAACTGAGCAGAAAATTGCTGTCTGGTGTTTTGAGTGTTTTTTTGCATCTTAACATTATCTGATATTGGATCATTATGTAGTGATGCAAAATGCCAACAAGTAACAGCACAGCGCGGCAAGTAATGACGCTGGGATATAAGAGAAGTAAATAGTGAGTGAAATTTAATTTCTTATGCAGTTTCATGAAATAGAAGTCAACTCAGGTACAGACTTGTTCAGATTAAATATAATGATCTGTGGCTGCAGCCGAACTCTGCAGGGAATGCATATCTATAAGTTGAGGGGAGCGGGGAAGAGTTGCCATGGAAATACAACCGGTGTCATAGTTGCGGTGCATCACAAATGCCTCGTGTGTCGTGGCTCATTTTCCAGAAGGCTCAGGGAAGACCAGGAATTAAGGAGAAATGTCTTCAAATGTTTGCAGCAAGACACGTCTGGGACTGTGCAGAGACAGCTTAATAGGTAAACGTTTTGAGTCGTAACTGCTTTGCTGCAAGAGGGAAGCTGAAGGAGGGCTTCATGGCTTTCACGTGCTGCTTCATGCCATCTCCTTCCTGCCTCGAGGCCAGGGGTTAGACAAAGGCCTGGCAGCAGGGCCGCCTGGCCTGGCCTGGCCACGGTGATGAGCGAGGCCTCCTCTGCAGGCCCTTGGGGCACAAGTGCTGGCTCCTGCCATTGGCCGGCCCTCACGATGCACTGAGCCAAAGGCGTTGCTTTCAAACTGGGTGACATGTTCTTTATTTGTAAAGATTAATTTAGCTGAGAAGATCTGTAACTTCATTGGTTCTTTGCTTGCACGGCCTTGGGTTTGGGTTTTCTTCTATGTGTGTTCTTGAGATAGTCAGCTCCTGCGCAAGGCACCACCGTTTCCCACAGTTCAGGCCTTCCAAGCCTTTGGCAGCCCAGTTTCTTTCTGCTTGTTTTTATTGCTTTAGCCTGTGTACTCTTTTAGCCCATGAAGGAAGCCTCAAGTGAGTTTCTTGCAGTTGCAGAAATGTGCCTGTTTCTTTCCAAGTAGCTTGCAGGATGCCAAATGGTCCAGAATTATTGTTTGATCTAATCCTTTAATTGGGAATTAAATTGCTCACTGTTGTGTGAACTAGCACATCGCTTATTGTAAAATGGGATGAAGCACTCAAGGGTATTTTTCTGACTGGGGGGGAAAGAATACTTTCTTTACCATGCAAAAATGAGTAAGGCTGCTGGACAAACATCTTGGGTCTTTATAGCCTCTCTTCAGGTAATTATGGTATAATTCAGGCTTCTGAAATAAGAAGCAAAGAAATAAATGATTAACTTGTCTGTATAGTATTGAAATCTCTCTATACTTTAAAGCAGTCCCATTTGCCATAGTGGCTAAATACAAGCAAGTGCATACTTGAAGCAAAAATCTATTGGAATGACAGAAAATCAGAAGATTGGAAGCCAGAATCCAGCAGGGTTCACCAGCTCTGGTTGTGCCTGGTTTGGGTTAGCTCTCTCTCTTTCTGGCATCACAGTTTTTCTGTGGTATGGGTGTAACAACCCCACGGTTCATATGTGCTTGCAAAGTGGCTTTCAAGGCGTGTGCTGGTTGCTTATTCTGGAGCAAGAGGAGTAGAAGGCAACAGTGCTGAAGTCTGTGAAACAGGTGCTGAACTCCAAGCAGGATAAATTGGTGTGTTTTCAATCAGTAATACAACTGGCAGTGAAATATCACAGGTTTGTCTTTTGAAATGTCTGTTTTGTTGAAATTTCAGTAACTTCTCAGCAGGGTGAGACCCTGTGGCGTAGCACAGCCCCCAGACAGCATCTCAACTGTGCCTTTGAGTTGAAGTCTGCAAAATCTGTGGGTACAGCTTGTCTCCTGGCTTATAGACACTCTTGCTGCAGAAGTGGTAGCAAGAGCAAAGCTAGTGCAGAGAGCACGTACATCTCTCATTTTTTCCTCCATCTTCTACTCCAAGCAACTCATCAACCTCAACACTGTGAGGTAAAAGTGAGTAAAATCAGAACATAAATCTTCATTTCCTCCACCATAGTGATGATGCTCTCATTTTAGTTAGCTGAAAAATGCTCAGTTTTTGTCTAATCCCACCTGGGTGTGAATGGTGGGCAGATATCCTAGAACTGCAGCTCTGGAGCCTAGTTTATTTTCTGAAGCAAAGTGATGCTCCTAAAAATTAAGTGTCATTTCTCTTTTCTTGCTGATATATTTCCTTTAGCAGCAAAGAAAGGCTGCAGAAGAAAATTGAGTAGAGGTTCTACTGAATTCAAAAACACTGTAGTGATAAATATGGTTCTGAATAAACCTCCTTGTAGTCACAAATCAATTAATCTTTTTTTGCCCTGTGCACTCCATCCTAAGGATTTACTTTTTCATTGAGCTTTTGCTAGCTAGTGCAGTATACCTAATTCTTCACCTGGATAAATAACTAGTGGCATTTTTATTCTAAAGCAAACTGGCATTATCTTTCTTGCTGTGTACAAGCAAATGGAAAATAACCTTCATTTATTTTTTATTTTTTTATTTTTTTTTTCCTGAGCAGCCTCTTGTGATTTGTGGCTTAGAATAAACAAGAGTTCCGGGCTTGGCTCTGAGCAGCAGCATGCTTGTCCTCTGAAAGCACTTTGCTTTAGCCTTTTTGTTTGCAGTTACCCCTCGGCTAATGATACACCATGGATTTGGGTACCAAGAGCTGTCCCACTAGTTTGGAGAAACATGGCCAGTGCAGTCGGCAGGGGCAAGTTTGCTCGTTTTGTGCTTTGAGCCAGCTGAAAACTCTGCAATGGGTTTAGCACGGAGCCATGGAGCTCATCAGCTCCAGAGCCAGCAGTAGGATGTGCGACCTGAACTCAGGGCAGGGATGGAGTGGACACGTGTGTCCCTGTGATAAACCATGGAGGCACACTTGGGGTGGTGGCAGGCTGCTATAACAATAGGACAATAACATCAGTAGGGCGCAAGTCCAAATGATGGCATTACCAGCTGGGTGGGTTCCAATTTCTGGTGCAGGTCTGTGCCCGTGCTACGGCGCTGGGAAGTAGGGCAGAGCTTGCCTTCAAGTTAATCAGCTAGTGAAGTTAGCTGGAAGGGGAGAATTGCAGTGCGTATCCTGACTGTGTCAGCTGCCTGCACCACCCGGCACTGGAAGGCCTGTAGAGAGCCCCGTGTGAAGAGACTCCTTGACACAACCCTTTCCCACACCTGGATGTTGTGATCTGGACTCTACCCTTGTTCTTTGCAGAATACAGGGGAGAAGCAATGAGAAATCCCTAATAATCCCTAGTGTTCCATTTCAGGCTAAACTTCAAAAATTAATTCTGAAGGTCTTCCATATGACAAGCTTAATTCCAGCTGTGAACTTGTATTATTGTGCAGCTTATTAATTACCTCTGCAGAGTGATTTTTTTTCAGCTCTCTTTTTCTAGTGACTCCATATTTGGGAGGTGGCTTCAACAAGATGATCACCATCCTCATCCCGCAGCCTAAAAATTGAATGGCCATTCTGTTCTCACTTCCATCCAGATGATAAAGGTGAAGGATGCTGTGCCCCGCTTTACTCTGTTGCGTGTAGGAAAGGTAGCTGAGGAAAGTCAGTGTGACATCCTTTGTGAGTACAAAAGATTGTGATGCTAAAGTGTGACAGAGAATTTGGATCATGAATTGCAGCACCACCTGCATTTTGCCCCTGTGGTTGCCCTACAGAAATATTTCTAAGAGGACAGGACACGGTAGCAGGAAGCTGGAATTCGGATTGCAGAGCTCGCAAGAGTTTTTCTTTCATCCCTTGTAGATGCAAAATGTTGATTGAGTTCTAAAATCCCAAGAAATAGAGATATTTAAAATCTCTGAAGAGCTCTTCCGCTCAGAAAGATTTTCTCTCATTAACATCCAACATCAAGGATGCTCCCTGAAAAGAAGAGTCTTCCCTGTATATAGCTATAGTGGCCCATTAAATATCCTGCTTGGTTTGTGTCCTGCGGTTTGTGAAGGAGAGATTTGCTTTCTGGTCTCTTAGTGGGAGAGGCAAAAAAGGCAAGGGAACAGTAATTAATTGCAAACACTCTTTCAAAAGTCATGCAAAGTATTAGCTGCTGTAAGTGATCTTTGTGGAAAACACCGTGTGTTAGATTTCCAGCTGGTGAAAAAGGGGTTTTTCCACCCCAGGGTCTGGCTTATTAGGTTTAACCGGCAGATGGTAAAACCTGTTTGCTGTTAGACATGATGGAGAACAAGGTGGAAGAGGATGGAGGCAGTAGGATGCGGAGAGGCTGGCTGGGCTATCTTTTCTGTCTCAAAGAAGCATCCTGCTAACAGCAGTGTGAGTCATACGAGCTAAAATTAATTTATAATAACATGAAACTGTCTTAAAATGACAAAGTTTAATAACTGCAAACGTTAACCGCATCTAACAGCAAATTTAAGCCAGTAGCAGATGGTTCATAAAAGTATCATATCGGCTGTGACCACGTCAGTTTAATTTACGGATGGAACTGCAAGCCTTTATCGTCAGCTTGACCAGCTGAATCTCATTCTGGTCAATGAGATATTTTTTTTCTCTCCTCTGGGGGTGGGGAGAGGTTTTCAGAGTTAACTCTTATTTATAATGCATGGGCTGGTCATTCTTTCCTTGACCTGTTGAAACTATGATGGGTGCTTTTTCTCTGTATCACAGTAATTCTCATAGAGATGGCAAACAAGATTAAGCTTTTAATAGGTGTGGACCAAATACGTGGCAGCTGTGATCCTTGTTGCAAAGCCTTGAAGACTGAATAGCTAGAGAAGGGTGTGCACAGGTAAGTGAAGCATAGGAAGCATAAGTGGCTTCCCAAGGCCACACATCAGGCTGTAAGGAAGACAGGAACAGAGTCAGGGGCTTGTACCCTGGGGGCAAAACACTAATTTATATAATCTCTCAGCACATTTATTTACTGTATCTGTCTATTTTGCAAGGCAGTGTGTGCACAGTAGGAAAAAGAGCAAATGATCGTGTTGGGAAAAAGTGCATTGTGATATACGTCATTCCATGAAAAATCTGCCAGGGCGTGATGTGTCTTCCTAGCAGCTCCACATGGTGATGCAGGCAGGAGCTGGATAGTCAAAAAATGCTCAGGACTATCAGTAAGTGGTGACACTTTTCCTTGGCTGACACCACCACTGCTGGTGTGACTTCACAAATAAGAACATCCCTCTCATTCCGGAGCCAGTTCCCTGGGGCCGTCGTGCCCTGAGCCAACCCAGGGGTCCCATAGGTGGTTTCACATAGCTGAAGTCTGCACTGCTGCTAACAGAGGAGATGCAGAGGTAACAGGTGGGTTATTTTTCTCATCTGGCAGCAGCTGGCTGTAAAATACGTGTAAATGCACAGGCAAGGTACACAAGAAGGGTGGTGTTTTACATCTTTTGTCCCCGAGTCACTAATGGTGTTCACTTGTGGAGGGGAGAGGTGTTAAGAAGTTGTGGCCAAGTGCAGAGAGTTTGTACTGATTTCATTCAAATCAAGGCTGTTGGGACAGCCACAAACATAGCATGCCTTTGGGAAGATGGAGAAAAACAATGCTGCCTTTCTGGAAAGCCTGTTTCTTCAGGACAACTTTGGAATAAATGTCCTTCTAATTACTAACTGTAGATTGTGGGTGGGATAAGCCTGTAATGGCTCGAAAGTCAAAGGTGTGGAGTTGACCCAAGCATACTTACGACCAGCCCTTGGATGAACACCACTTTAGGATTTAAGAGTGGCTTTCAAGGGCTTGGGAGGACGAGGTGAACGTGGGGGTCCCATGTATGGGAGATTTTCTTGGCCCTAAGGACACAGGAGGCCTTGCTGTCACCACTGCCAGCTCTTGGGAGGTTCCTGGCTGCAGAACTGGGTATGGTGGCTGTTGCATTTGTTATATCAGGGCCCAACCCCAAAAGCACAAAAAAAAATCATCAGGGAAGAAACCTGAAAATCCAGCTTGCTGCTGGTATACCTTAACATACTTCAGTAAAAGAGCTGCATTGCTGAGAATGAACAGTTGACCAGCTTAGTTACCTTATGGTGGTAATGCCTCGCTGTTAACAATGAACCTTTCCTGCAAAATTGGGAAGGCTAATGGGATTGCAGAACCATTTTCCTCATTCCTCATAGCAATAAGAGAAAGGAAGGGATCTGCCCCAGATTGATGATATTCAGGATTGTAGGCATCTAGGTCGCCTTTGAAGTTTTGGTTCTGAAGACCTGTAAGCACTGTTAAGTAACTTGCTTCAATGCGTCAGTTGAGGTTTTAGGATACGATTGCTATTCATTGTGAACTAAAACTTTGTAAAATACAATAATCCGTTCAGTGTAAATGAGAACACTTGCAATAGTTCATGAAGGCCAAGCATTTGGTGGGTTTCTCTGGGAGCACTGACAATTTCAGTGAACAAATCCCCTATAGGCGACTACTCCTGCTGTGAAGTTTCAGGCTGTATCTCGTTGTTTTCTTACCAAAACGAACATGTTCTCACCCAACGTGAGCCTTTCTTTGCATGCTGCTGAATATTCAGCCTCTGAAACAAGAGAGGGGAAATAAGTGAGGCAGTGAAGTTGAAAATGCATCTTGACAAGAACAAGGAGAACTAAACTCTCCCAGCAGTTGAGCTGGGATGCTGATGGACAAAATGAACTGAGCATCCTCCTCACCTGTGAGATTCAGCTCTGTGGACAGGTCTCACAATTTTGCTGATAACGGGCACCTTGCAGTATTTGTCCCTTTCAGCACTTATAATTATCAGTCAAATACTGATGTATCTATCTCTTTCCTGAAGTTTCATCAGAAAAATGGATGAGTTCTGAATTATTCACCATATGTTTCACATTTGGTCACCAGGCTTGCACTTCTCTCTCCTTTGCCGTTGGGGACTAGAGTGATGGAGGAAGGGTGTATCTCAAACCTGGCTACCATAACCTTCCTCCTTTGCTCAGCAACTTTGAAGCACTAATATATAATGCAGTGTCTTCCCTTCCTTCTGCTGCTATCCCCCCTGGACTTTTCCACCCACTTGCGCAGTCAGCGCGTTTTGCTCCCCCTCGCATATGGCGCGCATAATTTCCCATATATTAAAAATCCAAACCAGGAAATATTTAATGTTCCAAAAAACATAACAGTGAAATTAGAAGCATCAAAATATGAAGGCTACTGAAGTGGATTCTACCCAGGAAATAACAAAGAAATCTGTCTGTAACACATCCTGTTGCATTAGCAAGCAGTATCTAGATGGAGCTCTTTGAAGAGCTGAGTATTTAATCATGGTAACTTCCAGTGTCAGGCTTTGGGAGGTGGAGTGAAAGAGCCTGGCTCCATTGTCTTGGTAAGTGCCTTGGAGGCATAGGATGCTGTTAGCAGGTCTTCTCCACAGCCTCTGCTCCACCTGGCATGGAATTTGCTTGGGAAGTGTCCTTGGTGTTAAAAAGCAAGAGGTTTTGGGAGGAGTGGTCAGAGGTACTTGGGGCTGTGTTTGTGGGGTCTTCAATCAGTCTGAGACAGCTCTATGCAGTGAGGATGTCTGTCTTGCTAGGATAAAATGAGGGTTGTTTCCAAGGCCCCTTCTCCTCAGGGTCCTCTGGGCCCTCTGTGAGCCCCCACAGCTGCCCCTCAGTAACACAGATGTTTGTCAGAGGTGGGGCAGAAGAATGTTATTTAGAGGTTATTTCAGTTTGTAGCAAATAATGCTCCAAATCAAAAAGCTCCAAATAATCTGAGATTAGATCTGAGATCTGTTCAGTCCTATTATTATCATTACCATTATTTGAAGGCTTTTCAGTTAAGCAAGTACATCTTACATGCTTCCAACATATGGCCTTAGTAAATGATTGCCCTATTTATATCCCTGGAGTTTTGTCAAGCATCTGTTCCAAGCACAGTGTGGCAAGCATGAAATTTTTGGTCCCACAAACGCAGTGTACTGTATATATCCGCTAAGAAGACAGATGTGATTTTTAGGTCAAATGTCTGGAGCAGGCAGTTTTATATAGTCATGTTGGCAGTTGCCCATGCATTGAATAATATTTCCTGTTAATCCTGGGACTCAAATCTGGTTTGTCTTTATGTGATTCTGCACTGGCGGGGGAATGGTGGACTCTTTTCCAAAGATGTAAATGTGTTGGATCTATGTGACTCTGCATACAGCCTGCCTCAGATGGGGGGCCTTCAGTGAAGTTGAATTATTTTGAAAATTTTGCCTAGTTAAGCTCAAATTCTTGACAGGATCTAGCTTTTAACTAGCATGCTGGAGTTATTGCTGCTGTGTTAATTTGCATGTAATGGGAAATGGTACCAAAAGAAAGCAGAAATAATGTGTGTCATTGGGATAGCATTGCACTCCTGAATAAATCTCATGAACGTTTATGAAATTCCTTTTGCAGATTGCCAGTTCATCTGCAATGTGCTTTCTTTTTAGATCACTCATGCATGGAGTAGCACAGAAATCTTGTGCTGGTTGGAAATGTCAGAAGTCAAAAGTTTGATGCCAGGTTTTTTGCTAAAATGTTGCATTTAATAAAGACTGAAGGGAAGTTCCTTTCCAAGAAAACAATATTGGAATATATGTTCCCTCTGTCTCTTTATGACCTGTTGTAATAAGGAATGTATTGATTGTTGGGGCATTGAGGATCATGTGAGAACTATGACAGCTAAAAAATAGTTTAGGCAATTAATTTTTCTATCTATGGAGTTTTGTAAAAATAACCATATTTAATGTAATGAAAATTCCCTCCAGCTTAGTGTTCTGCCTCTGCCAGTGGGTGACAGAAAGTACATGTGAAAAATGAGTGCGTAAGACAAGCCCAGCGGGTGGTTCTTCTCCCACCTTGTGCTGCAAGTGATGCCAGATTTAGCACAATTTGTGCCTATGTTGAAAATGGGCCACTGAACCTATGCTTCAGACATGCTAAATATTCAGCTTTTCCTTGTCTTGTGTGGTACCGCATGCCCAGCATCACTTACATTTCTGATAACGTTTTCTTTGTGTAGTTCCCTTTACTACATTCCTGCCTTGTCATCTCTTCTCTGTAAAAAATAGCAGGTAAATTCTTCCCTACTGGAACTTTTAGTCTTCCAGTTCACTTTGGAGCATTGCACTCGACTTACCAATTTTTCCTTTTTTTTTTTTTTTGTTGCTTGGGAATGCAAAACTGACATGGTGGTGGAAGAAATAACATGAAGAAGTGTTAGTAATTTGCTGGCAGTATTCATGTTCCACAAAAATTTCCAAGAAATTTTAAATCCCTTTCCTGGGCATAGGAGATGCAGTGCAGGTGTGGAACAATGAAGCAGAGGGAGCGCACACTTATCTGTCCAGCAGGATGTTATTTTCCAAAAGCACGAGTGCCATTGTTACCATTCAGAGTTTCTAGGTGTATCCTTATACAAATTTTACTAAAAGTGGGCTTTAAATATATGCTGGTATTATAAATGCTATTCTCGGGTCCCTTTCTTCTACTCTTTTGTTGATGGAAAGACCTCTTATGCTATAAGTATTTTTGAAGTGCTGTATTACAGTGCATTCCATCTTTATGTAAATGAAAATATTTAAAAAAATAAAACTGAATGTCTGTAGCTGTATCGCAAGGTAGTATTTGCGTGGAGGTAAGTACATGTCAGCGCTCAATACTAAGATCCTTTAAAAAGAAAGATACTTAAAGTAGAGACTGAAACTTTTTGGGATGCTTTGGTCCATGCTCTGGTTTACCTGAAGCCGCTTACTGCAGGGCTGGGGGCAGCTCGAGGTGTGTGCTGGCTGGGTCGTCTTCTGCGCTGGGTCTTTCCTTGGAGCAGCCGTGTCACAGCTGTGTCCTCAAAGCGGCCGCGTGCTGCCAGCAGCTGCTTTGGGCTGAGATGGAGCAAGTGGTCAGGCACTTTTGGGTTACGTGTAAGGCTGAGGGCTGGCTCTGGGATTGCTCACCATATGTGGTGGCTTGTAGTGCCCGTCCCCTGAGCACAGCCAGCCATGTGCTGGCTTGTGCACTGAGCCCAGGCTGGTGCTCTGAAAATGCCATCTCAGGAAGGACAGTCGGGATGCAGAATCCTGGGTGTCTCTGTGTAGGTCATCTCCCTAGTGACTTATTCTCCCTGCTGTGGGGAAAAACAACCCAACCTCAAAGGCAGTCCTCTCTCCGGCATTCATTTTCTTTCTAATCCATGCTAAGCCACTACATGGTGCTTGTGAGAGTCCCCAAGCAGGTAGCTCCTGCTGTAGGTGTTTGGTTGAACTAAATATATTTTTGGATTAAAGTCTTTTGCGCAAAGGGTTACCCATCTCTATCTATGAAGTCCACATGTTACTTGCCTTTGATTGATTTTATGTATAAGGTGTTTGTTTCTAGGTGAAGATACTTTTAGACAGAGATTATAGAGCTGCAGGCAAGTGGCTATTATTGCAGTGGGTAAAATAAAACAAACTGTTCTGATAAATGGCTGGTTGGGGTTTTGTAGAATATCTCTAGATGCTACCTTCTCACAAAGCCACCAAAGATCCCAGTAGGCCCAGAGGCATTTGAGTCTCTGCAGATCTGTGTTGTTTGACTCGGTGTGGTTAGTCCCTCAAGATCAAGGCTTAGGAGGTCAGTGAGAGATTTGTTTTGGCTTCTTCTCAAAACGCATCAACCTCTTTTAGCCACAGACTATTTGTCATTTCCCATAGAAGTGTCTTGTTGATTGTTTATATTGGCCAAGTGGGCGGCTGATAAAACTATATAAATGGTGAAGCAGCTGGTGTTTAATTGATGTGTTCCTTATATAGCTGATTGGCCACGCTCTGATCTCGCTTCAACTGGGCTCGATCCAGAGCCATTCGCGTTGTGCTGGAGGTTTGCTGGGTTTGGGTAACTGAGAACACGAAGTTGTGTTACATGTTTCTGTTTTAATTAAAACCTGCTGTTGCTGAGAGAGGTGGGGACAGACACAGGGGGCTTAGCTTTTGGATGAAGGTACCAGACCACTGTCAAAATCCTGATGGTGGTGGCTAAAAACCTTTCCCCTCTCCAAGCCAATTGCAAAACTGTCTTCTCTTGAGCCAAGGTTTTCCTGTTGTGGGAGGGGCTGGGGGGAGTGTTATGATGAGTGTTATGATTTCTGTTATTTGTTGTATCAAGGGCTCTGTGAAGGGATGTGCTGTGCAGGAGGAAAAGCTTGACTTGCCTGGTTGCATCGGCGTATCTCAGAGTTACAACGCCTATGCTCAGCTTCAGTCGGCAGAGAAATTCCTGTTGCCCCTTCCCCTCTTGGAAGCAGTGAGCTTCCAAAACAGGATTGAGAATAGACCTCCAGCCTCTGTCAAGTCTGTATGCATTTCTGTTTGGCAGAGATATCTCCAAAGAAATAAAGGAGCCTTGGGGCTTGGAAAATTTTGTGTTCAAATACACTGCTGAGAGGTCAGAGACGTTCACGTTGGGCTTATATTTGTTGCTGTTTCTCAGGGTGTAAATCAGGTGTTGTCAGCAACCATTGCTTAAACGTGTCTTATTGTAATTAAGGATACCTGCACCAAATGAGATGCTCTGCGTTGTGTGTTGCCTGCTGCAATTTGTACAGCATCTCTGCCCACACTGCAAAGTATTCAGAGAAATAACAAACAAGGTTTTAAGTGCTCCTCTGTAAGAGTAGTTGCGATGCTAAATTCATGCAGTTCTTACTACAGAGCTACAGAAATATTTTCCCATTAAGGAATTATTCACTATTGCATTTTTTTTTCTGAAGCAGCAGGATTAGGATTTGCTGCTCTTGAGTCTGGCTTGGGTGGAGCTGGGGGCGGCTGGGCAGTGATGGAGCGCTGCCTGTCCTCCTACAGAGTCCGTTGTGGGAGATGACCTTCCTTGAAGAGTGCTGTGTGTTATTTTTCCAGTCAGAATGGTCAAAATCAAATAAAACAGTAATTCGGAAAGAGGTGAGTGGTAGGCATGAAAATAGTCTCATTATAACATGCAGAGCACATAGAGTTGGATGGGGATAAGGAGGCTCTGCTTTGTTAGGAGGCACAAAGGGCTGTTTGCCGTGGCACTGGCCTCTCATTTCTGTTTAGTTTCAGCTTCCCTTAAAATTCCTGCTGTTTATCCACTTTACCCACACGGGAGCCAGAAGCCTTCCTGCTATTTTCTGTCAAATTAAATTAATGGGAAGAAAAAACAACTACACAGATGCTCTAAATCCCAGGCTAATACTGCTGAGTTTTGGCCCTTGTATCTTCTCAGTGCGGTTCAAAAGCAGCCCTGGAGACACTGGGGCACTCGGAAAGCCAAAAGAGCAGCAAAAGCTGTGTTCAAACCGAGCTGGATTTTTCATTTTAGTTCTGGAAGGTGAGATGTGGGGTAAAATCCTTGATTTGCCTGTGATCTCTCTGCACGCATGTGTATGACCAGGCTAATTTGCTGCAGGCAATGGACAGGAGGTTTTCATTGAATACATTGATCAGTTGAGCTTTTTGGTAAAATTATTGTACTAAAAAATTTGTTGGGAAGCTTCTGTTAGTGTGAGGGATGATTCTGCCCTGTCTGCTGCTCTATTAGTCCAGCAAACCACTGGGGACAGACAAGATGGAAACTCAGCTGCTTGCACAGAGCAATGGACCTGCACTTTGGGGATTTGACATTTCTGGGGGTTGATCTGAGTTTTTTAAGATGACTTCAAGCTTTCTCTCTGCCCTGTAACTCTTCACAGCCAGCAAGGGAACCAAAGAATAGCTCCAGAATAAATTGCCTCAGTCACAAATAGTGTCAGGAGCTTCTGCAGCCACTTCAGGGCAGAACCGCTGTGTCCCACAGGCGCAGATGCGGTTTTTGTGCAGGGAAATGATTAAGGCAGAGGTTGCGACAGCCGCAGCGTGGCACCAGCCATCTGCTTATTTTTTTGCTTGTTGTATTTTCAAGTATGGAGGAGAGCCAAGGGAAGAGGGAAATGGGCTTCTGGTTTTAACCATATCTAAGAAGCCAGATCATCCTTCTCTAAGCTGCTTTTATTTGGCTCTGTGTAGACAGCTCAGACCTTCTCCTGGCATCATAGCACCTCTCTGATAGCAAGTGCTGTGCTCTCATAATTCCTCGTCCTGCACTTTCTTTCCTTCTCTTTCTTGTCACCTGGATTATTGAGTTATAAAGGAAGTTCTAACAGGCTCCAGATTTAGGGCTGGAATCCCGTGGCACTGTTGGGATTTTTGCAGAAGTGAAGCTCTGTGCATGTGTTCACTTTGTCTCTTAACTCCCACCCCCTAAGAGTTTGTTTGTTTTTACAAACCTTCAGGTGGATGGTAGCAATTTAACGAGTATTAATTATAAAGAGCTGTTCTGGCCTCAGTGAAAAGCTGAGGCTCTGGATCAGGGTAAGAGCAAAACATGGAACATCAGGGATCTGAAGCTGTTGGAGCTACTCTTGGTCGATGCCAAGGACGTGCTTAGGGTTTTGTTCAAGGGACTGATCCGGTAGAAAATATGTACTCTGAGCTTAGTTAGCTGTCAGATTTTCATTGAAAACATATTACTAAAGGTAGGTACTGTGTGCAAGATAAATAGCAAATTTTGCCAAACTAAATTTCTAAATGCTAATGTTACTTGAGAGCACTTTTTTTGTGTGTTGTTTTTATTACAGTTTGGGAGATACTCTTTAAAATGGCTGCCAGCAGGACACTTTGTTTCCACAGTGTCTTTTGCTGTACTCCTGCTTCTTCTGTTAATGCAGCGCTTCTAGAAGCATAAAGGAGCAATTTTTAAGTGTATACACTATGCAGTGTTTTATATGACAACATTCTTTTACTTTTTGAAAATTGCTAGGCAAAAATCTCTAAAATACATTGTGAACCATCAATATGCTTTTCTTAGTTTAGATTAAATTCTGCAGCGAGAGCCTGCTGTCCCCAGTTTAGTTTGTAAATGTTAAAATGTCAGATTTTCACCTCTTAATTAAAGTGGTATGGTAAAGTGGGACATCGGTGAAGAGGTTCTTCAGCATAGCACCAATGCTGAAGCGTTCAGATAGTTTTCACATACAGACTATGAATCTTTTCATTATATCATGTCCCCTGTAGGTTGCACACAGGTTACAAGGTCTGGCAGCCAAGGGGTTAAAACTTCTCTTGCTTCCTTTTCTCTGCTTTTTACTCAGAATGTTAAAATCAGCGCGTGTTTTTTGTTGTTTTGTTTTCTGATTAAAAGCACAAATGGACTGAAAGTGCTTTTCTCTCATCTGGCATGTGGCACTCTGTAAGGAGAGGGCATAGGGGCATAGCTGTTTCACCATGTAATGAAAGTGGCAGTCATTCCTAGCACATGCATTATTCTTCTTTTTTCCTTTCCACTGATAATTTTGCACAAACAAGAAGTCTCTGCAAAGACACTTTACAAAATGCAGTTTAACTTCATACATGGTCTTCCAAGAATCAGCAGCGTGGATCAGAATGCATGGAGCATGTTGTTACAGCATGAACTCATTGCAACTCTTGGTTTGGTTCAACAATCTTTGGCTGGATTCATCTCAGATTTGCAGGATTCCTCAGACAATCTGCTGACAAAAGTTCTTTTCTGACTTCTTTTATAGGAGTTCATACACTGGCATTGACTCCCTCCATTTTTTTTCCAGACCATGGATTCAATCACAAAGTCTTGATTTGTTTAAAACCTGCAGCATGCTGGAGGTCTGCCAGGGCAAAATGCAGATCCTGTCCGCCAAGGAATCTGGTGCTACTTAACTTTTAGGCAAAACACAAATAAAAGAATCAGCCTTTCTGCTGGGAACATTGCGGGGTAGGACAAAGGCTTTGTTAGCAAAACACGAATGGCAAAGCACTTAAGGTTCCGTGTGTAAAAAATTCACCATTCTCCAGAAAACACGAGCAGCTCCCTTTCTTCCCCCAGTTGCATTTGTATACATCAAGCTACAAAACTGCAGCTGAAAGACCGACAACCTCGAATACCCTTCTTCCCAACCTGCACCGTGGTGGGTGCTGCACTTTTGTGTGCATTGCGGTATGTGTCTGCAGCGATCGAGTCCCCTGCACCCTCAGTGAGGGCTCCAGGAGAGAGGAGCCAGCCTTCCTTGGCCTTCCTTTTAGTCTTGGGAACCTTGTTGCCAAAGTGGTTGCAAACTGCAAGAAAACAGCTGCAAGGGCAGCTAAATTAACATTTATGCTGACTTCTCCAGTTTGGCTGTGTGTAGTCAGTGAATGACGTTTTATTCCTCTGGATGACACTTTGAAGGGGAAAAAGGACCTGTGTTCCTTTGCTTCCTGAGGATGCTGACTTCACATGAGCTCCTGTGGCATTTTGAGTTACGTGTACAAGTGGAATCCTGGCTCTTCATCAGGTCCAATTCTTCTTGGGCTGATGCTGACTGTACACGTGGCTAAGCCCATTCATCCCCATTTGCACAGTTGACTAATTAGCAGCAGCCAGAGAGTGCAAGCTGGCTGATGTTGTGCACTGGCTTCTCACATGAGCAACCCATAATTTGAGTACTTTTTTTTAATGTTGGAGGTGAACTCTTGACACCAAGGAGTTTGCTGATAGCTTTGCCAACAGCTTCACGAGGGCTCTGAATCCATGTTTTCCATTTAGAAAATTAATACATTTTTATTTATTTATTTTTTTTAAGAAAACCAGCTCTGAGGGGGAATCAGATTGAATGTGCCTCATTCCAGCAGAAGTATATTATAGGCTAGAGTGCCATGCTGGGCTTTGGGACTTGTAGGGATAGGTGATCAGATGCGTAAGCACCAGCTTGAAGATTATCTACCGCCAGCAGATCAACTATAACAATTTCATTGTTTGCTCTGTAATCTGTGTTGTTTCTTGGCACCTTTTCAAGGAGAACTTGTATCAGAAGTAGTGGTCCCCAACCTGATGTGCCTCTATGGGAGGAAATGCTCAGAGACTTAAAATTTTCATTGGGGTGATGAATGCACCTGGGACCGGATGTGATTACTGCTTTTGAAGCTGTTGGCTCAAAGTTGCCTGACCCTTAAATAGACAGTTTGGTTAAATCCCTTCGTAAATATCGGGACATTTGATTTGTGGTTGGGTAGATCTACTCTAATCCAAATGGAGGTGAATCCAAAACTGCTTCTGCACCTCTGCATTTCCTTACCTGGCAATCATCTTTACTGACCTTGCTTTTACATTTTGATATAGTTCTTCCCATATTCATTTTTCTTTTCTATCTGCTTGGCTCAGTGTTTAAAATAAACCCCAAACCTGGAGAAATGAGAATGACATTTACTATTAAATGCTGGAGGCACAAAATGTATCTGTTATATTTTTCAGGAATTGTGCTTCTGTGCTGTGGATGCGTGAAGGGTAAGATAAACCTGAGAGTTGCCCTCCCTACGAATCAGCTCGTATCAAGTAGTTGTCAAAATAAATGCATTACTCAGCTTCTTTGAGGTGCTTACAGGGCTATTTCGGTGCACTCTCATTTACCCACAAAGTGAAACTGCTCCATCTGTCAATAACCATTACTCACGTCCCTATTCTTAGTAACAGCCTATAGTGAAAGCAAACATGTTTGCCCAAATTCTGTCTGCAGAAATATCCATGAAATTCCCAATAACTTCTGTCTCCTGAATCTTTAACTTCAGCATCCATTACAGCAATATATCTGAAAGCAATGTGGACCTGTGCAAAACTAATTTGTAGTGAAGAGCTCAATCATCAGCCAATGCAGACTTCTGATAGTGCCTTTAGTTTAGTATTTAGGAGGAATTTAGTTTAGTATTTAGTAGGAATTTAAGTTAAGTTTAAGTAAGGAGGTACTTCTATGTGTCTGAAGGAAACTAGGGCCAGTACGTGCTGTGGTTCCATTGTAGGGTTGAGAGTGATTGTGCAAAATAACTGTCTAGTGGAAGAGGTGCTGGGTGCCTGCCTTCACGAGCATGGCTCAGTGTAATGATGGCATTCATCTTTCACTGCTCTGTCATTCACATTACTTCTTAGGGACCAGCAGAGCTGGCAGGGACTTACACTCTGTTCCTAGCTGAAAAGGGAATTACTTTTTAACTCTAACTTGTGACAGTCCATAGGGCAGTTTCATTTGCGTGTGTGTCCCCAGATGCATTGCTTTGCCCTGCAGCATCTTTGTTACAGGCAATGATCCATGGCAAGAGAGGGCTTTGTCTTGACTGCTGGGTTTTGGTTTGAGTGGTCAGAGTTCAGAGTAAGAATACCATTTCAGTCATAAACAGGGTAGGTTTGTTCTTGAGTGATGCTCACATTCATAATTGAAAAGCCCATCTTCATATTATCACAACCTTTTCAAAGACAGTTTACATGTAGAACTGTAGTTTTTTGTTTGTTTTCCATTTAGTAGTTACTTGAAGCATATTTTAAACCTGAGGAGGAGTACTTTGGTGTAAGCGCTGCCTTGCGCAACTCTTTTTGGTTTTGTGTGATTAGTCATGAATGCCTTCCTTGTGATTTTGTGTATCTTCATTATAAAAGGGCAAAAAGTAGCTGCACGGTCAGGATGGAACCATCCCATGTGTGGCATCTCCCTTCTGAGAGTCTCAGCTTAGACTGGTCTGTATACGTGCATATCAGTGCAGATGTGGGTGGTGCCACAGCCTCCCCCAGCTGTGTCTTTGAGAAGAAAGCAGTTGTGGCTCGTTTTTCTGCACTGAGCTCATTCCTCTTGGTGCCTCTGTGTGAGGAGCAGCAGAGTGCAGAGCCCCAGGAGAGTGTTTGCTGTGACATGGTAGGCTGGTGAATTGATAGGGTTGTGCTGACATTCCTGTCCTAGGCCAGGACATGACATGCTGCCTAAGTCTTGGTTTGGGTCCTGAAGGAGTCTGCAGCAGCTCAGACCTTCAGCCCCGATCCTTCAGGCCCAGCTTTAACCAGGCATGACCTGTTGCTGAGTTGGGCTGGGAGTAGTGTCTGAAGCAAACGAGAAATGTGTTTACCTGTGAAATTTGTTCCTGTAATTTTTCTGCTAGGTGGAGAGGAGGAACATGACTGAAAGTCAGCCACTTTGCTGCCCTTGAGAAAAAATATATTCACGTTAAAAAAGAAAAGTAAATAACATGTTCCTGTTAAGTGCCTGTTAGTTATACATATTACATCTAAAAGTAATTATCATTTAATTAGCAGTCTAGCGGCAGTAGAAGGAGATGAAGTTACAGTTGCATTGCATTTATTGCCAATAGCAAGCAAAGGGACGTGCTCTTGGCAAAGCAGCTCCTGCAGGAGCCATTCGGACCGGCTGCTCACTGAATGTGAGCAGCTTCGTGGACCTGAACCTGTGGGGGTCTGCAGTGTGCAAGACAGTGGGGACCCAGCAGTGGAACCCAAATGTGCCTGTTGCAAGTTTACCAGTACTGATGCCTATGTTTTCCACAAGGGTTTAGTTGTTCCCATTTGAAAACCCGTGGGATTAGGATTAGGTGCTGGATGAGGTAAGCACGTTCAGCCTGACACACAAACTCTGGCCTCCATCTCGGGTACTTTTAAGGATAAGAATTTCCTCTTTTTTCTTCCCCTTCTGCTGCAACAAACATTATGTTCTAATAAATCAGGTGTTGGAAATGCCAAAAGATCATAGTGAAGTGAATAAAAGTCCAAGAAGTCTTTCAGCTTCATGCAGTTGAGACAGATTTAGTCTGTCCTCATGTCACTCTGATTTCCAAAGTGGTGCAAATGCAAGTCCCTGTGTCTAGAACTACCTAAAAAATACTGTTTTGAAGAACTGGAAAATGGTTTAAAAGTGTTTGCTGCCTAGCTCTGTGTGTTAAATCTAAGTGTCTTGGAGAACCGATGAAGACGTCTCCTATTCTCTGCTAAGTGAGGTGGATTTTGGTCCCTGCCAATTAGCAGAAAAGAGATTTTAAACTTCTTCTAGTGAAACTTCGAAGCTAGTTCCTGACGTTGCCCTGGGTAGTTCTGCATCTCTAGCATGGAATAAATAGGTCTGATTTGCAAATACAAACACTACCCTTTTAATGAAAAGTTCACATGAGACTGAAAATCCTGAATAAGCTGTTCAGGAGGGCGCTTCCCACTTGCATTGAAGAGGCAAGTGATAGTCGATAGCAGGAAAAGACTGTGACCTTCTCTTGATTAATCTTTAAAGGTGCGTGCTTGCTGTACCTACCGTGTGTTAAGTAGGAGCAGCTTTCTCGTGCACGGCATGGTGATGCATACTGTGGGGAAGAGATTGGGGAGTGATTTACTCTTACCTCCCAGCTCAGATTAAAATTTCAAGCTGCTTTGTTTTGCTAGAATTTTACCTCATGCTGGTTAGCATGTTTTAACTAACAAGATATAAGAAAGCATCTATTTTCCTAGGGCAGACAAGGCTTTGTTGCTTAGCTCCTGGATTTGATAGCAAGATGTACTTTGGATGCTCTCCGTGTAAGTAAAACATAACAGCAAGTTCCATATCTGCTTTGAGTGTAAGACCTCTAGGGGACCAGTCATTTAGGAAAAGTAAAAACAGGTTAACTAAATTCTGTGCCTTTCTGACTCTTCATCCATGCTAATCTGTGCTCCCTTGTATTCTATGTTGATGTGCAATAGCTTTCCAGACAGGGAAAGTACTTTTCATGCTATCTTTTACATATTTTTCAGTGGTTTCCAATACGAGCTAATATATGTGTGAAAATCATGCTTTCTTTTATCTCATCCTCCAAGTCTGAGACTGCGGCCTCTCCTGTATAACCGTCCCTAATAAATCACTATGAGGGATCACTATTGTTTTGCCTAGTTCTGCCTTTGCGGATAAATGGGTGACCATAAACTGATGTTTACAAGCATGCAGTTGTGCTACAGTGGCTTGTGGGACAGCGTCTTTCCCTATGCCTCTAGTGTAAAAGACTGGGTTTCCTCCAGGCATCTGTCTCTGTGCTGCCTCCAGCAATAGCTCTGCAACTGCCATTAAATCAGCTAAAATGAAGAATCATCTTTTAAGTTTATCCCAAGGGAGAATCTTGTAATTGCAATGATTTCCTCAAAACCATTCCTGAACAGATACTGAGTCCCATTTGAAGGGTAATTATCAAATTAACCTTCTCCAAGGTGTCTTCTTCAGTGCTTGTACTTGAGTTTGCCATTTTTAGGCTCAAAACCACACACCTCAAACACCGTGATGCAGCATTGCTCCCTGTGCAGACAGCTTGGAAAAGAACCCAAATGTGCTTGTGCTTGTAAAGCTTCATGTTTCTGGGCGAGGATCATTCCCATCTCACAGACACTGGTTCAGAAGGGTTTCTCAGGGATGGTTTCTTCTGCTGGGGTCCCTACAAGACCACTGTGGGAGATGGTTGGGCAGCCAGCACGTGACCTAAAAGTCCTGCTTCCACATTGCATGTGGAAATGGGGTTATAAGCACATGGGGCCTCCAGGTTAAAGCTTTCACTTGGCCTCTCTGACCTGGCACACCGTGGTGTTGTTCAGGTTTATGCCTCATTCAGTGTGGGTGATGTTTGTAAAATGGTAAATAAATGGCATTTAGTCAAGTTCTTAAATGTTTTGAGGGCAGATGAGGTGCTGCTTCTCCTTTGCTGAAGGTAAAGGGCAGAGGGTTGGGAGTGCAGGGACCGTGGTGCTGGCAGATGGGCTTCAATGTTGGCATTAGTCAAAATCTCTGCAAGCAAACAGTGCTGATCCAGGTGAGGGAGATGTTTGGGGCTGGAGTTACAATTCATATGAAAAAGTACAGCTGGGGATTGTTATTACCTGCACATGAGCAGCCATATTTTGACAGCCTATAGCAGCACACGCCTGCAGGAAAAGCCCTGCTGAAAGTCCTGGAGAAAATGGGAGCGTGGAGGTGGGTGTTCAGCAGGCATCCAGTGATGTCAAGTGTTGGGACATCCTCGGATTTTCCAAAACGTGCAAGGAAGGAAAATGCTTTTAGATGATGACCTTGGCAGCATTTTTTTTTTTCTCCTGAGGGGAAATTCTACAGTTGAGTTACAGTCCTGAACCTTGGATGTGTAATAGTGATCTGCTTTAGACTCACATGCTTTATCTTAACACACCTGGGGTGCGGTCAGGGTGTGCATGCTGCTTTCATTGCTGCTGGTGGCCTAAAGCAAGGCTTGAAGCAGAAAACTGTGTGCACAGTTCCTTACGTGTAAGGTTATTATCTACCAGTGTTTTTCTCACCATAGATGGCTTAAGTGTAGGAGGGGTCCAACATGTGTGACAACAGTGGTAGATAATTCAGCAACTTGAATGCAGAAATCTAAAGTGATTTATTAAACGCTGTCTCTCAAGACCTTGTGGGTATTATACTCATCTGATAGATGAGGTACAGAGAAGTTCAATGATTTGCCTGAGATCGCAGGGTGTGTCACTTCTTGACATGGAAATCAGAGCAGGCATACAACAGCAACAAAGTCAGATGTATCTTGAGCAAGGTCACAGATGTGGTAGACGTAATAGATATTTTCAAAAATACAGAGTTTTCATAGCTTCTGTATCATTAAAAGTTAAAGTCGTATTAATCTCCAATAAATTCAGGGAAGGCATTCAATCTAGCATCTCTTTTATGTGGTATCTCTTATTTTTAATTTGTTTCACAGATTCAGTAGTACTTAGCAACAGTGGGAAAATAAACCCATTCGAAACAGACAATTAAACAAGGTCACTGGGGCAGGGAAGCTAGAATTATTCAAGAAACAACTATTGCAGATGCCATCCTGGGAATAATATTAAGCGAGGTACGCTGCTGTGGGCTACAGTGCCTTTCCTTCCTAGAAATTTTATTGCATTCTCTTGAAAGACATTCAGCTTTTATCTGCCCACACCATTACACAGGCAGCGAAGGGAAGCTGAGAGCCTGGCTCCTGCCTGACTCTGCATCTGCACTTAGACGCCCCTCCATGGGAGGCAGAAACAATATATATTTCTCCTTCAGAGAGGCACTTCATCTGTGACATTGGTTTTTGGGCTGTTGTGATCAGCATCTTGCCCTTGTGCTGGTGCGCTGTTGTTGGTCCCCTCCCGCAGCTGCCCTGGCACTGCAGCACCTCCATTACTGCAAACTTCTTGAATTAATTATCTGAAGTTCATTGTTAAAGCAAATGCTGGCTCTATAGCAGGCATGCAGGCCATGTCTGCCCTATGTATTTGCATTTTGGAGAAGACGGAGAAAGGGAAAGGGGTGAGATGGGCAGCACTGGATCTTTTGCATGGCTGTTGTACTTGCAGGGAGGAGGCTGGGGGGGATGGTTCCGCTCATCCTCGTACCCACTGCTGCCTCCTGGAAGTGGCTGAGCCCTTTCTGAGGACACGGAAGGCAGAGCAAAGCATGGTGGGGGGGTAGAGCCAGTCTGGGGACAGAAGCAGACAATCCCTTGCTGGGAGAGGCCTGGCCAGGTTTGCTTTCGGGCCTATGTTTTGTTCTGCCTGGCCCCACCACCTCTCTTGCACGAGGAGCTGTCCTGCTCTGCTGTGGTCTTGTTGCAGAGAAGAACAGGGTCACGTCCAACACTGGTCTGTGCCCGAGCCCGTCCTGTCACAGCCTCACCACCCTCGTCCCCAGGGCAGCTCCCAAGGGTCACCAACTCAAAAGCGACTGAAGGCCAGGCTTGTTGCTTTACCATTCACTTGTAACTCATTCAGTTCCTCTCTTCCATTTCTGACTGTTCCTCAGCCCCAAATGAGAAGAATTTTCCTCTGTGACCTTGCTGTAAGACATTGCAGGTCCCCATGAGACCAGCATGTTGCCTGGGGATGCCCCAAGGTGGCACTTGCAGTGCTCAGCAGAGATGCTGCTCCTCCAGCACCCCTGATGGTCCCACAGCATCCAGACTGGGCCCAGTGCCACCTGGCTGGCTGGGGTCTCTGGTCACCTTGTGGCCAGACAGTTCCTGGGCCACAGCTTGTTGCCAGAGCAAAGGGTTTTGTATGGTCTCTGCCCATAGAGCTCTGCTGCCCACGGGCAGGAGGTTGGGCACACGGGAGCTGAAGGGATTAACCCTGTTTTATGACCAGAGGGGTCGATTCGTAATGCCGCATCATTGTATTTTATTTCCACACACGTATTCTCTTGCTATAAACCTTTGTGTTATACATCTTGGTCTTTATTCTATAATACGTTCACCATACCGCAAATTAAGAAACATAGAGGTGCACAGCGCCGACAGTCTTTTTTTGTTTGAAAATTGGGTTCTTAATTTCATCTGGGGCCAAAAGAAATTTGCTTTATCACAGATTGCCATGTAAAATAAGTAACGATCGTGTTCTCCTTAACCCTGGTGTACTCAGGGAAATAATTCACAGGCTACTGTTGGAAGCTATATGCTTACTTTCAGCACATTTGATAATTTAACTTAAATTTTCTACATGTCATGAGTCTGTTTTCAGCTCTCCTGAGGCAGATGTGATGGCTGCTGGGTGGTCAGTGTGGGATCCAGGTGTAAACCCAATGCAGGACGGGGTGAGATCAGAGCTGATGCTCCTCAACTGGTAAGTTCAGGCCACAAGCTCAGGGTCTCCCTGTGTCTCCTGCTGAGATGCTGGATCCCACCAGTGACCAACCACCAGCTGAAACGTGTAGGTGCAGAAGAGGAAAATTGTACGTAGTTTGGACAAGTCTGAAACCTCAAGATGCAAGTGAAAATGTTTGAGTTTAGTGCATTAAATGAGGAATGCAAGTCTGGGAGAGGTTAATAAAAAATTACATCTTTCTAGGTATTTAAAGTACCGTTGCAGAAGTGCTACATGTGGTGCCATGTCTCCTAAAGGTGTGGGATTGTGTTGTTGAAGGTGGAGCAGCTCCTTGAATATTTATTAAAAACAGTGGCACTTTAATGGAAACCAGACACCCCAGCAAATTCTTAAAGTATGTTCTCAGTTCTCCTGTACTCAGTGGTATGACCACTAATTATTTTTTTAATATCTTTTTTCTACATATTTTATAACTTGCGCTTTAGCATAAAATTGGAAGCAAAATCCAATTGTGTAGGAAAATTAATTTCCTTGAATTGAAGAAGCAATCTACTTGAGACTTTTTAATCATTAGATGGTAACTGTGCACTAAAGAAAGGAAGACCATTAAAGTAACTTAATAGACTAGGATAAACGTTTTCCCCTGTATCTTCTTCATCTTTATTTAGAGATTCATGCTGAGGATATTTCATAAAAGCTGTTCTTCTTGACCTTTTGTCACTTGCTGTATAGAGGAGCCAACAGAAATAACAGCAAGGAACTAACGCTGTGGGTTTTTGGATACAAAACCAATAATTCTGCTAAACATCTCTGTTCATCCTTTTCTGCCAATTTCTGCTTTTCCTTTCTCATTAAAGAAAAAACAGCTATCGGGACAAATAAATGCATTGAGCTGAGCTGAGCTGTGTGATTTTTAAAAACAAACTGTGTTAATGCTTTTAATTAAGGGGCAGAGGAACAAGAGGCTTTATCAGCTCTTTGTCTGCAGGCCATAATTTCATTGTGGATGGGCTATCTATTATTGTAAATGTCCACCTTTTTGAAGGATTTACTACAAAATCAAATGGTGTTTTTATTTAAATTGTTGAGCACTGCATGATTCCTCATTTATTTAATATGGAGGCATTGTTACAAAGAAGAATGTAGCACTTAATTTGTATTGCTTGAGGGATCTCAGATCTGCTTGGGAGCACTGCTTTGCATGCTTCATGGTTATCATTTGTTGAAAACGGAGTGTGCAGGAAAATGAAGAAGAAAATGTGAAGGTGAAGTTGCAAAATCCCCATCAGGCTGTTTCTGTAAGCATTTTAGGAAGGATCAGTGACTCTCTGGTCTACAAAGAGAAGGAGTGTTGCAAAATAATGACAAAAAAGTATTATTGTGTGGCAGTCTAGGGCAGGAGTGGACAGTTTGGGGAATTTCTTAGTCCTTTAAATTTGTGCTCTATGAAGCTGATAACAGCATGGCCAGCTCCTGGAACCGCTGGCTTTTCAAATGTTGGTATCTGGAAAATAAGATTATTTTATTTGTACTAATTTAAAAGAAAAACAAACAAAAACAACAACAACAAACAAAAAACGTACACAAAAAACACTGAGTTTCAAATCCTTTTGGTCAAGAGGTTAGATTTTTGTTGTTAAATGACTGTGGCATGCCCTCACGATGGGAACATGGGGCTCTCCATCTCTACCGAGTCAGGCTTTGTGGCTGGCACCCGGTCTCTGGTATACAGCTCCCGTGTGTGGCTGTTGAGGGGTGTCTGTTTCAGAAAACCTTGCTCACCTCGTGGTGAGCTCCCAGAGATCCAGGTGATGGAGTCAGAAATGCAGATGTATTTGGCTGAAAACTTTGTGCTTATTTTTCCTGTCAGCGTGACTGGAGAAGTCAAAGGTCCCTGCGTCCACCACATCTATTCCCCGTGGAGGGGACAGGCTGGGTTGTTCCTGCTCAGTGTAAAACCAGAGACACTTAGCTTCTATTTAATTCCAGCAGGTAATGTAGGATAATGGAGCTATTACATTTGGCATCTCTAACGTGGTTATCATTTCAGAAAGAATTGTTTCTGCTAATGGCAGTTAAGTTGCTACAAATAAAGCAATAGAATTGAAATCTTAAGTACTAGAGTGGCAGCAAACCATGAAACATTACACCGCTTATCAGAGGGAGGGCCGAGCAGGCTGTCAGGGAAGAAATCTATTGAAAAAAAAACAACTCTCAGATGGGTTCTGATGCTAACTAATTTAATATGGCAACAGCGTTTAGCTGTTCTACCAGTCTATTAAAAGTATTAAAATGCCTATAAATAATAATACTTAAGTGGCTAGAACTTTTCATCCAAGGAGCTCTGGGGTTTCACAGGGACAAGCATGGCTGGCTGTTGGCGGAGCTGTGGCGATGCCCCTACGGGGATATTGTGTGCTGTGGCCACCCGTGTGCCACGGGGTCCCCCAAAGGCTGCTCTGGGAGGTACAGGCGTGTTGGGCAGCGTGGGTCTGACCCTCGCCATCCGTAACCCACATCTGGGTGAGTTTGAGTGTGCTTTCCTCCTTTGTAGTCTCTAATTGCTTGGTTCAGCCCTGAGTGTGCCCCACGGTGTGGACAACCCATGAACTGTGCTTTGTGCCAGGAATTTGAGGCCGTGATTAAAATATGCCATCCCGTTGCCATATTTCTACCTCAGAATCCAGTTTCCTCCAGAAGGCACGTGTTTCTAAGTAGCCTGAGATCCCTAGAGACGTGGGCTACCATTTGTGTTAAGTCCTAGAAGTGTTCCCCAGGTAGCACAAGGTGGGCGTCCTCAGGAGAGGAGCTGCAGAGATGATGGCCCTCCTGTCCCGCATGGGGCTTCCCCTGCTCCAGAGCAGCATCGTTTTGTTTGCTCAGGGTGGGCAGGAGGATCCTGAGAAAACAGCGGTACCTTGGCATGGCTCACCTGCAAAATTCGTCATCTCCTCCCTGCTGATCCCTTCAAGTGGATCTTTGTTTTTTATCCTGACAGCATGGATTCAAATGAAAGCAGGTTAAAGGGGCAAATGGTTTTTATATTTCTATTTTAGTACAGAAAATATCCCACGGGGTAAACTCTCCACATACCATAACCACAACAGATTAGTGTATCCCCAGGCAGCAAGGGCATAATGATACGGTTTTGTTCAGTGCCATGCTCTGTAGCAAAGCATAATTTTATGGAGAGGGTCAGAAGTGTTTAACCGCTCACAGAATACCCCAAACATGATCTCAGCTTGTGGAAATCAGAACAGAATCCTCATCTCTGGGAAACTGTATCAGATGGAGATCTGATAAGCGCTTTGCAAGGTAACGAGGGAGGGACGGGGTGTGCACATGTGACAGCAGGGGTGGTCAGTAAACACAGCCGTCTACTGTGTCCTTGAAATTGCATAGTTATTATAAATTAACCCCTGACACTGAGTTTTCTCTCAGTCTTTCTGCTTATTACACTGATGTTGTCAGTACTGGTAGTACTGCTCCCATTTTCCTGTTATTTTCCTTGGCTGGACTTGCTTGGCTTCCTTTCCTTACCTTGCTTGGGCTGCTCCTGCAGAGGTAGGGCTGAGCAGCACTGTCAGGTGGGTGGCATGATGGTTAACAGGGTAAACATGAAAACTTCCTCACCCTAACATAGAGCACCGTAGATAGCAGTGGAACTGGGCAAAAGACACAGCAATGATTCTGTAAACAGTTGTCCGCAGTTTTTGAAGAATTTGCTTCTGCGTCACTCTTGTTGATAGCTGGTGGCAACTCCTTCATGATACGTTATAAAGATCTGAGGTAGAAACTTCATTTCACAAATACTAGTGTCCATGCCAAAGTCGACTGTGTTACTAGACATGCTAGAAGAAAGTATGAGGAAGGAAATACCAATATTTTATTTCCTTCACATATGGCGAATGGAAACCCAAAGAAGTGGTGCCCTTGCTCACAGACATAGCAAGATGTTTGTGACAGAGCCAAGACCTGAAGGCTTTTCAGTAATTTAATCCTAGAAAAACTCTTTGTCCACTCTATACGTGTTGACGCAAACTTGCATTTTGGACAATTTCATTGCAGTGGTGAGAGAATGTCTCCAAATGCACAGAGCTCACTCATTGCTGCAGAGTCCCTGCGATAACTGATGTCGGGGACACGTGGAGCCAATGGGAGCTTTGCAGAAATCAACGCTTGATCCACTAAAAATTAATCTGTTCCATTTCTGTTGTTTTTCTCTTCATACAGAACACCAGCGATGATTGGTTGCTCCTTTGTTGTGCACAGGAAGTTCTTTGGAGAGATTGGGCTCCTTGATCCTGGGATGGATGTGTACGGAGGGGAGAACATAGAGCTCGGCATCAAGGTGGGGAAAAAATGCACCCAGCATTATTTAAGGAATCAAACGCAACGCTTTAACAAGTTAACATAAACAGTTGCTAGAATGCTTCAGGGGAACTGAGCATTGACTTGATTTATAGCATTTTAAATTTAAAGGGGAATATGATTTGGTTTTAGGGGTGAGTGCAATTTTTTTTTTTTTTCCTGGGATGCTTATCTGTGTGACTTCATGCTCAAAGCTACTGAGATGAAATGGCATGCTAACATAAACAGGCCCCAGTCAAGCTGTCACATTGGTTACTGTAAGTTATAGTTCTCTTAAATATCAGGAAAAAGATGGTGCTGTTTTGTCATGAGAACAGTCTTAGGGAGGCTTGTGGGACTCTTGTGAATATCTCAAGAAGACATGATGCCTGAAAATATTTTACAGGCATTTCACAGCTGCAAATAAAATATGTTCATAAACAGGCAAAATGTGCTTTTAAAAGTGAAACATTAATAGCCACGTTTTCAGAGCTGTCTCAGTAAATCCATACAGACATCCGTTGTTACGGCATCTACTGTGACAACATCACTTGATTACTATGTACAGTATTAGATGTGGTTTAGCGATTTGAGTGTTTACATACAGTGAAGTGATTCATAAGCAATGAATTGAATGTTCAGAAGCAACATGGGATGGCAAAGCCTATGGAGATTTTTCCAGGCATGGTTTAGAGTACAGCACTTGTACGTTAACAAGCTGATAGGGAGAGACTTGAGACTTATAGCTGGAAAATTGAATTGACTGTGGGGTTGTAAAAATGAAAAATCATTGTTCAGTTCACAGATTTACCAAAGGATATTTGCTTTGCTGGCAAATCAAAAGAAACTTTAAAAATCTATTGTCATTGGCTACAGGGAGCAATAATCTCGTTTAAACAAGGGAATAGAAATTAAAGGCTTTAAATATGCCACATAGCTCTTCCCCTTATGAAGTAATTATTGTACATCATCATGCAGCTTGCTTCCTGGGTCTAGAGAGATCCAGCTCCAAACAAAGCTTCTCTTGTGACTATTCTTATTTGTTTGTCTATGGGATTTTTTTAATATCATCATTGTGGAACTAGCCTCCTCACAATTAATAATTCAACCCATCTGTTAGGTTTTGGGGGGATTTCATGGAAGATTGGCTTCTTAACTAGAAAAATAAGATGGATATCTCAGGGACAACTGATGAACATATGTCCTCTTCTTTTTCACATGCTGAACTTTTTAGAAGAAATATGTAATAAACATCCTTTTGGAAAAAGATAATCCCTCTCTTCCCCCAGTGACTCTTCCAGGCTTCCATTTCCAACCCATATGTTTCACTGCTGTTTGCATACCCATGTGTTGTGTGTTCTGGTCAAGGCTTTAAAAACATTGCTGGTTTTGACAGCTGAAGTACCTAGGAAATCTACCTTCTAAGGTTGTTTAAACAGTAGATTTTCAAAGATTCCTGAGCTATACGAATCCATCTCAGTGCAAGTGTCTTATGTGGGCAACCAAGAGCTTTGTCCCATTTCATGTGCAGGAATATGTGTTGGCCATTGTGTAGGTAGGTCAGGTAGCTCATGTGGAGGGAGCGTTCTGTAGATGGTGTGTTTATGATTGCCAGATATTTCAAGTTCCGCTTTACAGTAAGATTTCAGTTATAAATAGTTTACCCAAGGCTAGATGTTGCTTGTATAAGGAAAGAATCATTACAAATTCAAACAGATGTCAAGTCTCAGATGGATTTATCTGTTTCTAATAGTCCTGTTGTACACAAGCTGCCAGCCCTTCCTCACAAGCTTGCAACTTGCCATGGCTGGCCCTGTAGCAGCCATCTCACGTTACCAGTAACATGGGACTCTTTATATTCAGATGGAACCTTTAAAAATAATTATTCATGCAGTATTGAGGCTTTTTATGCTTTTCTGTTTGTTTGTTTTGGCTGTTAAATAGCTGGCTGTAGTTGAAAAAGCAGTTCGGTGGTTCCTAGTTTGTTTTAGTGATTCTTAGATGAAAATATTTACAGAAAATATTTATTTTCCTTTTGATGGTGATACAAATTCTATTCTGAGAATCATGTGGCATTTTAAAAACATAATATTCTTGTATTACAAAAAATGCTTAAAGAACAAAAAATGAGTTAATAAACCCGTTGAGGCTATGAGAACAAAATTGAAAAATTACAGTGTTTCAGGCAAAAACACAAGCCAACTGTATTACAGTAAAATTAAAGGTAAGTAATCTGAATAACAAACTGAAATAAATAACTGAGGAGGTTGGGCTGTCCTAACCTAGAAGGATGGCCCAACCGTATGCTAAGCAAGACACTCATTTTATAAATATGCTTTGCATATTCTAAAATAAGCGGTATGTGTCTACATATAGTGAAATATATGGGCCATGTGCTTCTTTTGGTTGCCGATTTCAGTCAGCTCAATGAGAATATTTCTATGTGAGCCACTTAGAAAAACAAAACCCCATTACTCACATTCACAAGGTAACTCGGGGCTTGCTGCTCTCCCTTACGTGCCGGGGAGCATCCTTGGGTTGCTCAGATAATAATAGTAAAAATAAAGCCATTAAGTGTGTTGTTGCCCTAGGCAAATTCTTGTACTGCTCATGGGGTAGCTTTGGCCCTGACAAGGGGAACATGTTGTTCTTTGTATTATTGTATTTTCTTTTATCACACTGGAGTGTCTCCAGAAGGTTGTGCTTATTCTCCTCTTGTCCCTGATGTCCACTACTTCACTTCCTGAGGCAGAATCGACTCCAATTCCCTTTTTCTTGGCAGAGAGCACAGAAGTGTTTGCTAAGCAAGGCAGTGTAGGTTAATATTTCAACTGAGAGATTTTCGATGCATTTTCTTTTTCTAAAGTGTGCCTTGCAATCAAATTATAACAGTGCTGGATCTGTCTTATTGCAGTGACAGCCACAAGGACCAAAC
The DNA here is from genome assembly GCF_964035555.1 of Netta rufina. NCBI lineage: Eukaryota > Metazoa > Chordata > Aves > Anseriformes > Anatidae > Netta > Netta rufina. Next base: position 1,943,665 of record NC_140145.1, on the reverse strand, counting down.
GTTTGATCAGCCTGTTCCTGAGTTCATAACTCCCCAAGGCAAAGTGTTTGTGGAAATCTTGTCCTTGTGCCAAGCTGGTGACTGGGCACCAATGCTGGTACAGCTGCTGGAGCCTGGGTGTATGGAGATCGTATCTCATGGTAGTGCACTGGCTTTTAACTTTTTCAAATTTCAGTATGGTAGGGACTTGGCACTTGGGACTGAGACTCCCAATTGCATTGGTGGAAGATACAACTCTTGCTTCCTCGTGCAAGGCATCTGTAGCTTTCATGCACTCTCACTTCTGTTCAGAAGGGGCTAAGAAACACAAACATCTCTTGAAAAATTGCCATGGCCCTGGTGACTAACCTGCTCTTGATCTTGCCATAGAAGCACATTTTGCCCTGGCTCGCCGAGCTCCCACCACCTGTCCTGGGAGCACACGGGTACAGTGGACCTGTCCCCTGCTCCAGGCCCACCTCCCTTGTCTTGGGCTCAGGAATAACAGCCTGCTCTCCCTGAACAAGCTTTGTTAACCTTTGTTAACCCGTTGCTGCACTGAGCAGGTTTCTCCTCTGATTGTATGAATCCAGTACTCAATTCCCATGGCTTGAAAGTGCTGATGCTGCTCAGGGTCTCCACAACTCCATCTGTGAATTTTGGCACTTCTCTGACAGTTTCTGCATCTTTCATCAAAAGTTTTTATTTTATTCTAAACCCGTTTGTGGCTCTGGCTTTTAGTGACTGTGTGACTAAGCGGGAAGACTGCTTTTGTGCCATGTCTGGCTTTTTCTCTGCACAGAGGGTTTCATGGATTTTCATGGCTGGTCACAGACATTTGCTAAAGATGCTCCGTAAAATTTCACGTGTCTATTTGAATAAAGATGCAAAAGGCTATTGCGTGACTGTTGCCATGATTTCGAAGTCTGGGATGGGTTACAAGGTTGTTTTCAGAGGATTTTGTGCTACTGTCATGCATTGTTAATTAAACTCATTTGAGTTGTCTTTTAGAGATTAATTTAATCAATAAGGATATTATTACTCCTTTGATGGTATCATTTGTACGAATTGTCACTTGAAGAAAGCAATTAACTGAGAATGCTTATTAGCTGATCCATCCCACAGCTTATTTGTGTAGTAAGAATCGATTATTGAATTCATTAAGAAAAGCACAGTTCAGGGATCCCTTTGAGGTTTAATGACTGACTCAAGCCATGTTTTACTATGAATGTTAAATTGTCTGAAGTTTGGGTTGGGTCTTTAAAAACTGTTCTAGAGGAAAAGAACAGTGTGCCCCCTTGTATCCCAGATTTTTTTTTTTCCCCCAAAATTTGTCATCTACCTTCATCATGCCATTCTCCTGGTGCCACCAAGCCAACAGTTGCATCTGTAGAGCAGGCAGAGTTTCAAACGTTTATAGCTTTAAGGGCTGGAAATATTGAGCTTGGAGAAGCAAATGGGAGCAGTGAGGGCACTGAGCATTTTGTTGTTATTGATGATTTCTTTAATAATCAGACTTTCATCCTGCAGCTGCTCAGGCACGTAAGTAACCTCATTGCACTGGCAGTGACATTGATCCTCTCCCAGAGGGTACCGTGCCTGTGCACCCTTTGGTCTTTCAGAAACCCTTAAAATAGATGAAATAACATTTTAATGCTACAAATCTCTTGTGTGCATTTCATCTATGAAGGAGCCCATTTTGTTTATACAAGTACAATTATTCATATGCTGAAATGTTGAGAGGGTCAGGCCCTCAGATGAAAAAAAGAAAAAAGAAAAGCCACCAAATAGTTATATGTAGACTGCACGAGGGAGCTTGACTCTTTTTGCATTTAGAAAATCAAATCCTTCTTTTCCTGCATACATTTTCCATAATATTATGTTACATCTTTTTGTTATGAAGAATGAAGGTAGGATATTAAGAACAAGTATTTCTACTGGCATCCATGGCTTTGTGGGGTCCAGGATGATGTGTGGAGGAAGGGCAACCTGTACCCAGCCCTATGGGAGGCAGGAAGATTCCCCATGGGATGGCGGGTGGGAGCAGAGGAGGGATGTCAGGGCAGGGCTCTGAGTCAGGAGAAAGCAGCTTTGACTTTTTTTTTTTTTTTTTAATTAAATATTTGAGAACAGGCTTGCTTTCCCAGCCTGTCTGGGAACACAGGCTCCCCATATTTTTCTCTGATATTCTGCAGATCCCTGAAATGGAGAGTGGTAGATGTGAGTGTAGTGGGGAGCACATAAAAGGATGGATATTTGGGTAGGTTTTTACTTGCACAAACCTAATATTGAAATTGTTATTGCCTGTCATCAAAGTGTAAAGACTGTCCCCAGTTAGGGTAGAATTTATTTGTGTAACACCAACCAAACACACAGACACCCAATATCAGGTGTCGTGTTTTGACTCTGCGATGTGTGCTACTGCTGTCATTCCAAATGCGTTTTGCCGGGGCTTTTTCTTTGATCATCTTCAAATGCTTCTTTCTTTCAGTTCTTCTGATTAATATATTAAAGCCTGGGTGCAGACAGAGATAACTGGCGGTAGGCAGCACCTGAAATCCTTTTTTCACCGCCCTGTCCATCAGCGTGGGTGTGAATTACAGCATTTCTCCGGTGCCTGTCACGTCTGCTGGCTTCACCAGCCGCCACGCAAGGCTTGCGGGATGCGGTGCTTGGTGGGATCTGGCAGATCTGTGCTGATACATCGTTACATTTGTTATCACTTTGAAAAATAGGAGGCTGAAAAGCATGTAATTTATTCATAAGGCTTTATTAGGCTTGTGAGGGTTCGCTGAGATGCAGTAGTTAGGGTTGAATCAAGTTTCTCATGATGTGCAGGGTTTTTTTCCCCTGTCTGCACCTACCTTTGCTGAGGCTGAATTAGTCATGAAATTATACACGTGGCAGCGAATGGTATTTTTGGAAAGTGTGGGGACAAATTGGCCCAGACTTCTGAGGGAAGGACTTTCAGGTGGGGTTTGCGGCAAGACGCCTCCCAGGCTTTATTTGTGGTGGGTTATGGGAGGTGTCAGTGCGTCGGCGGACTCGCGTTTCTGGGTGCAAGAGAGAGGACGTCCCTGTGACTAATGGAACGCTTTGGGGTAAAATCAGCAGCTATCAGTTGCTTACTGTTCCTGGAGACTGTACTGTTCAAATATCCCCTTTTCTGAAATCCCTGAGGATTTCTGCTGCGGAACTGTGAACTTCACGATGTTGGTTGGATGCAGATGGTGCAGAGGAAGCCCCCGTGGTGGGGGATGCTCAGGTGGGGCCTTTGGCAGGAGGGGAAGGGGACAAAGTTCCAAGCTCACCTCCCAGGGTAAGGGATCTTGGAGCTGGGGCAGGACCCAGTTTGAAAAGCTTCGGGGGGCCAAACCTCGGTGAGAGTAATGGGAAGAGGCATCTAAGGCAGGGAAGTTTTGTTTTACAGACGTAGGAGCTATGGTTGGCCCAGCCTGGTCTGCAGGATGAAGCTGAGTGTGGAGAGGAATTGTGGCTCCTGCCTTGGTTTCTAAGTTTCTAAGCACAAAAAAGCCTCTCTGTGGCTTGGAGCAGCTGTGGCAGAATGGTTTGATGCAGGCTATCACAGATCTGCCTATAGCTTTCCAAGACCCCAGAGACTCCTGCGGTGTAGGAAGCGTTTAAAGAAGAAACACAGAGAGAGAGAAAAAAAACAAACCTGCCAACAATATGAACTTAAGACTAGCTTTTAAAAAGTACTTTATCAGTCAGGCACTGAAATCCACTTAGAAACTGGGGCTTAAGGCTCTTTCCAAATGAAAATCGAGTTAACTTGGAACAAAGTAAGAGGCAGAGTAGAACTGACCTTGGTAAAGGTCTCAGAAATGTAGCTTCAGAAATAGCAATATAGCAGCAATACATTACCTTTGTGTACGGCCACAGTCTGTTTATTTGTACCTGTATCCCTGCTAGGGAAGTTGATTTTGCTCTTCATAGTGATTGTTGTGTGGTTGGAAGAAATATTTCCACCATTGAACAATATCCAATCACTGCATGCATTTATTTTAAGAGCAGAAATCAGTACAAGTATGACTTCACATCCTATGTTTGGCATTTTAGTTGTCAGCTCAGTATTTACTGTTGGTGCTTGAAAATGCTTTATAAAAAGCTCTGGTGTAGTTTTCCAAACTGGTAAAATGCTTTTCATCAAACCTATCTCCATGGAAATGGAGCCATATTTTGATTATTTTTCTAAACAGGCTATAACCCTCTTCACCGGGAGCCGGGGAGCAGCTCTGCTCTGGCAGCCGCAGCGCCTGGGCGCTTTGTAGCTATCCCTCCTTGGGAAGGGAAATTGCAGGCAGGCAGGCAGCCGCAGAGCTCCTGTCTCTCTCTTTCCTCTTGATAGAAAATGATTTGTCATCTCTGCCTGTTACCCGCTGACAGATGGGGAAAGGTAGAGGAGGGGGAAGAGGCCGCTATTTTCACCCCAGTTGATTCTAGTGTTTTTACTGACAAGTTGGTTTTTAGGCCAGGAAGACACCGATCATCTTTGCTGGGAAAGATGATAACTCTTTGTGGGCAATAGGCTGTGTATTGTGGTTGAGATTCACTGGTGGATGAAGAAATCCATTTTAGGACTCAGCCATGCCTTATCTTCACTTGAAACAGGCAGATGTCAGCTATTTACTGATTTTTCACAGGATCGATGTGTGCCTTTGGCAAGCAGTAGTTAGAGATCTCCCAGACCTTGGTTTAACATGCTGGGCAGGAGGTGGAGTCCACCCTGTCCGTCCTGGGCCTGGGCAGGGAAAACCAGATGTAAAGAGCAGGCACAGCACCACAGTGGCTAAAGGGGCTGCGGAGGTTCACAGAGCCCAGCAGTGTGGGTTATTCGTGCTTCTGGGAGGGGCTCGGAGGTGCTCGTCCTTGGCCCCACTTGGCTCCTCTTGAGCAGAGCCTTCCCATGTTGTTTCTTCCACTGAATTTGTTGCAACAGGATTTCTTGTAACAAATGTTGTCTGGTGAGGTTGCTCCAGGAGCTCCTCAAGCCCAGGTGCTCACAGCCCTGCCTACGTCCAGGCTGGGGGCATCAGACACCTCCAGTACCCTGAAGACAGGTTGATTTTTTCCATCACATGCTGCATTCGCTCTCAGTCTGTATTTTCACTCTTTCCTGCTTGTTGCTCAAGGGGTGCATCTATTCCTAGCCACGTTCCCTCAATATTCTGTGTGGGGACACCTGAACCCCTCTAGGCATGGAGCAGTACCTGCAGCACAGCGCTGTAGCAGGAGCGATGAATTGGCTGGGCTGGGCAGGGACACTCTGAAATATGGGATCCAGGTTGTGCCTTTGGGGTATTCATCACATCACCAGGCATTTTAAGGACTGCGTGACCCAGGGGCTTGTTGGCAGTCACTGTCAGGTGTTGTGTCTGCGAGGTAACGGGATTGGCATAGGTGAAGCCATCAGGCTTGGCATAATCATGTTTTGGATTTCACCCTCTTTTCTTGCACAGAAATAAATTTCTTAACTCCTCCATTAGCAATGGGTATGAGAGCTAAAAAAGGATTCCCTTACCATTTAAACTGACGTATTCTCCTCTGCACCACAAGGCGCTTTGGGTTGGTTCTTTATGGGCCTTCTGGGTCCTACTGAGTGGAAGCAGCCTGGGACATCCCTTCCCATCCTCCCTTCCCTGGCTGTGGTCACGTTCCCTGCACTGAGCCCTCATTAATGTGGGGGATGATGCATGAGCCAGAGCAGTCCTGGCACTGAGCGCCTGGCGGCTGCAATTCACTCAGGATTTGCTGAGATGCAGCAAAGTTGGACCCCCTGAAAGCCAGTTTTTTAACATTGCTCCCTGGAGAACAACTGTCCTTTAAGTATTTCTGGGTGCTTGAAACAATAACTCTCTGAAATCCACTTTCTCCTTTCACTCGTTGCTATACAAGGTGAGCAGCAGCACGTTTACTCTGTGCATATGCCTACAATGTCTGGAGTATAAATTACCCTCTAAAACAAAAAACAGGCTCGTCTCATCCTAAAAACCAACTCCAAGCCAAACTGAACTTTGTCTTTTCACAAAAAGCACGCTTGGGAAATGCCAAGAGAAAATTTGACATGAAATTACGTGCCAATAAATGAGGCTCATATTAAACTGAGATGAGAAATGTTTTTTTTTTTTTTTTTTTTTTTTTTTTAATCCCATTATATTCATAAAGCTTTCAGAAAGCTCCCTGTTCATCATGAGTGCAAAGGCAAGGTTATTTTTTTTCTTTTTGTCTGTCCTTTCTTATGAGAAAGCCTGACTTGTGATGCACTTTCTGGGACTGTGGGACACCCTGGTCTCTTCCCTACCTCATCCAGAGCCATGGAGTTGATTTTATTACTCTCACCAGTCTCTGGTGAGGTGGTAGCGTCAGACCTTGGAGCGGTCCAGTCTTGTCATCACTGTGCTTCGGTTTTTATTTTTTCCCCCAAGGATACGGCTCTCTCTCCACTGATTACAGATTTCTCCTAGGCCTGAGGATTGTTCCTGTTGAAAATGTTATCGCTGCTGTTACACTCCTGTAATTTCCAGCCAAAAAGCTTGTAGTTAGAAGCTCCTGACTAGCTTTCAGTGTGTTCAGTGTCTCGGTAAGGCTTTGCAGTCATCCTCTCTCAAGGACTTTCAGGTCAAACCTGATTGTTTTTACAAACAAAAATGCTGTTTTCCGAGAGCCCCTGCTGCAGTTGCAGTCTCAGCTCCAAGAGCAGTTCCAGCCATATTTCATGTTCATCTGGGCTCCTCAGAGACACAACGCGCAGCTGGAAGGCAGCTGACAGCCTGATGGGTGATGGCAAGGAATGGGGACTGCTCTGCATTTCCATGTGTGTCAGTCTCAGCTCTGCTGAATCAGCAGAAGATAATAGTGACAACAGTGGCATAAATGACCAAGTTTTACCCTAGCCCTGCAGCAATGCCAGTTTCTTTCCCAAATTAAGGAAGCCCTCTCTACCAGGAACTCCCTGGCCTCCTGCAAGTGTACTTGAAACATCCCAGTTTTGCTGGAGGACCCTGTGGAAGACCCCTCCTGGACTCCCCCTTGAACATCCAAATCCATTTGAAGTCAGTATCCTACTCTCCTTTGGGATTGCTTTATATCATTTTCGTATGTCAGCTTTTGGCCAGGTCTGATGGATTTTTCCATGTTAGTCACCTGTGTCTCCAAGAAATTCAGCCCAGCATGTTCATATGCCAGTCACCTGCCTCCTGACCTTTTGCTTTTTTATGTTACTGGGCAGGATTTGCTGCTGTGCTGTCACAACCTTCAGCAAGCAGTGAGTACAAAGCAGATGAAAAACACTTAATAGGGACGGTAACACTTGGTAAATGATCATGCCCAGCTCCAGAGCTTTGCAGAAAACCCTGGAAGATCTCCGTGTCTGGCCTATTGTGTTGTATCCAGCCAATGGCTTGCTTTGATCAGAAAAAATCCCATATACTCAAGCTTCCTTTGCTTGTTTTAATATATTCAAGTTAGCTTTTATGTGTGTGAAGCTTGACTGGGGTAGGAATTGCATTGTCTTGTGTTGGGAAAAGATGTTGATGTCTTTGGGCGCTGTCAGCATTAATGGCAATGTTGAGAATGATCAGCTTGTTTGGTCATCTGCTCAGATTGGCTGGTTTAGTTTTTCTGCTGCTTTTTCAGTTCCTGCAGACATGAGTGACTGCATCAATGTGGTGGGGGAATGGGGATGCAAAATTCCCAGCAAAATTCAGTGAGAACTGATCATTTATCTCCTTCAGTCATTCAAGAAAATCTTCTCTTTCCTCTTGTGACAAGCAAGAACCTGGTGCTGGATGCACATCTCTTTATGTGCCATCGCTTGAGACTTGTCCTGTGCATCACTGAGAATAACAGTGGAAATAACCAGACATGATTTATGTTTCCCAGTGCATTTATCCTTCAGTCTGGTGTGTCCTTGTGATGCTCAATGGAAACTGCAGAGGTGGTGCTCTGTGGGACTCATTTTGAACAGCATTCACAGTCAGAGCTCCCTGTAAAGTGAATACTATCACAGCAGTGAACTTTCTGGCTTCCCCGTGGTATATTTATTATTCATAGCAAGACAATTGCCTCATAGATGATCTAATCACTATGATGCACTGCTGCCATAATGCCTAAAGGGTAGTTAACCCCAGTAACACTGCACACTGCTTTCATTTGTCTCCTTGACTTCAGGGTTTTCCCAGGAGTCCAAGGGCAATGGAAAGCGTCGCAGCTTGACCTCCGTGCCGCGAGCTGGTATTAAGCTGTCAGCCAAATCCCATCCTCAAATTCTGTAAGGGTTCAGGTGTTTGACCAAAGCTTCCTTGGCTTTGCATTAGAACTCAGTCACTGAGGTATGAGCTCCCATGGAATGAAGGTATATATTTGTTTTTTTCTGCACTAGGGATTTTAGCAATTCTTTCAGTATCCAGTTTCTCCCTGAACAGTTTAGAAGCAGCCAGTACAGGAAGCCAGTGAGGCCAATCATGGAGTAAAATGAAATTCCACCTTTGACTACCCAGGCTGTGATCCAGCAAAGCACTTAACTTTTAAGCACCTGGGAAGTCCGCTTAATTCCTATGGCATTATTGCTCCTTAAATGTAAGTGCTTCTTAAGTGCATTTCTGGATTGGGACGTTCTAGAGTTGAACTTGAGCCATAAGGGTTAATATTTGCAAAATGAAATATGCAGCCTTATTTTATTGGAGGAAAGTGTTTTTTTCCTCATCATTTATTTTTTTGCCCTCCAAACAATTCTTCCATTTTACGAGCTAATTAACTCATCTAGCTTTAAAATATAAGTGCATCCTTCTTGGATTTTGTCATGTGTCACCACCTTCTAGAGAGTTATTATGTCTTATTTGCACAGAAGATACTGGGAGAAGACACTGGGAAGTAAACTAACCTGTTCATTGAATAAATTTGTATCTAAAGCTGCAATAACAAAACTATTATTTCATATTCATCTACAGACACGAAATATGTATTAATTAACCAAAGTACTGCTAGTGGGCATATGCAAACGAAGTGGCATCAATCAAGCCAAGATCCCTTTCTTTTGCATTTTTACTTTATGGAGAAATACTTCTTTGTGCTGACTGTAGTTCCTCAGTATCAGATCTGTGCCTTAAAGCTCAGTGCTAGGACCAAAAAGAGAAAGAATCAGAATTTCCTAGCGCTGCAGAAACTGCTGCAAATAATGCAGTTCATAATGAAGAATTCATATGTAATCCCATAGAGGAGATAACAGTCTAGATCTGCCTCAGGCACAAAGAACCCAAGTTTATTTTCACAGAATGGGTATTTCATTCTGTCAAAGCCATAGAGTTAAACAGAGGGGGACAATTAGAGATGAATTCACATTTGGACTATATATATCTAACTTAATGACAAAATAGGAGTTTTAAGTCTATAGCTCAGCTTTTCCAAGTCTGAAGGTGATAGCAATGCCTGGAGCAGCACATAACAAGGTCTCCCACACTGGCCTGCCAATTGTTTTCTTTAGAAGGAAGACGGTCCTTCCTGTCCCCAGGGTGCCAGCTGTCGGGACATCGGGTGCTTCAGTGTGAGGAGGGGTGCTGGGGATTCTCCTGGTATGCCAGCCCTTCAGTATTTCAGGTCTTTGCCCAGCATTTTGCCCATTACACACAGAGGAAGGTGGGTACTTCTCTGCAGGAGCAGGAAGGGCACTAGTCTCGTCTCTGAGCCACAGAGTGTAGCAGCCTGCCTCCACTATGTTTTTTCTTATTTGTTGCTTTGGTGTCATTCAAATATTGATTGTGTCAAGGGCTTATTGGTGTTTTTATAACTGCTTCTGAGGATGCATTTTGTTTACCTTACAAATGAAGGATCTAGGCTGGATTAATATTCAGCCAGGTGAGCCAGGACTGAGGGTAGGGGCAGTAACTTAAAGTGCTTCGGAAGTGCTAACACAAATGTTGCTGGCAAAGATGTTGACTGGTAATGAAAATCCTTACTGTAAGGTCTTTCTTATCTAGAGATGCCAAGCCACCTACCAGGGTACCTTTCAATATTCTCCTGTTGCTTATGGGATCCCATAGTACAGAATGTCTCTTAACCCTTGACACAGGTTAAGTGCTCTGTTTGTCCCTGGTATCTGCCCATTTTGTCCCTGCAGATCTGAGAGAATGGATGGAGAGAAATGGTCTAAATCCTGGGTTTGGAACATCCCTGTGAGATTTTCCATTGGTCCTCTCTGCTGGTGGGACACATTCCCCTCTCCCAAGCCCTATGCATGCAGCCATGAAATCCAGGAGACCAGATACAAACCAAACCTGAAGATCAGCTGTCCACCATCACTCTGGTCTGCTTTAGCTGGCGTTGCAGCTGTAGAGTTACAAGCAAATGCAAAGGGGGTCTGCAGGAGTGAATTGTTTCCTCTTTCCTTCCTGGGATTTTGGGTTTTAAACTGTAAAAATGTACAGAATTGCATCTGTTTTCTATTGAAGATGTTAGCTTTGGCCATTTGTGTTTGTAACTTGGTCTGGGTCTACAAAAGGCTTATGTTCTTCCCTGGATTTTTCCAGGATCGGGAGCCAGTCCCTGGGTTTTGGCTGTGAACATAAAAAACATTCCTGTAGCTTTCTGCTCAACCAGCTCCTATAACATATCACCATCCTGGTGAACTTGGATTCTGGCAAGCTTTGCTTTCTGTTCATCTGTGCTTGATCCTGTGGCATCTCCAGTGGGTGTTTAGAAGCAGTAAGTCGGAGGAGATGACACATTGTTCCTGCCCCAGGGGTTCCTCTATCGACTGTTTTAATGGCCATCACAGATGTCTCCATTACAAACAATCTGAAAAACCCAGAGCTGGAAAAAAAGGTAGAGCTTTCTGACCTTTCAGCCAGCTCTTGCACTGAATTATCCTGACAGCCCCCAAGCCCTTTGCAGCCATTTCCAAAGCCACAGGCAGCGCACAGTCCGTGGCCACGAGGCCAAGACCAGCAGATTCAGCTGGGGTACCCAGAAGGGTAACCTGTCACGCTGTCCATCCCAACCCCCTTCACAGCTCTTGCAACCCATGTTATCACAGCGTTGCAACCTCATCTCTAGTCCAGGGTCATCACAGCCACCAAAGACCTGGCAGTTTTCCTGCATTTCTGCTGCCCAGTGGAGGAGCCACTGCCTGGTACTGGCACCGTTCACATGCCGTGGTGCTGTGTACTGCCTCTGCTTGCTGCCCAGCCTGTCAGAGCTGTGGCATTCCCTGCTGCCTTACAATAATAATGATCTTACTGATCTTATCTGCTTTGCTTGGACTTGACTTGTTGGCCAAGGGTTAGCTGAACCTCCGTGAGTGCCCCTGTGTTGTGCTTCTGGGGCTGTGGAGCAAAAGGTTCAAAATATCAAAGACTTATTAATTAGACAGTTGTTTTTTTTTTTTTTTTCGTAATAGTCACTTCTTAGGAGGTCTTAGTTACTCAGATTTGTACAAATTGTAGGAATACAGACCTTTTTATGGTACATTTTAATGGTAATTTTTGCTGACAGTCAAAAATCAGCCAAGTGAACCATTTTGAAAGCCTTTCAAAACTGTTCATTTATATCATCTGCTGCTTTTGTCAAATACGTGGAAGAATGTCTTGTCATGTCTTTTACAAGAGTTATGTTGTCTACTTAGATTACAGTAGAGGAGCAAACAGTTGTTCAGCGATTATAATTTGTATGATACAAAGAGAACATTCAGGCTCACTAACAGGTTGGTTACCTCCTCAGCTGAAACCGCCATTAAGTAATTTCTTTTTCCTAATGCACAAGCTCAACACTAACTAAAGTGGCATCCACTGTTGACTTCAGTCCCCAGTGCAAGCAGGAGGCCATGGAGTTGGATTCTGGTGAGCAAAGCATCCTCTTCCACAGCCTAGGTGAGGTGAGGGACCAGAGGCAGGTGTGGCTATAGCAAGTCCCTTGATGGAGCAGGTTTTGGTGTGCTGGTGTGTGGTGAGGCGATGAGGGGGAGATGTCCCCCCACAGAGGGCAGTGCGGCCACTGCAGGTGGCCTCTGGCAGGGCTCCCCGTGGTGACTCTGGGGAAGGGACCCGGAAGAAGGTAAGGAGTGTCCTGTGTGGGCAAGACCCTGTCTCCCTAGAGGATGGAATGCTTCTGACAAAACGTGCATCGATTGGGATAGAGGAGGAGCGGGTGTGCTCTTCTCAGCATCTTCCATGGCTCCAAAAGCTGCAGCTCTTGGTTGAGATTTACACATCAGGCCAGGGAATGTAGCTGTACTACTTCAATTTCAACAAAGAAATGCCTCTGAGGTCTTCCTAAAATCTTTGCTGACCTTAAAGGCATTTACGGGTACAATATTTTCAATATTTTCATTTTTTGCAAGGGACACGTAGATATTGAATTGCTCCTCTCCTTGTCTCTTTGCAGCATATTTCTGAAAAGTAAAACTAGGAGCTATCATAAACTTGACCTAAAAACTGAGTGCCCAGGTGACACACGTCTGTGCTGGCTTTGATTTCATTAGGTCTGGGGGAACGTCTCATTCATAGCGTAGCAGTCTGCGTGTTTAATGGATTTGCTTGGCTCTTTCTGTGACATACATAATGGGAAAAATGTGTTTATTGGTATCAAATTTAGAAGACCTGAAATGTTTAAGAGGGAGATATGTTCAGTGCTTTTGAAAACACAGTATGAAATGGAAAATTGTCAGTTTTGCTATCTTTGCAGAAGTTCTCTCAGCTTTACTGACCAGGCTTCTGCAATGTGATTATAATCCAAGTCCTAAAAAGGTGAATGCATAATAAAATGCCTATGGCATGTCATCATTTTCAGCTGTATTACTGTAACTGGTGTATATATCTAAAGGCTATAGAAGGGGGAGGAAAATACAGGGAGAATTTTACATTTTGTAGAAGTTGAAACATCTGAAGGGTGAACTGTAATGGTAATACATGATCAACCTCTTTTTTTTTTTCTTTCCTTCTCATAAAATTACATCTTCCTTTTTCTTCTACAGTTGATCTGACTTGCAGTATGCAGGTTTCAGAAATAAAGCAATGATTAATGAAACAACAGGTGTTTGTAAACTCTCCTGGTTTTATAGCACCATTTAAAGTAATGCACACCAAGTGTGCCTCAAGCAGATACACTTAGGTACATTGTTTGAACTGCTGATAAACGAATGGTTATATCTGGTGTTATATCTGGTAGAGCTTATGTTCGGTTGTACTTCTGCTGCTGTAAATTTGTGTAGATTTATTGAGGAAGAGGAACAATATTTTTTTACAGCTGCAGGAGACCTGGCTTAAGGCTGGAGATCTCTGGACATTGCACTAAGGGAATGTTATTGCTTTCCCTGACTTTTTCTGGCTTAAGAGCACATCTCAAGAAGTGCAAATTAGATTCTTTTTTTTTTTTTTTTATTCCCCCCCCCCGACTTTCTGTATTTCAATTCCAGTTAAGAGTAAGTCCTGAAGCAGTTTGAAATCAGCTGCTTTCATTACTGGAAAGCATTGCTGTAAAGGAAAAAAAGAGTACCTTATTGCAAATGAGCAGTGTGTAGTAGATTATTCTCATTGAAAGCATTTAGCTCTTGGCAAATGTGTATCATGTATATAGAGCAGACCATAAAGGATATCTGATAATGTTGACTGAAGAGCATGAAAAGCTCATTGTACAAATGCTCTTGGTAATCACCTGGAAGGGTCTGTGGTTCTCAGAAGTAAACATATATGCAGGCTTCTCGGTTGATGTTGTTTTGGAGGCATTTGGTACTTCAAATGGAAAAACATTGTTATGATTGACCCACATCAGATATAGGGTCGTATGTGCCCTGCTGATTTCTCTGTCAGTGTCTTTCCATCTTCTTTATGAAACACCCTGCTCTGTCTTTAATGTGGGGACTTGGGGATGGGTGCTACAGTTGCTCGTTGTGGGCACCTTCTGAAAATATCATCTCTGCACCAGTAATGATTGAAAAGGCAACAGAAACACAGGGATTTATCAGGAAAGGAGCTGAGAATAAAAGCAAGGACATTGCCATGGCTCCCCCCACCCTGACTGCGCTGCGTAGCTCGGGGCCTCTGTCTGGGAAGCACTGAATTAGAGTTGGAAACGGTTCAGAGAAGGGCAGTGAGGGTAATGGGGGGCATGAAGGGGCTCCTGCATGGAGAAGTGCTCTACGGCGAGGGCATGCAGAGCCTGGATAGCAGAAAAGAACTTGGGAAAGCTGCAAAATCCAATTTCCATCTCATTTTACTGTGCGTGCGAAAGCGGTGCCACTTCGGATGCACGAGCTGTGGCCATGTGGTGCTGCTGTTTGTGCTCCAGGCTTCCTTGTTGAAGGGTCTCCTCTTGCACCTCTTGCTGTAAAATCCTGGAGGGGGATGTATCTTTATAACGAGAAGAAAGAGTTGGAGTGATTTTGCTGAGGCGATCGGCTCCGGGGCAGACGTGTTCTGCAGCGGAGCAGGGGACCGAGGCGGGCAGGGCTTTTTGTCCGGCATCGAGGCCACTCGGGGGAGCCGCCGGGACCCGGCTGTGCTCGCGAGGGAGGCTGACGAGGCGAGGGCGGAGCCAGCAGCGCCCCCTCCCAGGCTGTTTAAAAGTTGCCCCTAGGGAGCGCGAGCGACCAGGAGCGCGGCGAACAGGACGGGCAAACAGGGCGTGGCACGTCGAAGGGCGTGGCAGTTTGCGCGGGCAGGGCGAGCGGGGGGCCCATCGTCGCTCTTTTGCAGCTGCCTCTCCCTTCGGTGCTTGCAACCTGCTTGCGTAGAACCTGACCATGGTATCGACCAGGCAGAAAACCGTGGCCTCCGCATCTCGTGCGGCATCTCCAGCCACGGTCACCAGCGTGGCTACTCAGACGGAGGGCTCGGGGAAACACGCAGCCGTCCAGGTCCTGGGCTGCAGAGTGTGCCCCAGCCTTCTGTCGGTCTCCGACAGCAGTGGTGGGTATGCCTGTGGGAGGTGTGCCCAGGTTGAAGAACTGCTCAGCCAGGTAGCGGAGCTCCGGGAGGAGGTGAACAGGCTCAGGAGCATCAGGGAATCAGAGAGGGAAATTGACTGGTGGAGGTGCGCTCTACCCTCTCTGAGGCAGGCTCACGAGACTGCCACAGCACAGACGTCTCCTGTTACGCAGAAGACGGAGGTTCCCTCCTCCTGCCAGGCAGCGGGAGGAGACCTAGATCAAGGGGGGGAATGGAGGCAGGTGCCTATTCGGGGTGGTAGGCGAGCCCTCTCTCTGCCCACCTCACCTTCTCATCTACCCTTAAATAATCGATATGAAGGACTAGAGCAAGACAATCTAAATGACAAAGTAGACAAACACCCATCCCAGTTGGAGGGGGCGCCTAAGACAATGCGACCTACACGTCGCATTGCCACATCATCCTTCAAAAAAGAAAGAAGGGCTATTGTTATGGGGGGCTCCCTCCTGAAAGGGACAGAGGGACCGATATGCCGACCGGACCCAACCCGCAGAGAAGTCTGTTGCCTCCCTGGGGCTCGGGTGAGAGACTTTGCCAAGAAAGTCAAGCGCCTGGTACGGCCCACTGACTACTACCCGCTACTGGTCTTTCAGGCTGGTAGCGATGAAGTTGCAACAAGAAGTCCAAAGGCGATCAAAAGAGACTTTAGGGATTTGGGGCGACTACTTAGAGGATCAGGGGCGCAGGTGGTGTTTGCCTCTGTCCTTCCGATAGGGGGGATCGAAGCTGAAAGACGTACTGTTCACATAAACTCGTGGCTTCGTGACTGGTGTGACCGGCAGAATTTCGGTTTCTTTGATCATGGGAAGGTCTACGCTACACCGGGCCTGATGGCACCAGATGGGATGCGCCTCTCTCGGAGAGGGGTAAGGATCTTTGGTCAGGAGTTGGCAGGGCTGATAGATAGGGCTTTAAACTAGAGTCGAAGGGGGAAGGGGCTAAAACCAGGCGCGCCGGTGAAGACCTAAGGGATGGTACGCTAGAATCAGAGGGGCTGTGTGCCAGTGAGGTCCTTTGGTCAGATCCACAAGGTGCTGAGTGTAAGGAGACGCACTTGAAATGCTTTTACACGAACGCACGCAGTATGAGGAATAAAATAGATGAGCTAGAAGTCCTGGCCCAGTCCCGCAACTATGACATCATCGGCATAAGCGAAACCTGGTGGGACGAGTCCTGTGACTGGGGTGTTGCGATAGATGGTTACAGGCTCTTCAGGAGGGACAGGCAGGGAAGGCGAGGTGGTGGGGTGGCGATGTATGTGAAGCAGGGGCTGGACTGTGTGGAACTTCAGGTCGGCGATGGCAAAGTTGAGAGCCTCTGGGTAAGGATCAAGGGACGAACGAATAAAGGGGATGTCGTTGTGGGAGTCTATTACAGACCGCCTGGCCAGGACGATAGCGCCGATAAATTATTCTTTACAGAACTAAGAAAGGCCTCGAGATTAACTCCCCTTGTCCTTATGGGGGACTTCAACTTGCCGGACGTTAACTGGGAGTGCCACACAGCTGACACAAGCAAGTCCAGGAGGTTCATGAAGCACCTAGATGATAACTTCTTGGTGCAGGTGCTAACGGAGCCAACTAGGAAAGGTGTCCTCCTAGACCTGTTGCTAGAAAACAGAGAGGGTCTGGTGGGAGATGTGGTGATTGGTGGCCGCCTCGGCCATAGCGACCATGAAGTGGTTGAGTTCAATATTTATGGTGACAGAAGGAAAAGTGCCACCAAAACCTCATCCCTAGATATGGGGAAAGCGGACTTCAGGCTGCTCAGGGAACTAGTCAGCAAGGTCCCCTGGGAAACTGCTCTTGAAGGCCTCGATGTCCACCAGTGCTGGTCACTCTTTAAGCGATGCCTCCTAGAAGCACAAGATCAGGCAATTCCAAAATATCGCAAGTCAGGCAGGCGGGGAAGGAGGCCGGCGTGGCTGACCAGGAATGTTCTAATGGAGATTAGGCGGAAACAGAGAGTGTTTCGCTACTGGAAGGAGGGCCAGGCGTCATGGAAAGAATACAGGGATGCTGTTCGTGTTTGTAGGGAGAAAGTTCGAGTGGCCAAAGCACAGCTAGAGTTGAAGCTGGCTGTGTCTGTGAGAGAAAATAAAAAGGTTTTTTTTAGATATGTAAATGGAAAAAGGAGAACTAAAGAATACATAGGGCCGCTCCTTGATAGGGAAGGTCTCCTCACAGACGATGACGTAGGCAAAGCAGAGACGCTTAACGCCTTCTTTGCCTCTGTCTTCAATGCCGATGATGGGCTTCGGGACCGAGGGTGCCCTGAGCTGGAGGACCGGGACGGTGGGGATGACAAACTCCCAACTGACCCTGAACGTGTGCGGGATTTGCTACTCCACCTGGATCCCTACAAGTCCATGGGTCCGGATGGGATTCATCCCCGGGTGCTGAAAGAGCTGGCGGATGTCATCGCGGAACCTCTTTCAATTATTTTTCAACGATCCTGGGAATTTGGAGAGGTCCCGGTAGACTGGAAGCTGGCAAATGTTGTGCCAATTTTCAAGAAGGGTCAGAAAGAAGACCCTAGCAATTACAGGCCTGTCAGTCTCACGTCAGTGCCTGGTAAAATCATGGAGAAGTTGGTTCTCGGACTTATTGAGGCGCACCTGGGGGACAGAGCAGTCATTGGTCCCAGCCAGCATGGGTTTGTGAAGGGTAGGTCCTGCCTAACTAACCTGATTTCCTTTTATGATAAGATCACCCGTATGGTGGACCAAGGGAAACCAGCTGATGTGATTTTTTTGGACTTCAGCAAGGCTTTTGACACGGTTTCCCATAGGATCCTACTGGACAAAATGTCCACCATACAGCTAAATAAAAACATCATACGATGGGTGAGCAATTGGCTTACGGGCAGGGCCCAAAGGGTTATGGTAAATGGGGCTGCGTCAGGCTGGCGGGCGGTCACCAGTGGGGTCCCTCAAGGCTCCATTTTAGGGCCGGTACTTTTCAATATTTTTATAAACGATCTGGATGTAGGAATAGAGGGTATTTTGAGCAAGTTTGCTGATGACACCAAACTTGGAGGAGTTGTGGACTCAAATGAGGGCGTAAAGGCCTTACAGAGGGATCTGGACAGGTTGGAGAGCTGGGCGATCACCAACCGCATGAAGTTCAATAAGAGCAAGTGCCGGGTCCTGCACCTGGGACGGGGAAACCCTGGCTGCATGTACAGACTGGGCGATGAGACGCTGGAGAGCAGCCTAGAAGAGAGGGATCTGGGGGTCGTGGTAGACAGCAAGTTGAATATGAGCCAGCAGTGTGCCCTGGCAGCCAGGAGGGCCAACCGTGTCCTGGGGTGCATCAAGCACGGCATCGCTAGTAGGTCAAGGGAGGTGATTGTCCCGCTCTACTCTGCGCTGGTGCGGCCTCACCTCGAGTACTGTGTGCAGTTCTGGGCACCACAGTATAAAAAGGACATGAAACTGTTGGAAAGTGTCCAGAGGAGGGCTACGAAGATGGTGAAAGGCCTGGAGGGGAAGACGTACGAGGAACGGCTGAGGTCACTGGGCCTGTTCAGCCTGGAGAAGAGGAGACTGAGGGGAGACCTCATCACAGTCTACAACTTCCTCGTAAGGGGGTGTCGAGAGGCAGGAGACCTTTTCTCCATTAACACTAGTGACAGGACCCGCGGGAACGGGGTTAAGCTGAGGCAGGGGAAATTTAGGCTGGACGTCAGGAGGGGGTTCTTCACAGAGAGGGTGGTTGCACACTGGAACAGGCTCCCCAGGGAAGTGGTCACTGCACCGAGCCTGTCTGAATTTAAGAAGAGATTGGACTGTGCACTTAGTCACATGGTCTGAACTTTTGGGTAGACCTGTGCGGTGTCAAGAGTTGGACTTGATGATCCTTAAGGGTCCCTTCCAACTCAGGATATTCTATGATTCTATGATCCTGCTTAAGTATAACTCCTGCAGTGGGAGTTAGGATAGGCTGCATGCCTACGTTTTGGATTGCTGAGAAGAGATGCATCACGCAGTCCTTATCTGACCTCTGCGTGTGTGTCCTTGCTTCACAACTCGTGTGTGTTTATGGGACGACTCCAGGGAAGCCATAAAGCCTAGAAGATGCACACAAGTTTACAGCAAGTAATTTCCAAGTTGTTTCTATGCTCTGCCGCTAGCTAAATCATGATATGCAAGGAAAGCGCTCAGCAGCAGAACGATTTCTTCTGACAGAGCAAATCATCTCAAAATCTCCTTGCAGGAGAGGTTAAGCACAGCAGACCCAGATCTGTCAAAACTGCACTCATTTCATCGTTTAGGCAGACAGTGTCCTCTCCTCTGCTGTTGGGAGTGTGCTGTTCGTTAACCCCTTACCCCCTGCCTTTCGCAGTCCCTGTCCTTTAACCACCTGTTAATCAGATGAGCACACCTGACTTCCTCCTCCTCCTCCTCGCTGCCGTGTTTGCCAGCCCACTGGAGCCACTTAAAAGTCAGCATTGACAGACGTTACAGATTTTTCTATTTCATTTTTTTCCTGCTGTTGCTCCTCATTTGACCCTTCACGGCATCACTCATAGAGGTGCTCAAAGATAATATCTGTTTCCGTTTGCGCAGATCCTGCATTTGGCACTCCAGTTCTGCAGCAAGGGCTCATGCGTCAGCGTTTTCATTTTGAACCACTTTAGAGAGGTTTAGATGTGCTGTAAAAGTGTGCGCTAATCTGGAAGCTGATGTACAGGTAGCACAGACATTCACACTGGCATCGATGAGTTGTGGAAATGCAGCTGATGGAGTAGGCATCTCAAATGCATTTTTTGGCACTGCTGTTACTGCCGAAATCTGTTCTTTTCATATGAACAGTAGGTTAGAAAGAAAATGAGCAGAATCAATGCTTCAGTGGTGTTTAGGTGAAAAAAATCAATGCAGGAGACATTTATAGTCTCAATAAGAACAGCTTTGAGAAATTGTCTCTACCTTAGAAGAATCGTTTCTCTTGTAAGAGCAATTGTTGCTTTAAAAGAAAGGAAGAAAAAGGAAAAAATTGAGGGCTCCTGAGGAACAGCAGACCTGCTGAGAGGTCTGGTCCTGGGGCTGGGTCAGGGAAAGACAGGTCTCAGCAAGCTCAGCACCAGCGATACATGAAATGTCTGAAGCCAGCAGACCTGATATCGTAAGCCTAAGCTATCAGTGTGAAATGGTGCCCGCTTTCCAGTGAATGTTGTGACAATCAGTCCACTTCCCTTAAGTACTTACTAACACACTCTATGAGCCAGGCACTTGGTGCCTAAGAAGACCAGTTGCCTTTTTCTACCTTGTCTGTCATCTCAAATATAAGTTTAGCTTTTCCATGCAGTGTTGGACCACCCTGTGCTCTAACTGATGTGTCTCCTCTTTTGGGTAAGCAGCTCTTACCCTAATACGGTGAGGTTTGGGGAACTGCCCTGTGCAGGGCTCTGCAGAGGTGGGAGGACCTGCCTGTAAAAGCCTCATTCCCAGTGTGTCGTTACCTGCTTTCTTTTCTGTATCAGTTTCTCTGAATGGCAATGCTATTTAAAGAGCATAAATGTTCCTCCCAAGCATGTACAAATATAAAACTTATTTCATAACATCTTGCCTTGCAGTTCCTACACATTGCATAAGAATTGCTGTTTAAATTATGGTGATGTCCTGGAAGTGGCGTGGTCAGATCTTAAAGGAGTAAGCAAACTTACTTTCCTATAAACATGTGCAGGGCAGCAAGCACTAACTGAAGGTACTAGAAAAAGTCCATTTTTCTGTTCTTATGCTTTTTGAGCTGAACCATAACAAATTCCTTGTAGACAGAAAATTGCAACTCCTTGGTGTTAGAAATCTTAAAACATAAAATAGAGTGAAAGCACCTGTTTTTATGAGTTTCACATGTATAAAAAGGCAGTCATTATCCAGGCATTTTCCTATTTCTCTTGGTTATCATTACAGTAGGTAGAAATTTTCTGTCAAAATGGGATATGGTGTTACCTGTGATATCCAGATCTCTGGGATTTTTATCATTATTAATAGCACATCCTCAGAGCAGAGTATTGCTGAATTTAAGGAACTGCAGAACCCAAGTTTATTGCTGAGGCTGTTTGATGATGAAATAGCGACGGTTAGTATGCAGCATTAAAATACAAGGCCTCATACCTGCTTAGAGCACCCACAGGAAATCTTATGAGTGTCCAGAATGCGTTCATAGGCTCTCTTCATATCCAGGGCAGGGACTGAATCCAGCACCACGCTGCTCCTTGAGTTCTGCTCCTCTCCCTTCAGGAGAGCAAAATGAGATGGAGACAGGCACACAGATTTCCTTTATGATCCAGTTGGCTCATCCTCGTGAGGGTTTTCCTGGCCTTCTGCTGCTTGTGGTGTAAATGTTTCCAATAAAACTGAGTGGCGTGACATCAGCCTTGTTCTGCTGTCAAGGTCATTGGAAGAGGTGTGATCCTGCCCACTCATGACACAGAACATAATCCCCTTGGGTGAGGGGGATTTAACAGAGTGTTTTCCCTGAATGTTTTGTCAGTCTTCTGGCTTCTTTTTTGATAATTACTATTGCTTTGATTTAATGCCTGCGGATGGCACGTGAGTCAAACCGCTGGTCCTGGTGGAACTGAACCTTCGTCTTGGTGGTAGGATGAATACTGCTGGTAGTGATAACACTTTGCACTTCTCTAGGTCAGATTTTCTGTAGGAGAATCACACAGCCCTTTGATACTTGCTGAAGCCTCCAGTGCCTGCTGGTTTCCAGGAATTGGGATCAGGATCTGTTCTCCCAGCTTTGCATCTCACAGGACGCATGCTCTGGAGCCCCAGTTCCTCTCCAGTCGTGCATGTTGCTGTAACACCTACTCTGCAGTTTCACAGGTGGCCAGAAGCTAGCAAGGAGCTTGGGGCTGCTCAAGGGCCATTTGTGAATCACAGAATCACAGAATTTTCTAGGTTGGAAGAGACCTCAAGATCATCGAGTCCAACCTCTGACCTAACGCTAACAGTCCCCACTAAACCATTTCCCTAAGCTCTACATCTAAACGTCTTTTGAAGACTTCCAGGGATGGTGACTCCACCACTTCCCTGGGCAGCCTGTTCCAGTGCCTCACAACCCTTTCAGTGAAGAAGTTCTTCCTAACATCCAACCTAAAACTCCCCTGGCTCAACTTAAGCCCATTCCCCCTCGTCCTGTCACCAGGCACGTGGGAGAACAGGCCAACCCCCACCTCACTACAGCCTCCCTTGAGGTACCCATAGAGAGCGATAAGGTCGCCCCTGAGCCTCCTCTTCTCCAGGCTGAACAAGCCCAGCTCCCTCAGCCGCTCCTCGTAGGACTTGTTCTCCAGGCCCCTCACCAGCTTCGTCGCCCTTCTCTGCACCCGCTCAAGCACCTCGATGTCCTTCTTGTAGCGAGGGGCCCAAAACTGAACACAGTACTCGAGGTGCGGCCTCACCAGAGCTGAGTACAGGGGGACGATCACCTCCCTAGCCCTGCTGGTCACGCTGTTCCTGATACAAGCCAGGATGCCGTTGGCCTTCTTGGCCACCTGAGCACACTGCTGGCTCATATTCAGCCGACTATCCACCATCACTCCCAGGTCCTTCTCTGCCTGGCAGCTCTCCAACCATTCCTCTCCTAGCCTGTAGCTCTGAAAGGTAACAAATGCATGGCCTGATGTCAGTCCTTGGGACCACAATGCGGGTGAGCTGCACCTCTGAGCAGGCAAACCCGTCTCTGCCCAAACTGCCCTGCAGCACCCGTTCAGGGGCTTTCCTGCCCTCCCTCTGCCACTGCTCTGGCAGCTCTCAGGAGCACAACCTGATCAGGTTGTCTAGAGGCAGGTAGAGGATTCAGCTAGAGTTATTTCTAGGCAGAATAAGGACAGTGAGATTCCACATCAGACCAGGAGTATTATCTCAGGGTGTGAGCCACAGGTGGCTATTGTAAGAGATTTTCATGTGCAGGAGCTGTGTGAGTGTCCTGTGTCAGGCTGAAGCTTCAGCTGGGGTTTTGCTTAGTCTGTAGGGTAGCTGCTGGGTTCAACAAGGATAGCTGCTGTGCCTCCTTGTACGAATGGCTCCGTACCAGCATCATCATCATTTATGTACGGTCTCTGGATGAAATATGCTACATTAACAAATATTTCTTGTTCATAAAAAAATGCCATGAGAAAAATCATCTCCCTGCCTGGTGTTGCTCCAACCTGCGAAAGCATAAAGAGAAATGGAGACTCGATACCTCTGCCCTGCATCCCGCAGTTGAGCCAGATGTCACAGAGATGCTAGGCTGTTTCAAACAAGTGCTTTTTGCTGTGGGTGAGCATTACAAGCTGAGATGTTTGTGACCTGTGAATATCTGGGGCTGGGCAATATATTGCATGTTATAAAATAGGTCTAAGAGGGAGGTGCAGCAAACGTGGCAATAGGAAGGACAGCCACAGCTGTGTGTGGAGCACTGCAAGCCTGGGGCAATGCATTACTTAAACCTCTTGCTGCTGTGGACAAAGTAGCTCCTGGTGTTTTTCCACAAAACGTCGTCTTAATCCCTAGGGAAGGCAGGTTTCTAATTGAGGAGATGTGTGCTGTGTGTTCACCCCGAGCTCTGATTTATGTGAGTTGCTATCGGAATACATATTCATGACACTCTTTGCATAAAGTAAAGCAAATTATTGTTGTGAAAATATATAGGGCAAGAATCGGTTCAATTTGTTACCTCCTGAAGTGTCTCTTGTGATTCTAATGAAATGCAAAGTGGTGAATTTGGTTTTGCATTAGTTTAGTGAGGAGGGAAGGGTCATATGTTACAGAGCTGTACTTCTACAGATGGGGCGTGGAGGGTTAATAAATACTTACTGGACCCTATCGTTTGCATTTGGTCACATCCCCAGATCACTCTCTAGATGACATCCGTGTGTGACACCTCATCAGTTACCAAATCCATGCTGTGCATTCCCAAGGCGTGCGTGTAATGCATGCTGATGTGGCTCTGAACATACCTGAAACCAGCAGTGCTGCTCCCAGCCCACCCCCAAAGCACATTGGGGTGTGCTGGGGCTTCAGCGCTTTGGCTCTGGGGCTTCGGGATGCCACAATGCTGTCGCCTTTCATGGTGTTTGCATCAATATGCACGTGTAAATATTTTATGGACTTCTAGCAAAGTCTGTTCGGTAGCTCAAGAGGAGGAGTTTGAAATAGTCTAAACTGGATCAGTTGTTCCCTATGCATCATTTGCCCAGCCCTGCAGCTGCCCAGTGTTGTTTAATATCAGTTTCTGTGTCTTGGGTAACTTGCCTACCTGCATATGAATAAAAGACCTTGTCCTTCATCAGCACTGCCGGAATCAGGCAAATTAAAGAAACGAGGGAGAGGTGGTGTTTAGCAAGCGTGAGCCTGATTTCTGATTAAATATGAGCTTTTAGCATACTATGTAGATGAGATCTACTGTCAAATTAATACACTGTGAACGCTAAGTAATTACTTGAAAGAAAGAAAAGCTTGAAATGATGGATTAGTTGCTGGCGTGCCGAGGGTATCCCAAATGGAAGGCAGGTTGCTGCCGCTTCTCTCCCAGAGGGAAAAATACTTTCTGAAGACCGAGACTGGGTCTGTCTTGCGCAAATTCAACCTTCTTTCCTTTTCCATTTGAATTATAAAATGTTTCTGTTTGTTTTATACACGCATTCAATTGGCTTTGAGAAGGAACACGATGTTATTTACAGTGCTTTAGCCTTGTACTTTAATCTGTTTTTTAGTAGCAGAACAAATTAACTGCTTTTTCCATCTCTAGAAAGAGAGCTCTGGTTCAGAGCCAGCTTAGCCTCAAAACAAAGGATGCTTTTAGTCACCGTATCTTCCCAAGCTTCCCATCTTTAGTGGATTATTTTATTATTCTTCCTCTGATTTCAGATCAGAAGTGGACATGTTTAAAGCTGTATATTTACGATACGCTAGGCATAAGCCTCTGAGAGCTAATGCATCTGGGCTTTATGTAATTTAGGGCGCTGCACGTTACTAGAGATCAAATGCTTTTCCAAGTAAGTGTGTTCTGATACATGTGAAATCCTTTTAAGTGGCAAATGCTGCACAAGAAACCAGATGCAGCGAGCGATTATTGATACTGGAAATTAACACTGAAAATTAGAAAGCTAAAGAAAACTCCTGAAAGGGGGTCACCCTTTGGAGGCTGGGTTTTAGAGAGAGAGTGGCATCCTGCAGGCTTAGAAGGAGGTGAAGCCTGATCTCCCCTGGTAGGGGAGAGCATGCAGCTACTCCTACACCACTGCAAAAGATGGTAAAAAATAATGATGATAACAGTAGTACAAGCACTAAAGAGAGGCTTTTTTGTGGAAACAGTGATTCAGGATGCATCAGGCTCATCTTCTCCAGGGGAAGCTCTGTCAGCCTGGTGTTACAAAGATGCTTATGGTCTGGGACACTGAGGAGAGCAATGCCAGTGGTAACACAATCCTCTCGTGCCCTGAAGTTTTATTTCAGGAACTTGGAAAAAAAGTGATGGAGAACCTGAGGGAGTTGCAGGCAGCTGGCTTTGGATAAAGCTTTCTAAGCAGACCCTGCCAGGAGGAATTTCATGACCTAGTGGCAGCGAAGTGCCCCAAAACCCATTTTCTTCTGCCACTGCCCAACATTATCACAGAATATATTCTCTCTGTGCTGGAAAGCCGCTTATTGAAAATTTGCCCAGCTTGATTATTTCCTGATTCCTTGGAAAGGATTTAAAGAAAGATCATACTTATAAATTTACTTGCGTTTTTTCCCCTGCTGCCTTTACCTCACATAAAATGTGGTGTGGTTTTTTTTTTTTCAGTTTCAAATCATTGGATTTCATGTGCTTTCCCACTTGCATTGTTCAAAAATAGATTGTGTCATGCATAAGAAGGCTTAATTACTTAAGACTCATTAAAAAAGGAGAATACAAACCTTTCCTTAGTTTATCTAGGTATTTCTTTGTTCTGGTTTCAGGAGGAAACCAGTGGAAGCAGAAATCACATCCCCCAGCCCAAAAGTATAGTCTGGACCGTAGTGAAGCTTTTCAGAAGTTAGAGTAAACACTGTAAATTCTTATCCCCTTTTTAGTTCACATCCCTTGTCTCAATTTAACAGTTGTTTGGCAAAGCCAGACACAAAATTCCTGAAATAAAACCAGATGCAGCAGGAATTTTGTGAAATAGTTTTACTGGGGAGAGAGGACTCTTGGAATATTACTTTCCTGACAATGAAATGGAAAGCTTTTTTAGAAAACTGAGTGTTTTTCCTGCTTACAAAAAAGAAAGGCATGATCTGTGGTCATTTGAAGAGGGACCTGTTTCTGTGCAAGGTTTACACTGAATTGGCTGCAGAGTTACTTGGAAGAAAACATGAAACTTTTTCAGCATGGAACTGTTTGCACTGGTTTCATGCAGCTTCTTGGGTGATGGAAAAACCATGCTGCTAATAGACCTCTTGCCTCGAAAGAAAATGTAGAAGAGAACTTTTATAGCAATTTAAGCTCTTGTTTGAATATTGCATGATTTTCCAATAGTTCAGGGAACACTGAGGTTTCTCGGTGGTCCTTTCCTGCTTCCCACCAGCACTGAAGATGGGGACAGACCCATCTGCCTCTGCTAGCCATGCCACTTTAAAGCACCAGGTACTTGCCAGCAGCTCACAGTTTAACAAAATAACATAAAACCCCCTTGTGGGTGAGTGTGAGTTATTTGGATCCAGCTGGGTGAGAGTTACAGCCACAGACACCTTGTCCAAGGTCTCAGTGCTGCGGCAGACGCCCTGCTTCTGTAGGCCACAGGACAGGGGGAGATTTGAGTTGGGATTTGTGGGAGCAAAGCCCTGTGGATATTTACAGCAAGCATCTTCTCAGCATGAAAGTACATGAACAAGAAATGTTATCTGTTCCTCTGGAGAAGCCCCAAAATTGGAAGAAAGTCTTCCAGACCTTTCCTTCAGCTCATGTGAGACTGGCTTCTCCATCAGCCAGCTTAGTCAATATCCTTGGTCCCCAAATCTCAAATAAAAACACTTGGGCAAACACTTCTCTGCAAAAATAGTCCTGTAGAAATATCTTTCATGAAAGCTCATATATATAAACAAGTCCCAACTTGGCACGGTGCTAATAGTTATAAGCAGTTATTAGAATTAATTAAAGTATAATACATAGTCTGGGAAATGAAACTCAATTTCACATTCAGTCTTTAGCCTAGTTATACCGTTATGAACGTGCTAATAAGTGTTGAAAATGCAGGTGAGTATCATGCAAATTAAAGGGAGGATGAAGTATTTTCTAATTTTATCTGGGAAAACACATTAAGAGTGGCAGCAGGTCAGCTGGTAGAGAATTAATCACTTCCCAGCCTCTGTGGTTGGACTTTTGGGGAGCTTGAAAAGCTGCCTATTCAATCAGGGAAAATAAAGGGAGTTTTAGGCGTTCTAGGCGTTTTGCCCAGCAAAAACAAAAGGTGTCATTAACTGGCTGCTAGTGCCTAGTTTTTCAAAGTTAGTTTTCCTTTAAAACTTTCATTGAAGCTATTTTTTCTTATTTTTTCTCATGTAAAATAATCCAAGCAAGAAGCTGAAATGTTTGTGTAGTGCAATTACTCCTTATTATCTTTATGAAGTCTGAAGTAATACAAGAAAATATTGACCTTTTATGCTGAGCTAGCTAACGGCATTTTATTCTTACCATACAGCAGCCAAGAAGTAAGCTTTCTGGCTCTGTATGTTACAATTTTTTTCTGTCATTTTGTTGTTACAGTTATGAACTCTTGTTGACTCTTAGGCTTATTTTTTTGCCAGAACAGACATGTCCTATTGAGCAACTGAGCTTGTGCAGAGTGGTCTGCTAAAAAACAAAAACAACAAAAAAAAACACAACCCTGGCCTGGGCTGCAGGCTCTTGGATGGGTGCAAGCCATTCCAGAAGAGGTGAAGCCAGCTCACTGCTTTTATAGCTGGTCTACATCATTGAATTTGGCACAGAATAAAAATCCTACAGCCTGCTATGGCCCAGCTCAAATATGAGCCACCCAGAAAGGCATGGCTTGGCGTGGTGGCTGGGATGCTCTTGGGGACACTGGGTGAGGGCTGGGAGGTGTTGGGCTCCATTTGCTACCTGCCTGACGCTCCTCGCCCCTAAGCTTCATCCCCTCTGAGATTGCTGGAAGGTGTTGGGGTGCTGGGTATGGCCAGGAACACAGTGTGGACGTGGTTTAGGTCACCTGTCTCAGATCCAGGTCCTAGTTGCCTGATGCGCCTAGGGCCACGTGTGTCCCTGGGCTTTCACTTCATGTAGGGCTGCAGGTACGGGGCTGGATTTGTTGTTTTGCAGTTTGGAATGGCAGTGGATGTGTACATGTATGGTCTTACCTGTTGCTAATTCGATAGCTTGGGTCACTACTCCAGTGTTTTTCTGGCCTGGCTTTTGTTCAGATGAATGGAGTCAAAGTGCTTTGCTCACTCTCCTCTTCCTCCTCCCTCCTTACACCAGCGTGTTCAAACAGGACTGAGCCCACAGTCCTCAGATTTTCTTTCCTTAGTAAGAGAAGTAGGTCAGTGTTTTGGCCTCAGTCTGACCTTGTTTTCCTCAAGCCGATGTGTCGTAAGGGTTTCACCATGTCAGATGAAATCACATCTGACTAGAGTATCTTATTACGGCTGGTTCCTGGATGAGATGTATTATTATATATATTTTATTTTGTGATTTTTGCATAGAAGTAATGTTAGTGTGGCTCTTCTACAAGCAGAATCTATATGGACTGGCCTGTGTTTTTACCATCTAAGTGTTCAGCATTGCCTTCTAAGGGTGTCCTCAATGTCTCTTGTTCTTCCCATTTCTCAGGGGCAGCTCTGGAGTGACTGTTCAGAAAGGCAGGTTGTTGGCTGGATGATACCCATTTCAGAATGTGTTTCATCACATCACTGCGACAAGAGTATTCTACCTCTAATGCAGCTTTCTCAAATAAATAAAAATTTCAGCACTTCTTTTTCACTGCAAAGTGGCCAACAGACACAAGTAAAGTATTCCTTGGTGTGTCAAAGACAGAGAAGGAGTCTGTGCTAACACCAACGTGAAGGGAGGCTGCACAAATCACATATCACATATACCTCAGCTGTTAGGGTCTGCCAGGGTGTTCCTGTGCACAGGTGGTTCCTGTGGCTCTGGGGTGAGATGGAGTTGTTGCTTGATCTGATATTTGCTGGAAATACCCATTTCAAGCTCTGTTTTTTTCATGCAGTTTCATAAATATGAATGAAAAGCAGATTTTGTGTATTTAGAAGATGAGGTTTAAAAAATGTGGACTGTTCAGAATTTAATTTCAAAGTGAATTGTGTTAGGTTTTGTGTTTTTATTTATAACTTGCACATGGTTGCGAAAGCCACAGGCAGCCAGCTATTGAGGCGAATACCGTGGAATTGCATTACAGTTGTGCTGCGTTCTCGTGTTCCGCCTTCTGCTTTGTGTTATCTTTTATTCCAAAAGATGGGAGGATTCCTGTGCACACTGAACAAGATATCTTCATGTCCAGAGCAGACCACCTTTTGCTTATTTTTCAGTTAACCATTTTAAATGCTAGAAGTGATGGCAAAATGATTAAAAAAAAAAAAAAAAAAAAAAAAGTAAAAGAAAACCGTGAAAACGATGATTTTTTCATTTTAAAATCACAATGGGAAAGTGAATTTTTCAATAGCCCGTTTCCTGAAATTTTTCAGGGACATATTTATTGTTGCTTTGCCTCTGAATTCAAACAATTCAAAGTGTTAATGTTTTTAGTAAAACCAGGAGCTGCATACATGACTCACCTGGGATGAAGCTCATTTCTGGGCTATTCGAGCCAGTCAGTTGTCAGCAAATGTTGATATAAGAAAGGAGGGGGTCACCAAACTATAAGGCTTGTTGGAAGCAGTGAATAAAATTAGTTTTATGATCTGAGTTAAATCTTTAATGAACAATCCACGTTAAAAAAAAAAACAACACAGCACGTCCAAAAGGACATTTTGATTAGCAGTCTTGGCTCTGGTGGCATCTCATAAGTGAAGCTGCGAGAAGAATAAATGAATCCTGTCTCTTGCTTTACCTTTTCTGTTAATATCACAGCTGATACATTTTAAGTACTAGCAGTTAAAATAAAAAAAAAAAGAAAGAAAAGCATTTGTCAGAGAAGCATCAACGTGGCAGCAAGGACTGCAGTCCACATGCTTTCATCACTTAAGTGCTTCTTCCAAAGTCTGTATTAAAGTCAAAATAATTTGGGAAGGGGACTACCTGGGAAAAACAAACAAGAGAGTGTAGAATACTGAAGAGAAATAATATATATTATTTGCAAGAAAATATATATGTTGCATGCAAGGAAGCAAATTGAAGATGTAGTCTGTCACAAAGAAGAGTATTTGTCTTCAAGGTTGTTTAGATAATCCTGTTCCTCTCTGCGGTTGTGTAACCTGCTGTCACCCTGCTTCCCTGCAGCCTCTTCATTCCTCTTTCTTGTCACTTTGAAGTTCTCACTGGTTTGAATACCAGGTTCAGTGTTTCCTGCTTTTGACGCTTATTCAAACTGGTTTGGACAAAGCTGATAGATTGACAGTGGCCTTTATCTAAAAGCAAAGTATGAATTTTCGTCAATAGAGAATGAGGGTTGCTCTCAGATTTCATTTTATTCTTTCACCCTAGTTAATTGTGGGCAGAAATTGATGTGCCTGTCTGAGCAAAGTGGTGCGAGAGGCTGCCTTTCACTTCCTTAATTGAATTCCTACATGCAAGGAACCTTTCGGACTGCTGCGAATTCAAAACCTGATTGCATCGCATGTGAAGGACTGAGTGTCCCTGGTGAGTGCCGACCTCGGATGGGGCTGGTTGTGCACCAGGTCTGATCGTGGTGCCCCGGTCCTGCCCAGCACCTGTGCTCCTGGCAGCTGCCCCAGCAGCTGTGCTTCTGCCCTTCCTGATAGGTGATCATATGCTGGAACTTAGCATCACTGCAAGTCATGGCTGCTTGGATTGGGGGAGAGGTAAATTGGGGTAGGGCTCCTAATTAATATAATGGGGAAATGGATACCATGCATCTCCCTGAAGGTGGCTGATTCCGTGGACTGGGTCTTGCACCAGCTGAAAATGTTTAAATCTGGGAGTCTTTACTGAAGCCAGAACCAGCATGGCTATTTGTTTCTCTGTTTTCTCCCTGTTCACAGCTGTAATATGTTCAGAGAGTAAATCGAGAACGCAGGCTTTTCTCCTCCATGATGATACTTAGTGCATTTGAACATCCTGGCCAGGTCCAGGCTTGCATTTCATTCCAGGGGTGTCATGTGTGCTGCAAAGCAGTGCTCAAAGCTGCAAAATGACTTCTCTGCAGCAAGTCAAACTGACTGCCGTCAGTTTGAGAATCCTGATCAGGAAAAAAAAGATCCATTCCATTTCTCCTGTGTGCCTTTTATAGGGAATTTTCCTGTCTGGATGGGGTTCTTTCTAGGGTATGAGCAGGGACAAGCTGTCCTGTAATATGGAGAGGGGCTATAAATAAGCAACGAGCAAGGTGGTTTTTTTTCCTCCCCCCCCAGTGCTTCCTATCCTTGCTTACTCTCTACAGTAAATGCAAGGTACCACCTATTTCCAGTGCATCAGAAAGGTCAGTCCTTTGCACAAAACCAGCCCTTGAGATTTGTTTCAGACACCAGCTGTTTCAGGATCCTTGTGTAATTCTGAATAACACAACTATTTTCTTCTTCAATTCCCCATCTTTATAATGATAATAAGAAACTTTCTATGGTGTCTTTTTGTGCAGCAAGTGAGCAGTAGAGAATATCCTTGGACATAGTGCTCAGCAAATGCAAATTCCAATTACTTTTTACTAATTTGAAGAAGAATAAGTGCACATCCCCTGAAATGCCCAGCCTTCTGCAGCGCTACCAGATGATGATATGCAAGGTTATTGTAACACCATGTAATTGTTACAGGCTTATTAGTGTCACACTTAACTGTCAGCATGGAGGATCGGGTGAGCTTACCACCCCGTGATCCTGGCTGAAGGCCACCGTGGGTGTTGGCTGCACTTCTGCCAAGCTAAACTCTGCTCCTGGCTGCCCAGCTCTTATTTCTCTTCTCACTTCTCTGCAGATCAAGTCACAGAATCACAGGCTGGTTGATGTTGGCAGGGACCTATGGGTCCATCTGGTCCAACCCCCCTGCTCAAGCAGACCTACCTACAGCATGTTGCCTAGAACCATGTCCAGATGGCTTTTCCCAAAAAAAAAATTTCCTAAAAAAAAAAGTTTCCTAAAAAATATCTTCACTTGTCCCATTGTGGCACCTGCAACAATAAAGTGCCATCAAGAGCATGTTTCCAAGAGCTTGAGGCTGTTGCAGAGTGGTCAGCACCAGGCACGTGTCCTGCCTCAGCCCTGTCAAAGTGTGGGTGCTGTTTAGGTATTGAACTTACAATGTGTTTATAAGGCAAACATGTATTTTGGGAGGGTCTTGAATATAGTTAGAAGAGACTGAGCTTCCATGTAGGTTGAGGATTTTTTGAAGTGCTCAGCCCATGGCCAGTGCTGCACCAAAAGCCAACCTAGTGGTGGCTGTGCGGTGATGACAGCCCACTAACACTGTCATCTGTGATGGGTGTTTTGGGCTGTTTGTGGTCTATTTTGGAGCATTCATACTGTTACGATATTTAAGGAAACAAGATAAAGTAAGCTTGAGCCTCTCTTAGGGCTGACGTTGATGAGAGTCTGTTAGGGGAGGGAAGGAAGGTAAAAAATCGTTCGGGATATCCTCACTGATTTTGATTTGCAGGGTGCATGTGCTCGCCTCGACGTGCACGGCGGCGCTGGGAGCCCCTTTGCTGAGCTAGGCAGCAGAACGGTACTTATTCATGGGCTTGCTATTAATACATGCAATAACTCATCATGGACTAATTAAGCAGCTCAATTTGTAAAGGAGGCATAAGGGAATTGGGTATTGGGCATTTGTTTAAAGAGCACAAAGCAGTGCTTTGTTTTGGGCAGCCGACCGTTGTGAATCCCGCTGTCCCCTTGACACTGACAGCAGTTCCAGCAGCGGTGCCTGTCGGCCGCATAGAAGTGCTCTGTGCTAGGCTGTCACCGCCTTTCAGATAGCAAATACTTCTGACTAATCTGGAGTACCTCTGAGAGCAACAGGGAACACTTATTTTCAAGGTGACTTGCTACATCCTGGCTTGGAAGCTGCCAGCTCTGAGCCCCAAAATTCCCGATAGCAATCACGCTGCCCACCTCGATAAATAACGCAGATGTCTCCGATGTGAACAGATTGTCTTTTAAGCAGCTTTCCTAATCCTAAAGCTTTGTCAAAATTAACTGAACTTGGGTTGCGTGGCTTCAGCTGAATCTCAAAATGGGCTGAGATGCCAAGATTGTGTGCTTTTTCATATAAAAGCTGTCATGAAGAAGGAATTGGTCACAAGTGGTCAGAATCTCCCTCGAAATTCTCATCCAAAAGGTAGAAGGAACCCTTGGGAGATATAAAACTGCCACCAGCTTGCAAGTTTTTGGCTGGTTTATAAAAATAAATAACAGCCTCAAGGCCTTCTGGTGGTTTTAGTCTGTTCATCTGAAGGTGTTTGAGAGGGGAATGGCTGGGGAGAGCCCGTTTGGGACCAGCCACAAGACGGGAAGATGGAAACAGAGCAGAGACCGAGGGCGACAGCTGAGATGGGGAGAAAAGAAGCAGCACCACTGCTAGTGCTTGCAGGAGAGGCTCTCAGCAATTGCTAAAGCTACTTACAGCAGACTTTTTTGGCTAGAAAGGACACTAGCAAATATTTGTGAGCTTTTCTAATACCTGGAGCGCTGTTTAGAAGGTGTGGACCTAATGGTGTGTTCATTTATCCAAATTCTTCTGGGTGCTTCTGTCAAAGCAGCAGCCCTGGTTGATTTGTCGGCTGCGTAGTCTCTCACACGCATTATGTGGGTGTCCTGGAAATTACATCTTGTTTACTTGCCTTTAATAGACAATTAGGATGAAGTGTTTTTACAAAGAGGATAAAGAAGTTGGCAAGTAAGAAAATTAAATTCTCCTTACTGGGGAGACATCTGGAATGACTGGCAGTCGTAAGTGTGTACCTGTACGGCGCATGGGAAATATTATGACAGTTCAAACTGAAAGCAGGCTTTGGTGTTTGTACTTTTTTTTTGTATATATACTGATTTTTTTTAAAGAACTGTGGTGTGGAACATGGCTTCAATGCTTTAATGGAATCTGGAGAGCTCAGTAATATGCCTCAGGTCTGGATAAAAGAGAAGAAAATTGCTTCTAGCACTTTTATGCTCAAGAAAAACAAAACCAAAATCAGCCCTCTGTGATGTCTTATCTATAATACGTTATCAGTGTGAGATCTGTGTGTAGCTTTTGTAGAGCTTGCTGAGACTTCTCAGCTCAGAAAAATTGCACAAGGCTGGACTATATTCTGAGTTACATTTAAGGAAAAAAAAAATAAAAAAAAAATAGAGGAAGGGTCTAGGAGGACAGGTTGACTTTCAAGGACCACCTGCCCATGGTCTGTCCTGACACACAGGGAGGTGGTAGGAGCATGGAGGTTGTGGGGTCTCTGTCCTTGGAGATGCTCAAAGCTTGATGCAGTCCTGAGCAGCGTGCTGTAGGCTGCCTGGGCTTGGACTGGATGGTCTCCAGAAGTCCCTGCCAGCCTCTGCAGCTCTGTGACACTGTGAGAAAGAGAAATTAAAAAAAAATATAATTAAATCCCACTGGATTATATATTGTCACCAAACAGATGTGTTTTTTCCAGCAATGGGCATTCTGAGGGCAAACACATAGAACTGCAGGGGGAATTCAGCAATGTCCTCACCTTGGTTGGGCGTCATCCGTGGCATGACCCCACTCAGCATCAACTTCGGGGTTCACTGAGTACCTCAGGACAGATGGACAGACAGCACTGCTCTGCTCAGCTGGGCTGAGCTGGGACAGTGAGAACTTCAGAACAGCATGGCAGTTCAGTGGCAAACGAGCATTTATTTAACACTGGGAATTAATCTCCAACTCCCCCCCATTTGCTTTAGCTGCTGATAATTTTGTCCTGTATGATTTTCAGCGTGAAGCCCTATTAGCTCAAGCTGCGTACAGCGCCTTCATAAAACCGAACAACAGAAGTTAATCTCTTCCCTTTCATCTCTGTTCCTGTGTTGGTTCTGAGCAATAGCTGTGTAAGTTTTCACCCTTTTTAGCATGCCAAGCATTTCCCCCATCTCTTTATCTTCTATTTTCCTTTATGTCCTTATCCTCCTTCTTGAGACAGCCTCATCTACAGGGACCGCTGCGCTGCAGATGCAGAACAGCTAGTCTGAGGAGGTTTAAGAAAATAGTTATCTGAAGATTAAGAGGAGATGGCAAGCAGCCGGCTCTAGTTTTATCTGCTTTTGCTCCTTGTTAATTGCCATTGGAGAGAAAAAGGGGTTTTATGTTTCCAGTGATGGGGAGCCGATAACTTGTTTAATCTTCCAATCTCACTTGTTCCAGTCTCATGACTCACACCAGAAAGGAAAAAGAAAATCTCTAAAAGATCACACAAAATATCCACCAAACTGCTTCTTTCTTTGGGCCAAGCTTCTCCCCCTCGTTCCCCGGATCAAATTAAGCCAGAGATGCCACGCCAGCTCCGAGCACGGCAGTTGGTGAGCTATGAGTGTGGGGCTGAGGTCCCCCGAGCTGGCGTCACGCTGCTCCTTTCACGGACCCATTTTGTCCCTGATGCCTCTTGCATGATATATATTAATTTTGAAAGGTGGCTTTAGACCTGAAGCCTTTCTGGCTGGCCCAGAGTGGAACCGTGTGTCGGCAGTCGGTGTTGTGGGTGGCTGTGCACACGCAGGCTGTTTCTGCAGCAGGGTGCAGGAAGTGTTTGTTCTCCTTTTTCCTTTGCTTTGGATGTACCCTGCTGAAAAGACACGTTGACACATGCTGCACCCAGGTCTCCTCTCCTTCTTTTCGGCTGCTACTAAAAATTCCTGCTGGAAGGAGCTCAGGAATTTCTTCCCCCTCGTGTAGTCATTTGCACTTAATTATTTTTATGAAGAAGAAATAACGATTTGCAGATGGCAATGGAAGAACCCTCCAGGAATGTGCCTTTTATTTTGGATGTGCCTTTTTACCGTGGTTTGAAGCCAATAGATTTAAGAGTTGGAATGAAATCACATGAGGCCGAGTGGCGACTGCCAGACGCGATCTGCCCAGCTCCAGATTTTCTATTCCTTCTCTGCTTCATTCAGCCCGACAAAGAGAAGTCTCAGGATGTGCCTGGCCTGCCCCTGAGTTTGCCCTCGTCAGCTGCAAACCTCAGCAAAGGGACTTCAGTGGGGTGGGGCTTATGGGAAACTGCCCAGTGACGTTAACCAAGGATTAATAGTTCGTCCCTTAAGATTTCGTTTTCCTGTGTTTTTTCTTATCCATTGATTATCCCAGTTCTTACCAGTTCTTGCAGTCCTTAAGTGAGTACCTTTTTCAGGTCTCAAAGATGTTTTCTTCTAGTGTCAGTCTGCACATTTCCTGCTGTTTTAATGATTTTCACCTTTTTTTCCCCTGGATGAGCTCTGAAACCTGTAATCGTTTGGCCAGCAATGGGCATGGCAATGTGAATCTCACTGTGGCTGCATTTGTGTGGTGTTAGGGTTTGTTCCTGTAGTTGCTGTAGCTGCAATAACATCTACAAGGGGGCAGAACAGCATTTGCAGTTCAATTCCTTGGTCTTAAAGCAAGCAGAAGTCCATTCCATGGCAAAGCAACACAGTGAGTGGATTTGTTGCCCTGAAACAGAGTCGGGTAGAAATTTGGCATTTAATCCCTATTAGCCTAACTAGTGCTGGAGAGGGGAAGTGGGCACCTCGCATGGCACTGGGAGCGAGTGGTCCCCAGCAGTGCCAGTGGCAGTACAGCAGAGAGAGCCCAGGTGACCAGTGGGGACGGGGTGCCTCTTGTGAGCAGCTAATGGCAAACAGAAACGAGCCGGGCTTATAGCTTCATGCAACAAATCCCTTAGTGCTCAGCAATTTGGCTGCTTGTGGGAACAACGCACAGAGAAGAGGTGTGGCTGTGGGGAGCAGCAGGGCGTGTGGGCTGGATGGGGTCCTGAAGTCTGTTTAATAAGGACCCAACAACAGCTTGAGCTTCATTCTGGTGACTAAATATTTCACCCCTTATTCAATGTCTGGTGTGGTTAGCAGAAATTTATTCATTGATTTCCATGGGCATCGCCTTAGGCTGCTCCCACGAGGTACATGCTGAAGTGCACTTGTCTCTAGAGAGCCAAGAGCATGGGAGTGCCAACGCTGACCAAAGCTCTTCCTAAATAATCCTGTCTGTGGATGAGCTGTATGAAATCCGTCTTGTCTGGCCCTGTGTCTGGGCTGTTGTCAGAAACAAGTGCCTTCTGAGGGTGATTTATCACACCCTGATGTCAGTGGGGAATGCTCCTCGTGGAGATGTTCCTACTTCTCCATGTGCTCAGAAAGAACATCAGATGAGCTTGGGATGGAGATCTTGGTATTAAAACCCGAGAATGAAAGAGATGCTCCTTGCTAAAAGCTTTCCTGCTTTATTTATTCTCATGCAAAATCAAATGTAGATGTAATGACTGGAGCCACAGAGGAATTGCCTAGGTTGGCCTTGAATTTCAGGGAGGACCTTTGGTTGGACCCCACGCACAGGTAGGCTTGATGACTGCTCCAGACTGCACAGCTGTGCTTGCGGGGTTCAGGCTGCCATTTTGGGTAGTTAACTCAAATCTAGCACAAGATTCAAGGCCTTGCAGCAGTCATGGCCCTTGCTGCAGCCATGGTTGAGCAGGATGTGCCTCTGCTTCCCAGCTCATGGACAGAAATCATCTGTCCATGAGTCCTGTGCTAGCTCAAGCCAAGGGGTGGGTGTGCGCTGCAGAGCTGTTGGCTGCGGCCACCCCCTCCCAGCTGCTGCCAAATCTCCACCTCATCCTCCTTTTCCAGCTTGGGCAGACGAACAGTGTTATTCTTACAAATGCCAAAAAAAAGCACAACAGAACCCTACGAAATGGTTATGAAAGTATTTGATTTGTCAAAAGATTTTAAATACATCCTTTCTGGAATGGGGAGGGAAAGGCAGAAAAAGAACCATTTTCAGCTTTCTTTTCCTTTTTTGGTGTGTGAAAACTTTGGGATTTGGTTTTCATTTTGAAAATGTAAAAAGAGAAACACTACCAGTGTGAAAATGAAATACAACAATAGGTTTTTGTTCAAAGCAAAGTGCTTTCGAGAAAACAGCAACTACAATATCATTGTCCTAAGTAATTGTTACTGCCTTCTGGAAGGATTTAAATGCCGGATAATTGTTGATCTGCAGAAAGTGTGGGGTGCGACCCCTGACAACTTGTAAATTAATTGCTACCTTTAAACCATACATTTGCTTAACGGCTGCTATTAGTTCATTTTAAGAGATTTTACAGATCTGGGACTAAAATCAAGTCCCTTTGCTATTGTCACTGGATGTCTTTGGCAACATCAAGGCTTTGGCTACGTTTTGCTTGGCACTTGTGTGACCCAGTAATATATGATCTTAATGCAGATGAAATTAAATCCTGTCTCTCCCCTCTATGTGTATGGAGCTTAAGAGAAATAAAAAGCAGCTCTTTTTAGACTGGCTTGCCACCACTGTTGCTGACTGAGGGGTTAATCACAGGCTTTGCTGTACAGGTTTGGTGGGGAGCATCCATCATTAAACACTACGTGTGTATTCCCCCAGTGCTCCCTGTAAAGCAGTAAAATGACTGATCAGACCTGAGAAGCCCTGAAAGAGCAGAGTCAGTGTTTCTGTCCTGTTCTGATGCCCTTATCTGGGACTCGTAAGAATGAAAGGAAATTTCCGAACTGCGGTGCTTATCATGGAAACAGAGTTCCCGCTATCTGGCGAGCCTGCCTTGGGATTCCTGATGGGACTTCTGCTGGGGATGTCTGTGTCTGCCCCATCCCTGCTGGGCTTGGATGAGTGGCTGGCACCCAGCTCCAGGCAAGGCTGAGGTTTTAGGCAATGGCTTGCCCCAGACATCTTCTGCAAGGCTTTTTTATAACAAGGGGGTATCAGAGAAACAGAAAGCAGTGCGTTGTGTGTTGGTCCCTGGGAAAGCTGAGTCATCTCCCCCTGGTGAAGGAATCTATCTCAAAAGTAATTATACAGAGATGAAAACAGTCAGCGACGAGCTCTGTACCAGCAGTTTGAGTTCAGATTCTCATTTCATGCCGCAGAAGGATGAGTAATTCTAAATAGCTCTAAAGACATTTAAAAGCACCCAAACCATAACA
The DNA here is from genome assembly GCF_964035555.1 of Netta rufina. Taxonomy (NCBI): domain Eukaryota; kingdom Metazoa; phylum Chordata; class Aves; order Anseriformes; family Anatidae; genus Netta; species Netta rufina. The sequence continues at coordinate 1,904,443 of NC_140145.1, read as the reverse complement.
GACAGAATGCAGCAAATGAGAACAAGGTAAGTTATTATATGCTTTGTGAGCATATACAAAGCCCTGTTATCATCGGTACATTGGTACACACGTTATCATTGTGTGTGTACCAGTAATGTGCTTTCTCTGGCGCGGGGCTGACAACAAGCCTGATCTTTTCTTTCCCCAGCACCGCTGAAGGCTCAGGCAGTCTTGTCGGCTCTGTGCTGGGTCAGGGAGTAATGAAAACAGAGGTGCAGCAGCTCCGTGGCAGCGCTTTCGGCAGGTTACTGCTTATTCAAAAATATGTAGAACTACTCAGTGATGGCAGAAGAGTCTTGATCTCTGTGCTCAGACAGAAAGCTAACAGTGCGTAGAAATGCCAAGGAGGCAGGAGGAGAACCCCAGCCTTTTCCGATCCAGGCTGCCCATGGCAGTAAGAAGGATGTGGGCAGCCAGGCAGGCTTTTTCTCTGCCTCCAGCACAATGTGCATAACTCTGCTTAACAGTGTGCTAGAGCTTGCTCATTTACAGGAAAGATCAATGAGCAGCTCATAGTTAAACTAATGAAGCAGAGCTCAGAGGCACTTCTCAGACCCAGAGCTCTCCACGTGCCTCAGAGGAGCAGATCCTTTTGCACCTGAATGCATCTTTCTAATTAAAGTAAAGTTTTACTATTGCATTCTGATTGAAATCTCAGCCCTGGTGTTTGCTGACTGCATTGGCATCTCCCAGGTGAATTGCTGCCGAGTATGGCATGGGGGACCACACTTAAGGCTGATTTAAAACCTATGGAAGTGGATGGAAACACTTCCATTTTCTTTTAGGGATTTGGCTCACACTTTACAAGTATAATTTGAAGCTGAGCCAGGATGTGGCCCAGGCTTTATTGTAGAGGGGATTTAGTTGCTTTTTCATTGCTTTAAGGTTTGCAGAAACTTGAAGGCTGCCCAGTTACTTACAGTTGTGTTTTGTTTTAGTTTTTGTTTTTTTAAAGCTAAATTTAAAAAAAATATGCATAACATGCTGGTATGACTTGCCAACCCTCAAATAGCCTCAGAATGGCCCTTCTGCATAACCTTTCTAGAACGGAGGGATGCATTGAAGGCAACCTCTGCTCAGCATCTGATGCTTCAGCAGTGGGCGTTTCCAGCAGGTGTCAAAGAAAAATCTGGTAATAGCAATTTGGCAGGAATCAAGGTGAGATCTTCTGATTTTGTTCTTTGTTTTCCATCTCTTACAGCTTTGTGTGTTTACAAGGAATCACTATATTTGTCATTTTAAACACATACAGACCACAGGAATGATGATGAATCAGGCAACTAATAACAATTGGTGTTGAAATCTAAACAAATGGAACAAAAAGAAATGAGTCATAGTGTTGTCGTGACCTGAAGACACAGCACTGCTCATTGTTTTCTTCAACATTTTTACACTCTCATTTCCAAAACTCATTATTTTGTTTGGGTTTTGAAATGTGTTTCAAAAAGTACTGAAAAGTTTCCAAAATTGAATTTAAAAAATGCTCTAGTTGATGAGAATGTTTTGTTTTGGTAAATCTGAAATTTTGCTCCAGTCACAACTTTTATATTTTGTATAATTTATTGGAACTTTTGAACTCAATGCAAAACAAAAAAATACATTGACCGTCTGTTCTTGGGGGGGATGGACAGCCTCATCCAGTTGGGCTGGATTCATTATCTGCAAATGCTCTGTTTCCTTTTTTGGCAAAATTTCATTGAAATCAACATATTCCAGATTTTTAAAGAAAGATGTTTAGATCCTTTTGACTCATCTCTGGTTTGAGATATAGCCAGACCTCTATATGCTGAATTCACAATAAATGTCTGTAAGCTAAAAATATGAGAAAACAGCTGGGCACTTCACATCCGTGTCATTTGTATTCTTGGTATATTCATGAAGCCTCCTAGGGTGAAATGTACTGTATGGATGCCGTAGGTCTGTTCGTAAAAAACATGCCCTGTGCTATGGGTCTGGGTTTTGTAGCCTCTGTAACACATTTAAAAGGAATAAAACAGAAGTAGCTGTTTCAGCAAAAAAGTTATTAGTGCTGGTGCACCCTTGAATGGGAAGCTTCATATTCGGATGCAGAAGCTGCATTGAGACATTTTCAATTTTATGATTTTGTCTGTGGAGAGAGTCCTTTTAATCTCAGTTTGATGAAAGCCAGCTCAAGATGTGTAAGTGACTGCTTGGATGAGGCAGGAGTAAAGCTTTAAAGGCGCTCCAAAGTGGGTTGAATCTTCTTTAGATGAAGCAGAGTTTGGTATATGGCTGGGTAACTACCACATGCTTCCTTGTTTATAAGTATGTGATAGTTCATGTAGATAAATGGCTTGGGAAATACTTCATAGACGTGAAGGAAAATGTGGCAGAATAAATTATCTCAGTGACAGTTACATCAGGAGCACCCATCTTTTTCAGTCTCTCAGACCAAAATAGCTGAGAACAGTCTGGCCTCGTTAATTGTTTACCGCGAATGGGTGATGTCTTTCATCTTCCTGCACTCCTACGAAGTGACAGGGATTGCTTTTCCCACAGCACAGCCTTTATCCAGATAGAGTATTTTGAATAGATTGGTGAGAGCGCTAGCAGAGGAGCATCCCACCTGGGTCATAGGCAGACTTCTAGGACTTGCTCTTGTCCTTGACCACACCGCAGGGAGATCCACAAGCCACCAGAAGGCCCTGTGCAACAGGTCACGTTGTCCTTTCCATCTCTGGTGTGCCAGGGCATTCTAACAGGTGGCATGCAGTAGATTTAGGAATTAAGCTATCTGAGAGGGAACAAGAATGTGTCCTCCGTGGAGCAGCACCATTGCAGCAACTGATGTCCTGCCCTGTACTAGAGGTATATGCAAGCAGATCTGTGCTGGGAACTTGGACAGATGGGTGGACAACATCATGAAGAACTTAAAACTTGCTGGTTTTTGAGGGTGTAGTATCTGATAACGGAATTATTTTGTCCCCACAAGATCTGGTGATTAATACGTGCTGTTAAGTTGTGGTTGTGGAAGCATGCCTTAGCGTCCCTATGCCAGGAGCTGTCATGAGTACTTCGGAGGTAAGTCCTGGTCCAAAAAGAAGTGTCTGTTGCCTCTGGGGTTGTTGTTTCCACCAAACTCCTGTAGCTTGGTGGCGTGGCAGCCAAGTATTGGAGGTTCTCCTCTGCTGAATTGCTTTACTGTAGATGCAGAGTATGGAGAGCACAACAGGACCATATGCTGTACCATCCCTGCTGCACCGACACCACTTGGGCTCCTGCTCCATCCATTTTATCCCATATGTCCTGACTTCTTTTGGCAGCTCTCACTCTTCATCCCCTTCTCATTGAAGCACCCTGCCCACGTCTTCTCAGCCACTCTCTGGAGACAGCTGATGTGGAGGAGCTGTTGTAGCACTGAGCAAAACCTGGCTGCGTCTGCCAACCCGGGTAGGATTATCTATCCTCCTCTTTTAAGAGAGCTGCTTCTATGAAAAAATTCAGGCTCTTCCCAGACTCTGCAGTCTGGCTCTAACTGGGGGTTGGGGGAGTGAATTGCTCCTCTTTGGCAGCCTGGCTTCCTTCCCTGCCTCCTCTATTTATCCCTCCCCAGCCTTGGAGCTGCTGGAAGAAAGGCTGGAGGAAATCACTTTCCCACCAGGCACTAAGTCCACAGCGCAGATGTGTAATAAAAGAAAAAAATATGTGTTGCTGCTAAGCAATTGCAGAAGAGCTGCTCTGGCCTTGTGTGGCAAAGGCAGAGAGAAGGAAGGAGTGAAGCTCTCAAAGTCAGGCCATTGCTGCTTCTCTTAGAGGCCAAAGAAAAAAAGGGGAAATCTTTTCAGAGAGAACAGCCCTTCTCCATGAGAGAGCATGCACTATGCCAATCAAGGGATAATACTTTTTTTTTTTTTTTTTTTTTTTTAACAGACCTCTTCCCTATCCTTTGTTGGTGCCACCTCAAGCTGAGCACACACAGGTGGTCTCACAAGGCCAAGAAAGATGGCCCTACATGCAGGGATCACCTTGAATCCCACACAGCACTGTCAGATTAAATGCCATCTTCTGGCAGTGGCCTGAAGCAAATTAGAAATGCAGCCACAAATCATGATGTGCAAGGTATATCATGGTCATGACATACAAGAGCCCTGGCCTGGCTCTTTGCCAGTTAGAACTTAGAAACAGTGAGCTGCTCTTTCTATGCTTGCCCATGGAAGAAAATATGAAACGTAAAAAAATCCACGGGGAGCTATTTGAGGGAAAGGACTCCAGCTCTTGCTCACAGAGTCCTTAAGCCACTGGTTGCCTGAAGCTGGGAAGGACAATGAGCCAGTCATCACCACATGCTTGCCCTGTTCTTTGTTCTTACCTGTGGATTGGCATGTGGTTGGCATTGGAGAAGCCAAACCTAGTGTACAAAACCAGCTCATTGTAGTCTGCCTGGCGTAGATTAGGCACGTGGCCCTGGAGATCACACTGCAGAGGATGTGATTTTCCCTCTGAGTCAAGCACTGGTGGGCCCTGCACTTTTGGGGCATGGGAGACAGTGGTCATAGGCCAGTTGCTAAGGATGCCTGGAGCTGGCCAAAATGGAAAAGGAAGAAAATGTGCAGTCAGTCTGCGTGACTGCTTGGTGTAGGGCAGTCATGACACTTTTGAGACATTTACAGCCAGAGTGGTGTGGGTCACAAGGGAATTTGCTGGTGGGTGGGAGATGGGTGCCATTGCATGGGGCAGCCTGAAGTGCAGCTCCATTGTGGATGAGTTGGGAAACGGCAAATTCGACTTAAAGACCAGTTTCTACATTGAGTGTTTTCTTTGCTGTCCCAGACTTCAGCTGAAAGAAGTAGGAATATTCTCCATGGAAATGCCTGCTAAGAATATAATCACCATTTTCGTACTTACCTGGTGCCTTTTGAGGCTCTCAGTTACAGAGAAAGGTAATTGGTTTCTTCGTGTTAGAACAAAATATTTGAGTATGTGTTCATAAGTATGTATACATATAAATAAATGAAAACATTCATTGTTTTCATCAACATGCTTCATTGGAAAAAGAATTCTTATGAGCTTTTTATTGCTCTCTAATAGCTATTCAGGTGACAGTCTGTCTGAAACCAGCATTGTGGGATTGTATCACTTCTACTGCAGTTATTTCTAATTGGCAAATCAAGGACAAGAGAAGTCAGGGAAGAATGGATAAGGACCGTGCTCCTGTTATTAAAATGCAATCTCGAAATTGGACTGTGCTGAATGAAATGTAGTGCCACTAACTAGGCTTGCAGTTCTTTTGCAGGAATTGAGGGCATCATTATTCTACAGAGGCCTTTTTTTTTTTTTTGAGGAAGAGTAAATTAATTAGTGATTTTAAAAGGGAATCTAATATAAAAATAGAAGCTGATGGATATTAGATGCTCTTAAACAACGATTAGGCATTTGGGGAGTTAGAATGGAGATTCTTAAAATCTATTAAACATTTGGCAATAGACTTTTATAGATAACAGGAGAAGGGAAAGCACAGAACTGTGGTAACCGCGCTATTATCAAATAAATAAACAGGATCCTACCAGATTAAACACATGAAGGTGCTAGTGTATATTTTTATGACACCATTCTGCATGTCATGCAAAATGCGAAATAAATACTATTAGTCTCTAAACTTTGTAAATACATCAGCAAACCAAGTCTAACACCCATTCGGAAGTGTTTTCATTTACTTTGGCCCAAAGACGTCAGCTGAAGTTCCTGCAGCTAAGCTGTAGAGGATGTGGGAAATGACTGTTCTCACCATTTTCCAGCACAGAGCTTCACTTGAGAGAATCAGCTGCTCAGAATAGCAGTGCTTTTATTGCACATCTGAATTCCATAAGGTTTATCCTTTGAAACTTGGCAATATGCTTCTGTAGCCTAACTTTCTTCTTCTGATCCAGCTTCTTTTAACTTTACTGGGGATCTTTGATCAGCTGAAGTAGAGACTGACCTTTAAAAGACTCATAACCACATCTTCCTTGTCCACCAACCTGTTGCTCTTACAGACCTGTATTTAGTCATCTAGTCTAGTGGAATCACATGGTGGATGTTCCCATTTCCTCTATGGTCCAGGAAACCTAGAAGACATCTCAGACCAGGTTTTTAGTCTGGTACCTGTGGACACTGGCTGTCCAGGAATTACGTTACAGCATCTGCAAACTGGGTAGGAAACAAAAGTTCTTATATGCTATGTGGTAGTCTAAGTGGGACAAGTTCCTGAAGGGCTCTTCTCCTCAACTGGAAGATTTTACAGGGCTCAGAGATTAAAAACATATGAAAAACACCCATAGTATATATATTTATATTTCAAAAAGTCAGAAGAGTTCAACTGTACAAAGCATTCCTTGTATTTCAGTATCGTGAAGGGACCCAGCTGAGGTCCAAGCACTGTGGCACTAGGAGCCATCTGCATGGGTTGTGACAGCCTCTCTCCTCATGAGACTGTATCTCAGTTAAATTATACCATTTGTAAAAGGGGAGAACAAAGATAGATTGCACAGAAACAACTTGTCAAGCTGCTCAGTGGAAGAGCCAAGATGATATTTCACAACTTTTCTACCTTAGCCTAATGATGTCCTCACTGGGATCTCTGTATATCTGTACAGCTCAAAGTTGGCTGTGCTTCAAGGTAGGATCAGCTTCTTCATGAACGTGCCCAGTTGAGGTTAAAGGATGGAGGCTCCACAACCTCTTGTCCTGGTGCTGGATGCTCCCGTTGTGCATCCTGACTGGGATGAGCATAAGGAGCGCATGTGCATTGTAGTATGGATAGTTGGAAAGCAAAATTGTTACAGATCCGGAGCTCACTGTGGGGTGCGTATTAGAGAGAAGACAGCAGCCCTTTGGGGCTCACAGCCATGTACCCGATCAGCTGGTGCCATAGGCATGGAGAGGCTCCAGCTCTCCTATCTACCCCTCCACTCCCTGAGATACTTCCAGGACAACATTGTACATCTGCAGGGGGGAAATAAGGAATTTGGGATATTTCATTTTTTTTCATAAACACAGTCAAAAATCTAAGCACCAAAGTGGTGGCTGGACTGTGTGGAACTTCAAGTTGGGAATGGCAAAGTTGAGAGCCTCCGTGTATGGATTAAGGGATGAACAAACAAAGGGGATGTCATTGTGGGAGTCTATTTCAGACCACCCAGCCAGGACGACAATGCTGATGAGTTATTCTTTGCGGAACTAAGAGATGCCTTGTGATTAACTCCCCTTGTCCTTATGGAAGATTTCAACTTGCCAGACGTCAACTGGGATCACCACACAGCTGACACGAGCAAGTCCAGGGGGTTCATAAAGCACCTAGATGATAACTTCTTGGTGCAGGTGCTAAGGGAGCCAACTAGGAAAGGTGCCCTCCTTGATCTGTTGCTGGAAAACAGAGAGGGTCTTGTGGGAGACATGGCAATTGGCGGCCGTCTCGGTCGTAGTGACCATGAAGTGGTTGAGTTTAGAATTTATGGTGACAGAAGGAAAACTGCCACCAAAACTTCAGCCCTGGATATGGGGAAAGCAGACTTCAGGCTGCTCAGGGAACTAGTCAGCAAGGTCCCCTGGGAAACTGCTTTTGAAGGCATTGGCGTCCATCAGTGCTGGTCAATCTTTAAGCACTGCCTCCTAAAAGCACAAGATCGGGCGATTCCAAAATATTGGAAGGCAGGCAGGCGGGGCAGAAGGCTGTCCTGGCTGACCAGGGATCTTCTACTGGAGCTTAGATGGAAAAAGAAAGTGTACAGCTGCTGGAAGGAGGGTCAGGCAATGAGGAAGGAATACAGGATGCTGTTCATGTTTGTAGGGAGAAAATTTGTGTGGCCGAAGCCCAACTAGAGTTGAATCTGGCCAAGTCTGTGAGAGACAATAAAAAAGGTTTTTTAGATATGTGAACAGAAAAAGGAGAACCAAAGAAAACATAGGTCCGCTACTTGACAGGGAAGGTCTCACAGACAATGACATAGGTAAAGCAGAGATGTTTAATGCCTTCTTCACCTCTGTCTTCAGTGCTGATGTTGGCTTTCGGGACCCTGGGTGCCCTGAGCGGGAGGACCATGACGGTGGGAATGACAGACTCCCAACCAACCCTGAACATGTGTGGGATTTGTTGCTCCACCTGGATCCATACAAGTCCATGGGTCCAGATGGGATCAATCTCAGGGTGCTTAAAGAGCTAGATGAGGTCATTGTGGGACCTCTCCAAATTATTTTTCAATGATATTGGGAATCTGGAGAGGTCCCAGTACACTGGAAGCTGGCAAATGTCGTCCCAGTTTTCAAGAAGGGTAAGAAAGAAGACCCCAGCAGTTACAGGCCTGTCAGTCTCATGTCAGTGCCTGGTAAAATTTTGGAGAAGATGATCCTTGAATTTATGGAAGTGCACCTGGGGGACAATGCAGTCATTGGTCCCAGCCAACATGGGTTCATGAAGAGTAGGCCCTGCCTAACAAATTTAATTTCCTTTTATGATAAGATCACCCATCTAGTTGACCAAGGGAAACCAGCTGATGTGATCTTTTTGGACATCAGCAAGGCTTTTGACATGGTTTCCTATAGGATCCTACTGGACAAAATGTCCAGCATACAACGTAACAAAAACATCATACGATGGGTGAGCAATTGGCTGACGGGCAGGGCTCAAAGGGTTGTGGTAAATGGGGCCACATCTGGCTGGTGGATGGTCACTAGTGGGGTCCCCCAAGGCTCCATTTTAGGGCTAGTCCTCTTCAATGTCTTTATAAATGATTTGGATGTAGGACTAGAACATGTTTTGAGCAAATTTGCTGATGACACCAACCTTGGAAGAGTTGTAGATTCTGATGGGGGTGGAAAGGCCTTGCAGAGAGATCAGGACAGATTGGAGAGCTGGGCAATCACTAACCACATGAAGTTTAACAAAGGCACCACAGTACAAGAAGGACATTAAACTGTTGGAGAGTGTCCAGAGGAGGGCAACGAAGATGGTGAAGGACCTAGAGGGGAAGATGTATGAGGAGCGGCTGAGGGCACTGGGCCTGTTCAGCCTGGAGAAGAGGAGACCGAGGGGGGACCTCATCGCAGTCTACAACTTCCTCGTGAGGGGGAGTGGAGAGGCAGGTGACCTGTTCTCTGTAAACACCAGTGATAGGACCCGCAGGAATGGTGTTATGCTGAGGCAGGGGAAGTTTAGGCTGGCCATCAGGAAGAGGTTCTTCACCGAGAGGGTGGTCGCACACTGGAAAAGGCTCCCCAGGAACATAGTCACTGCACCAAGCCTGTCTGAATTTAAGAAGCAATCAGACTGTGCACTTAGTCACATGGTCTAAACTTTTGGGTAGACCTGTGCGGTGCCAGGAGTTGGACTTGATGATCCTTATGGGTCCCTTACAACTCGGGATATTCTATGATTCTATGATAAAGCTCTTGCACGCACCCATCAAGTGCAGCCTTGTGCTAGATGGATTCGCAGCAGAGAGCCTGGTTTGTGTGTGTGTAGCTTAACCTTCAGCCAGGACCCAGGGCGGTGGCTAGGCACTGTGCCAGTACAGAGACCCCCTCGTCCATCCCTTCTGGGAAGCAGGACAGGAGGGATGTCCTGGTGGAGCAGCTTGTGGCCTCTCTTATGCCGCACGGCAGCCATGTGGTGCTGAAGTCAAGCAGGGACAGTACAGAGCTAACAACTCACGGGGGTCTCACTGCCACCAGATTGCCCCGAAGAGGTGCAGTATAACAAGCACAGTGGCTAGCTGCCCTTTTGCTGCGTGAACAACCATTAGTGGTCATGCTCTGTGGTGTCCACGCTGTGAGCAGACCCCAGGTAAGCAGAGAGGTGTGGCAGAGGCTTTGTGGCTGGGATTTTGGGAGCAGGGCAGTGCTGAGATGTGCTCCTGGGGAAAAGTGCTGGCTGAACAAGGTGACAAGCTCTGCAAGCAGCCAAGGTGATTTTTCAAAACTGTTCTGATTTCTACTGTGGCAATTTGGTCCCACAGATCAAGGGAGCAATTTGTGGTGTGTGTTACAGGAGGACTTAAGGTGAAGCAGCATGCTTCCTGGGCAGCCACAAAGGGCACCATCCTACTGCAGCATGGGGCATAGAAGCATGATTGATATTCTGTGGGGGATGGCTGAGGTATTTGTGGCTGTGCTGGGAGTGGGTTACTGCTGTTCTTTGGGGCATTAATGCCATTTCAGATCTCCTAACGAAGTTGTGACCATGCTATTTGGTCGGGCCACACTCCACAGTGCAAGTACGTGCTGCCTTTGCTGGGTTGGGCTGAATTAGATTAAGGGAGGGCACATGCAAGCAGCTTTGCCAGCAGATCTGGAGGATTTCCGTCAGGTACCCTGTGGATCTTTAATTATGACTAGTAATCCAGATGCATAAGTTCATTGGAGGTAGGGAAAAAAAGCTTTTGGTAAAGAGGATCCAGCTGGGTGCTGGGTAGCACCTGAGTGAAAATGATCAAGATGCCTTTGCCTCAGTCGTGCCCCTGGCACAGTCCCTCTGTGACTGGAGCACCTAACACCCAAACACACAGATGTGTTCACAGCAGCCCTTGTCAACACCATGTGAATCCTTTGTGAATTTGGCAGAAAGCTCTGAGTGTTGGTGGTAAGAGAGAAAGAGCTGAAATCCAGGCTTTGGGAAAGACACCAGGAATTGTGCTGCTGATCTTAGGGAAAGCGGGACTGCATACCCAAACAAGGCTTTGATCGGGGTTAGGTTGTACAGGTGCAGTGTTAATTAAGGTTGGTATTAAGAAAAATAGGAGTGCAGCTCTGTTCTGAGGTGGTGCTGGGTGTAATAGGAGGAAAACCCCACTCTGCATTAGATGCATTTTTATTTCCATCCTGTCCAAGTCTGTCCTCACTCACTGCACAGCCTCCGTCTTTTTGGCCATTGCTTTTGTGTGGTAGTTGAAGGGTTGAGCTTCTGGCTCCTGTGCGAAAGTTCAAGCCCTCTGAAATCAGAGACCAAGTGACCATGCAACCAGCATATGTCCACACCAATGGAATGCCATGGTCTTGATTAAACCAACATCTAAACATTGTGAGTGTGAGCCCTGGCCGCTTGCTCTGGAAACTTTAGAAGATGAAAGGGAGAGTCCAGCTGGACAGGCATCAAAGAAACTGGATGGTCTTGGAGTAGGTCACGAATAGATCAAGCAGCTGCGCTGCAGTTATCCCCCGAATGCTGCCCTCAAAGACAAGGCTTCCAAATGTAAAATCACAGCTCCAACTCGGCGGCTTTTCTGCCCTGAAGGGAAATGTTTTGGGAGTTGGCCAGACTTGAAGGAGTAGTGTTCAACAGATGAAGGCGCCTACCACTGTTGAGCTGAGCAGCTGTCAGTAGGTTTTCCATCTTAAAGAGCCTTTGCACAATGCTTCACCTGCACGTGTTCCAGAATTTTAAAAGAGATTTTTAGTGGAGGCCGAAGGCTGTCTGTGACAATCAGTTATCAGCGGTTCTGCTGATGATAGCTTCAGAACCACGGCAATTGCTCAGGCTTCAAACTTTCACACTTGCTTTGACTTGCAAAGTATTCATTATTTCAAAGCACAAGACGACTCCATTGAAGAGGGGATTTGAACAGTGCCATAGAAAATAAGCAGATGGCAGAGTGAATGGCAAAAATATGACCGAATGGCCCCAGTCTCTAACCATCTGGTTTGGACCTGCTTTTCCCATTTTAAACTTGCACACATTAAGTTTGCTTGCAGGAGACATAGTGCTGCAAGGGGGAGTGTGCTGGGCAGTAGCATGTGATAATTTTATGCTGGGCAGATTTTCCCCTCTAAAACAAGGGCCAGGTGACAACTAGCTTCCAAATTCTACTTGTCCTATATGAGCTGCCCATAGATAATGGCTAAAATGATGGTCAGGTGTGTGTGGCAGCTTTGCATCGCTCCCTCTACCTCTTCTGGGCATCAGTTCTGAGCATTTCTTCCTGTCTAACACATGGTCAACTAAAACTCAGCAATAAGGTTTGGAATGGAGCATTTTTCAAAGGAGTGTGAATTCCGTTGAAAAAGGGCCCTCTGGTCCCAGTGTATCCCTCCTGCTTGGAGGTGCCTCTGCCTGGTTGGTGGTTGGGTGGCAGCAGGCTCCGTGTGCTGGGGACAGGAGCCTTTGAAATCCCTCTTTACAGGAGCAAAATCAAAAACCAAGGTAAGGAGCCTTAGGGAAACCTGATAGTTTGTTTCAACACTTGGGTTTGGTGTTCTGGCCAAGCCTAATGAATGAGAAAGACCATAGCAAAAACATCTGAGAGCTTACGAAGCACTGTCAGTCTGGCTTAGAGCACTGACAGGGCACGATGTCCCTCATGCCTGTGCCTGTCTGTACGTGCTCACGGGCATTTGCACCAAATAACAGACACACACAGACACTGCATACATTTCCTCCCTCTATATATGCATGTTCTACTTTTGAATTCATTAGCTCTTCTTTTTGATGAGTTACTTGAGCAATTTTCTGCAGCGAGGATAGGCTGAGTTGCATTAAATCATATCCATCTATGAGCATCTATGTAGGAGCTCGGCTTCCTTCCCGTGCCTTCATCCCCCATCTGATGAGAGGATATCTATAATTACCGATCACAAAAGCCGCAGTTGTGATGTGCTGGAGTTAAGACAACTGGAAGGCTAGGAGAAGTCGGTGAGCTGTCAGTTCAGGAGCTGCTCTAGCACACTCTGCCTCTCTGTGCATAAATAATTCTGTTTCAGAACTGCCTCTTATGGTTAAAATGCTACATGACACCTTCCCCCCCTCCTGCCGCTCCCCACGTGGAGTCATGTTAGTCCAGAGAACAGTCTATGGGTAATTTTCTCTAAAGGCTTTTTGTACATGAAAAATAGATCAAAATTCTGTTGAACTATTTATGCTATTTCATTTTTACAGCTTTGACAGAAATGGTAGAAATGGTAATAGGAGAATGCGATCAAGATGCTTTTGGTATGTTACTGGCAATAAAAACAAAAAAATGAGCAGCCTCCAAATAGATTGGGGTCAAATCCTGCAGGTAAGTTCTGTCTTACGAGCGTGTAAAGCCTGAAGTGTTCTTTGCCTTCCAACAGGGCTTACAGGTATTGTTGATGCTAGTTTTAGGCACTTGTCTTTTATGGGTCTGTAATAATCTTTGCATTATACTATTACAACATAATCAGGTCCTTGTCGTGCTGCCAAGACTGATCAGATAACGCAGCGTACTGAGGAATTTTCATACTAAACATATTAGGAGAGGCCCATATTTATACCACAATAGCTGTGAACCACTTCAACACATAGTTGAAGCTCTGTGCTCTGCAGGACTGCAGGTCTCACCCATTTGGGAGCTGGTGATACAAATTTTGGCTCCAGCCAAGGCATGGAGTTCGGGTACGAGAACATCTCTGCAGTTTCATCAATCACTTGTGAGAAGTGGATTTAAAAATGCTCCATTCCTCTTTAAAAAAAACAAAACAAAAAAAAAAACAAACAAAAAAACACAACACTTTAGAAAATGTTAAAATGACAAAGCTACGGTAATTCTGGTTGCTGTAGTTCAATTTTAAAGTAATTAAAGTATCTGTCCTGGTGTGCTGAGAAGTGAAATGCTGCATTTTCTGTTTTTCCGAGCCAGGGGGATGTGAACACTTGCCCTTAAAGCTAATCCTCCCTGAGCTGTGCTTTGTGATTGGAGTGTTTTAAATATAGCCTGCCCCCAAACCCATTCTTACGCACCTTATCAGGCGATAAAGCCAAATCAATACCTATTGTAGCCAGGAACGATGCACTTTTTAGAACAGGTTGTGTTGGAGTTGTTGGAGGAGCACAGCATAAATTTTTCATTGGAAAAGCCTCAAGTTTGAGCAAACACAATTATGGTTTGGATGTCTCATTCTCCTTGAACTGTGGCAGCACAGAGAAATCACTGCTTTGCATTGACTTGAAGCTTGCTTTATTCTAACATCTCCAATATGTCAAATGTTAAACTGTTTATGTTTCTTGCGGAGTTAAGAGGATGAAAACCATCGCTATTACCTAGTATTGCTGTAGGTTAGTATTTGTGGAGTGAATTTTGCACCTGTGTTCCACTTCTATTTGGCATTTTTAAATGGCCAATATAGCAGGAATGACTTCAGTAGTCCCAGCAGAAAAGCTAAGACATTTGGACACTCGATAATCTGGGCAGTTCTGGGGTTGGTCTGACACAACATAAACAAGAATCTGTCCAAATCACATCATCCAAGAGGATAAAATGTGAAACAAGTAATACCCCGCCCCCCAAAAAAGAAAAAGAATTTATTATTTTAAATGCAGTATTACCCTTTCATCTAACTACCATGCTCTGCTTGACTGGATGTTGTCTGAGGTAACCAGGCTAGGATATGGACCACTGAGGAGGGAAAATCATATTTTGTTGCAGGAAGCACGGCCGAAAGCACGACAGACACACAGTAGAGTCAGATCATGCTCCATTTTATTGCCCGAATAGCCTAACTTTTATAGAGAACTTAACAGGGGTGGACAGTGTTTCACACAAGATTATTGGTCAAAAGCACTCAGACAAACAGCTACAAGAAAACAACCCCACCTGCAAGAAAACAACCCCCTTGTGATTAGCAGTCACATAGACCTTGTCCTTGAGGCCAGCTACTGGTAACAATATTTTCCTGAATTCCTCAATTGGGCGATGTGGGAACACTGTCATGGGAACTTCTCATAGTTGCCCTGGTAGCTTGGTTTGCTCAGCTACAGCAAGCCATGGGATTTTTGCTGTTTCAAGAAATCCCTCAACAATTCCCCCTTCTTCTTTTGAGCAAACCAAGCCTGACACAGCAGTTTTACAAGTAACTCTTTAGCTATACTTACAACACACAACGATGATTACCACCACCATAAACCAAATCCTTAATCCTCTTGTGATTAAACCCAGCAACCATCTACACTTTGTTTCAAACAAGTCAGTGAACCATTGATTGAAAGGATTGATACCATATTGAATCTTTCTCATGTGCTCTTTCAGGAAAGTAATGGATTTGTGAATTGACTCATTATGATCAGAAAGGTTTAAACAGTACATTCCCTTAAAGTCCTCACACCCATTCCTTTAAGCCAAAAGCAAGATGTCAATAGCAGCTTGATCCTGTAAAAGCAGATGTCGCAGACTATTTTGATCTGGTAACATCTCCTCAAGTATCTCTGTCGTGGCATAGGCTTGCCTCTCGGCCCAGCATACCAATTTTTCTAAGTTGTTACGTGCGGCCGCAGATGCCACTCCAGGCACTGAAATTGCTAATGCCGCTCTAGCCGCAACCCCACACAATTCAACATTATCATTACAATCCAATGCAAGCAATGTCCATTTATGTCTGGTGATCTCACGCAACTGTAACAAGCTAGGAGCAAATACAATGAGTTTATCTATGTAACATGGACATCTGATAGCATTTGCAGGGATACCTTGCCAGGCCCCATCCCCACAAATCAGAAGCACATCAGGAGGTAAGGCCAAAGCTGTACAATTGTTCCAAACACTGTAGTTGTTACCCCTTGTCTCCATGCTATAAACCCCTAAACCCTGCTTAGCAGCGTCATTGCAATCACAGGTGTTATTTGTGTCTTTGTACCAGTATGGCCTTTTCCAGGTTCCTGTAGCAGGAATCATCTGATATCCACGGCTACATTCACTTTTGTAGCCACCTTTCAGGCTGATACACATCTGACTACAGATACCAAGGTTTTGACATTCATCAATGTCTCCACAGTTTCTCTTGTCTATAAACTCAAACCCAGCTGGACAGTCACATTCATTTATGATGCATTCCTCCAAGGGCTCATCACCCCAGTCCTTGCAGTCTCTCTGCTGGTTACACACTTTATTGATATCTATGCATTCTCCACTTCTGCACTTGAATTTGCCAGGTCCAGAGCACTGAATAACATTGTTACAGTTTGCTTCATCAGTGCCATACAGACAGTCTCTCACACCACTGCACTGCCTACTCCCATGGACACAGTTCCCACCTTCACATCTGAACTGGTCTGGCCTGCAGGTCCGAGAAGGGCAGTTAATTTCATCACTTCCATCCTTGCAATCAGGATCTCCATCACATCGCCACTTCTTGTGGATACATTCACCTGAGCTGCACTGCACCTCACTCGTAGCACACTTCACTGGAGGTGCAGGCTGGCGGCCACACTGCTCCAAAGATTCATCCGAGTGGTTGGAGCAGTCAGCATCATCATCACACACCCAGCTGATAGGGATGCAGGTAGAACTCTTGCACTGAAACTCATGAACACCACAGGTAGGAGGTGCACACTCCAACTCATCGCTACCATCACTGCAGTCATCTTGAACATTGCAGACAAAGCTTTTGGAGATACATTGCCCACTACTGCATGTGAATTCTGCTGCACTACAAGTCACAATGCCACAATTCTCTTCATCTTCTCCACTGTCACAATCCTTTTCACCATCACATTTCCAGGACACTGGGATACACTGGGTTGACTGAGGACCACAGCTGATTTCATTTACCCGGCATGCTCTCATATGACACAGCTCAGCACTCTCATCAGACCCATTTTCACAGTCCGGATCCCCATCACACTGCCATCTATTTGGCACACACTGACCACTGTTGCACACAAAGTCAGATTCAGCACACATCTTCACACAAGCACTCTCATCACTGCCATCTGAGCAATCTTCACATTTTGCTCTAGCACCGTCGGCAGCAGTGCACAGGCAGGCGAGGGCGAGCAGCAGGCAGAGTGCCCCGCAGCGCGGCAGCACCCACCGCCGCCCTGCACCTGTGTCACTTATACTACTCCTATTACCCGTGCTGTTAGTGTCAGTGGCATCCTCCTGGCACCGTTTCCATCTTTGTCGCCCCTTACTCTCCCCCTTTTCTTTTTGCCACTGACCATTCACCACAAATGGATGAGACACATGATTACTAGTTAGGAAAGAGAGTGTAATGTCTGCTATACGGCTGCAGGCCGTGCCAGCTGCAACCCTAGAAGCTGTTTGTGAACGAGCCTGCCGGTGGTCATTTGGCAGTGTAATCTGCGTCTCTGCACTCCTGCCCCGCAATAGAGCTAAATTGTCACTAGTAATCTGTAGAATGTGGCAACCCCACGGAATGTTATCCAGAAACATAGTTATAACACCGATCTGGGGACGAATAGTCTTTTTTTGCATTGCAAGATAACTTCTTATAAAAAGAATGCCAGAGAGAAGCAGCACAGCCGCTGCTGCCGCTGTCTCCATGGTTACGTCAGACAGGCTGCAGGGTCCTGATCTCCGCCCCTCTGCTCTGTGCCGACTCGCCACACGGTGAGGGTCGGCTGCCGTTGTCCACTGACGCCTCTGGTCTCCCGTAGCAACTCGACTCCGGACGGCCTGCGCCGCAGTGTGATCACGTCAATTTCCCGCGGCCCTCCGCAAATTCCACGTCCCGCCGCAACTCCGTTTCCCGCGGCCCTCCGCAAATTCCACGTCCCGCCGCAACTCCGTTTCCTGCGGCCCTCCGCAAATTCCACGTCCCGCCGCAACTGTAATTCCCGCGGCCCTCCGCAAATTCCACGTCCCGCCGCAACTCTAATTCCCGCGGCCCTCCGCAAATTCCACGTCCCGCCGCAAGTCCGTTTCCCGCGGCCCTCCGCAAATTCCACGTCCCGCCGCAACTCCGTTTCCCGCGGTTTTCCGCGTGTCTCAGCGGGAATACCACGCCTCACCGTGAGTCCTGTGTACCGTGTTTCTGGGCCGGTGTCCGGTCCGCTCAAGCGCCGGTCGGATGGGCGCTCCGAAGTCCCGACGGCGCGGCGAGGTCGCGGCGCCGCTGGTCCCGGCGCCGCTGGTCTCCTGGTCTACCTGCGTTCGGATGTGCCGGCGCCGCTGGTGTCCCGCTGCGCTGCGATGTTTGTCCCGGCGAAGCTGCGATGTTCCGTTCGGGTCCTGTTCAGGTCTCAGCCTGTTCGGGCGCCATATGTTGCAGGAAGCACGGCCGAAAGCACGACAGACACACAGTAGAGTCAGATCATGCTCCATTTTATTGCCCGAATAGCCTAACTTTTATAGAGAACTTAACAGGGGTGGACAGTGTTTCACACAAGATTATTGGTCAAAAGCACTCAGACAAACAGCTACAAGAAAACAACCCCACCTGCAAGAAAACAACCCCCTTGTGATTAGCAGTCACATAGACCTTGTCCTTGAGGCCAGCTACTGGTAACAATATTTTCCTGAATTCCTCAATTGGGCGATGTGGGAACACTGTCATGGGAACTTCTCATAGTTGCCCTGGTAGCTTGGTTTGCTCAGCTACAGCAAGCCATGGGATTTTTGCTGTTTCAAGAAATCCCTCAACAATATTTGAAAGAAGTAATCCTGTTGGAAAGGGTTTCCATGGCCTCATGGAGAGAAAACACGTCTACAGGATTATCAACAAAAATCCTTTCCCCGTTTCAGCTGTAGGATGCAGAGTCTCTTTCACTTCTTTGTGGAGGTTTCAGAGATAGTTTATTGGTTGATCAGGATGAGCTTGTCTGAAGATTTCCATCATGAGGAGGGTCCCTGTTTGGTCTACAAATACAGACATTGCCCACATGGAGCTTCCTTTTTCTAAAGGCAGTGTACCAGATGGTCTGGTTGTTGGTCTTGGCTATAGCTACAACACTGCATCCCTGCTGGATGGCTATAGCACAGTGGCCACAAAGGTTCACTGCTTTTACATAAATTATCACTCCACCAGTCCTCCTGCAATGTGATCTGTGAAAATCCAGATATGCAAAGTAAAAGACAATCCTCTTCAAGGAGTGCTTGTGTCCACCTGCAGAGATTATGAATACTATATTCTGCTGCAATGGAAGTAAAACATCCCTCGAAAGAGATGGGTTTTCTTTTCTTTTTTTCCCTGCTCTGTGTGGTTTCTTAACTGACTTTCATGCAATTTAAAGTAACATTTCTTCTACAGTTCTTGCTGTGATCACTATGGTCAGGTAGCAACATTCGCTGTGGCTTGAGGCAGCACTTCAGTGATGGTATGCCATACAGCACGTACGTACATTTATATTTATATCTATAAAATAAAACATAACCCAGTTTGCTGTTTATGAGGCTTGCTACTTCAGATTGTCACCTGCGTGACAATCAGTGCTGTGACTGTAGTGCTGTGAAGCTGTGTGTTTACCAAAACAGGTAAGTCCTTTCTAGAGAAGATAAGGCCAGCACAGCGCCTTTGCTCTGTGCTGAGGGTGTTTGGTACCAGGCAGGCACTGCGTGATCCCTGTCTGCGGAGGGACTTCAGCTGTAAAGTGTGGTTGTACCCGCTTCCATCCAGGGAACAGCAGCGGCCATGCTTTGGGTACAAAGGATCACGGAAGTTTTGGGGAAGACCCTTCTTGATCTCATTCCTGACCTCTCTTCTGCTCTGACAACTTGGGCACCAGGAAGCTGGAGCAGAAGGTTGGCTTTGGGGACGTCCCCCTGTGTGCCCCTCTGCGGGGCAGGTGCTCCCGCAGGGACGTGGGACAGAGCACTGCCCTAATGGGAGTGGAGAGGGCAGAACCGCTTCAGATACAGTGCTAGAAATGTATCTGGGAGCGTGTTGTTTCTTCTGACAAAGGAGTAATTTGGAGAGATACCCCATCTCAGAACCATATGAAGGAGCTTGTGGAGAAATGATTATTTCTTTGCCTTTTCTTTTTCTTCCTTTTTTTTTTTTTTTTTTTTAACGTTTCTCAATTGTATTATTTAGGTCTTTGTTCTGATGTGTTCCATATTATTTTAGCTGCCCTGGCTAATTGTGTTTTTCCCTTAACTTAGGAAGTTGCTTTTAAAAGAAAGGAGGGGGGTGAAGATAAGGCAAAGCTGTTAAATGAGAAATCTATTGCTAATTAAGGTATGGTTTTGCTAATCACCTTAAAAATGAACTTATCAGCTGGAAAAGCCTGGAGTTTGTGTAATGAAAGTTAGGAGCATTTTTCCCCGTTTCCTTCCGTCACAATACATTTGGAGATTAAAAGTTTACCTTGTAGACTTATCCTGACACCATTAGACATGATGTCTCTTTGCATTAACTGCAGGCAGGCTCGAGCTGTTCTAGGATATAGTTTAGTCTGAATAGTTAAAATTTGGCAAAGTTATAAGCAACAGAAGTCAGGATCCTGTAATGGGAGCTGTCAGTGCTCATTGTGGAAATCACACCGAGCTTCAGCTCAAACACTGCGTTCAGGACCCAAGATAGCTGCCGTCCCTTCTTACTTTTTATTATGATTATTATTAATGATATCCCATGGGTGAGGAGGATGCACAGCATTATATAAGAAGCCACCCAGGCAGTGAGATGGTTTTTCATATTGGGAGGCTGATGTTTGAGAGGAGGAGGTGCTACACTCTGGCAGGGACATGGTCCTGATGCTGGAAGGGGCAGGATCCTAATTTTGCCCCTGATGTTGCAGAAGCCCTTCTCTTTTTCTGCTGTCAGCTTTCAGTGAAAAAATAAAAAATAAATTAAAAAATGGTTAGCCTGAATTCCTTGGTACTCCTTGTGGCTATAGGAAAACAAGTGCAATGTATGACTTGTTCTCATATCCCAGGGGAAGCAGCCCCTTTGTCAGTATTTTATGATTAAAATAGTCTTAAGGATTTTATTTTCTGCTTCTCTGCCGGTGGGCACCATGGCATAGCAAGTACTGGTTGTAGCAGGCTGAGAAGGAGAGCGAGGTTTTCTAATTGCACCAGCACTGTGAACCCCAAGGTGGGACTCACATTTCTAGCCCTGCTGGGGACGCCAGATAATGCCCCAATCCCAGTGTAGTACAGGACAGGCTCTCGGTACCCTCCTGGGCAGTGAAGCTCCTCTGTGGCACCTTTTTCCACCTGTCTGACTCCGTTGATGGTAGGCAGATTGTCCTAAGTCCTTTTGTTTAAATAACGCCCCTCAAGAGTAATTGCTGCCTGTGGCAGGCAGGAGCAAAGCAAATTGATAGCTGCAGTGATTTTTGAAGGCCAAGGGGATCATGGACAGTAATTGTTCTTAACTGCTTCCTACCTGGGAAATTGTTTCTGTGGTTGCTGGAATGAGCAGGTCAAGTGAAATTGGGATTTTCTTTCTTTCTTTCTTTCTTTGTCTCTATCACTCACACAAGGGACCACCTGTATGCTGTGTTTTGTGGGCAGTGTCCTGTTCTCCCTCCTGTACCAGGAGTGCAGTAACAGTGGTGGATGCCTGGTGCTCCTCCCTGGGCTTGCCCGCAGACCTGGTCTCCCTGGAGCCCTGGGATGCCCGCAGCCGCTGCAGTTACTGGTGGCGAGGCCATCATTAGGGATGAAGACACATGAAGTGTTCTGCATGAGCAACATGAAAAGAGCTCTGATTTTGCCAGTGGAGGCCTGCAGGCTGATGGCAGAGGAGATGCTGGTGCCTTGCCTGGGAGCTGGGGGAACGGGATGCTGTTGATGTGGCCGCGTGCTGCGTGCTTGCACCAACTTAGAACCGTAGAAGCATTTATGTTAGAAAGGACGTCTAAGATCATCAAGTCCAGCCACTAATTTAGCAGTGCCAACGTGCAGGTGCACCTGCACAGGAGAAGCTCCTGGACTCACCTAGAAGCCCTACTGCTGCACTGCTGTGTGCCAAGTCTGCTCCCCGTTCTGGTTACCCGTGGCGCAGGTCAGTGTGATGCTGGCTCTTTGGTGAACGCTTTCACACACCAGTGACACCTTCAGGCTCCCAGAGGGTACTAGAAAGCAAAGCTGGGTTGCCCCAGCAAAAGCAAGGCGATGCAACCTCGTGCTAACCCAGGGGTTGCCTCCTACATGTGCAAATGCTTCTAGAAAGTCGATGCCTGGTGCCATTTCAAGCCGCAGTCGGAAATTTCGCAGCTTGAGAATTGCCGGTTTTCCAGGCTGAATTCTTACAACAGTGACACTCTGCTTGGGGAGTAATTGCAAGTGTTTTACCCAGCAGCTTTTCGTAAAACACATCGAAGATCTCTGGGTGATGGATTTGTTTTCTGTTTGTTTCTCAGGGACTTCTTTACTAGAATGTAGTGTTAACTGGTTATTTATAAACGCAGGCATCTCTCTGTACATTTGATTACTCCTGTGTGTAGACTGATGGAGAAGTTACTGAGTCACTGTCATTTACTGGAGGGGAATGCTTCTATTTTTAATCCTGCATCTTTTTACGGGTGGATGAATGGCAAGCTAATGGTTGTGTTGAAATCTGAATGTCAGAAAACAAGGGAAACTTGTGACTTGCTCATCATGTTTAACCTGCTATGTTGCATACTCCATCTTGAGTCTTTAAGCATGCCTTTACATGCTATCTATTCATATTTTTGAATTGATTTGATTGCAATTTGTTCCTTTGTAGCAAGCAATATAAAAGAATCTGCCACATTAAAGAGGCTAAACAGGAATTAATTTTACAATAACTTATTTTTCTCATAGGTCTCAATATTTTACTTCTCTCGATTACCCATCTTCTAAGAAACAGACAATTCTCAAGAAATTATCAAAAAAACCCAACATGCTGGACTGATGGCCCAGCTATAGCTGTTAGTTGCAGTAAACAGAATATCCTAAGGGATTTCAGGTTTATTTGCTATGAATAGGATAGACAACACCACAAATAAACCTGCCCTGAGGGTCTGTGTGCCAAAGGAGAGCGCCTGGCCCTTGCCCATGGCACGTGGCCACCAGTGGCCAAGATGCAAGTCAATGGCCTCCAGCCCTGCCGGCGGGGTGGAGAGCCCTCTGGGACCTTTTGGTCACAGTGTCTCACAGTTCCTCTTGAGTCGGAGCCCAGAAATCAAGGTCTGGGGCATTTCTTGTTGCCTTTTACTGCTCCACGGCTGTGGTTGTTGCAAGGATAAGGCATCACACTGAACATGTAGGGCCAGGGCACCTCTTGCTCTGTGCCCACAGGGGATGTCTCCTGCATTGCCATCCCTGCAGACCTGTCCATGTGTGGTTCTGCACGTCCACAGGAACAAAATGTCACTGCCAGGCCACCTGGGAGCAAGCAACATCTTCCTGATCCACAGCTCGTTCCTCTGCTCAGTGGGGCATTGATGCCAGGGGTGACTCAGCCACTCCCCAAGGACTGTTCCCATGTTCTCCTTGCTCCTGTTGTTGCCAGCAGAAAGGTTATAAAAGCCTTGTAGAAGCAGTTAGATGTTTTTCTTTATAATGACAATATAGGATTTATTTAGGAGATAATAGAAGTATGGTCTTTCCTCGCATAAGTGCCTTTTTTGAATTAATTTTTTATTGATCTCTCTGGAACTGGCTTGTGGATACGTATATAATCAATGCTGTTTTCACAAAGCCCAACTCTCTCTCAGTTTATTGCAATATGCGTGTTTCAAGATCGTTTGTACAGACATTCCAGAAATCTGGGAAAGCTGTCTAGCATAAAACTATGTGAATTATTTAAATAAAACACAAAAAGGCAATATTGCACCCTCACTACCAGAAGCAAGCTTGCTGGAAAATGTCATTATAACTGCGTGATGGTTTTAAAGTTTTCATAATAATTATTTTGCTCTCAAATTGTGATAGAATCTTACAAATCCCCCAGACTACAAAACTGGGTGGTGCTGGATATCTCCCAGGACTGGCAGCTTTATGCAGCATTATGGATGAAGGCAGCAGCTTTGTGACCACCACAGGCAGGGCTCAATGCTCCTGTTTCACCCAGCCACTGAGAAACTAAAGAATTGACCGGGCAAGAAACGTGGATGGTTTCAGTCAAAATCTTGCCTTGGGAATATTCCTTAAAAAATATATCTGAACTTGCACCAGAGGTGCTCCAAAATTGTGTGTAAAGTCTTCAGAATGGTCAAACAGCAGAACTGGAGTAAGACCAGAGGTTTTTTGTTACGTGCCAATGCAACAGCTAATAAAAAGGCACCCTATTTTTATGACGTGAGCCCCTGTGTTCTACAGCAATCCAAGTGATAACAGCAGGAATGCCCAGATTATCACAAGGAAAAATGTTTACCTGCTGCACTGCCTGTTACTGTGTCACTGGTGCCTGGAGGTGCATGTGCCATGCACTTGGTGTGCTAAAGCAGCCATTTCTTGGATTTAAAAGAGCAGCTGATACAGTAGTTAACTAGTTAAGCCTTTCTAATGTGTTTCAATTAATATATGTGTCATTTGGGTGTCATTAGGATGGGAAGGTGCAAACAATGGGTTTGGGCATACCATGGCTCACCCATTGCTAGATGTGGGCCAAAATGCCAAATGCCAGTGTGATGCTGCTCTCTCTTGGCTCTTTTTTTGACCCCATGAGGCAAATGGGGTGAAGATTTTATTTTATTTTATTTTATTTTATTTTATTTTATTTTATTTTATTTTATTTTATTTTATTTTATTTTATTTTATTTTATTTTATTTTATTTTATTTTATTTTATTTTATTTTATTTTTTGGTAAGGCAGAGGCGGCCTGGAGGCTCCTTGTGGTGCTGGGAGAATGTATAGAGCAGGGTCAATAAAAATTTAGGGAATACAGATGGGATAAAAGGTGGTGAGCCTGGATGAGAGCCCAGAAACACTGGGTGTTACAACAACTGTGCAAAAGGGTAATGCAGAGCAGACTGCAAAATAGGTGAAACTGGGATTATTAGGCCTGCCTGGCATATGTATTTATAATGATTGCCCAGTGCCTGGTGTCCTGGCTACGGGTCTTTAGTTTCTGATAAATAACTTCTTGGTGAAGACAAACAGGGAGTGAAGAATTCAGGTATGGTGAGTCTTTCTGCAAATTCCCGTCATGTGTGAGAAAAAGAAGATCTCAAAATATTTTATTAACTTGTAAACTGTGATTTAAGGGAATTTTAAACAGCATGTGAAAGAAAAATAATGAACAAATGTTTTCAAGTGGGAGAAATCTGTCCCTGCCATATGTTTCACTGAGTCATCCCTTCCACAGAAGGAAATGTTGCAATTGTTTGAACTGTTCGAGTCACTAATCCTTTTTATTTAGTAGAAACATCTCTGTAAACTCGGCACCCAGTCCTACAACGCATTAGTACCACGTGTTGGATGTAGTCCTGATCCCACCTACATCAACGTGTGCTTTGCTCTGTCTGGGTACAGGTTAACTTCTCCCTCTGGCTTGCTATTGAGCCAAGACCAAACCTGGCCATGGGTTTCCACTTGCAGCTAGATGATGCGATGTTCTGCACTCATCAGGACGCTGTAGAAACCACAAAATCTCCTTTCTTTTTCATTAACGGACCCACTGCAGAGAGCCCTGTGCTGATGGAAGTGGTGTTCGGTTCTGTTGCAGGTGTGGCTCTGCGGTGGCAGCATGGAGGTCCTGCCCTGCTCCAGGGTGGCTCACATCGAGCGCAAGAAGAAGCCCTACAACAACAACATCGGTTTCTACACCAAGCGCAATGCCCTGCGAGTGGCTGAGGTGTGGATGGATGACTACAAGTCCCATGTCTACATTGCATGGAACTTGCCTCTGGAGGTATGGGCACTGCGCCCTTCTCTGAGTTTTTGCTTCACTGGGTCAAAATCGTGAATTATACAGCATTTGGTGCCACTGGGTGAAGGAAAGCCTTAAATACCTTGGGTCACATCCTTAGCTATGGAAGTCAGCAGAGCTCCCTCAGCTTTGATGGAGATGCTGCAACACCTGCAGAATTTGAGGGGCTACTTATGGTTCACATCAACTTTGTCATGGTGGTTTCTCAGTATTAAGTCTGTATTGCAGAGTTCATCTCCCCATTGAGTGTTTACACAGCAAAAGTTTATGTCATGATGCTGCTCTGCAGGTGGAGTCTATCAAATAGGTTGGCAGATGATGACTAATGATGGTATCACTAGTACTTGAGTGTTATCCCCTGGCTTGGGCAGGTCCATGCCATGTGTGGGCACACTTAAGCTCTCCCAGCACTGGGAAACGTGAGGCCATTGGCGCTTAGAAACCATGCCCAGAGGTGAGGGATCAGAGGCTGGTTGGTCACTAAAAGTTTCCCTCCCAGTGGCACCATGTTTGTGCAAGTAATTGAAGAACACTCTTTCTGAATAACTTATATTGATTCCTGTGCAGAAATGTTTAGACTTTCCTAGATCTGATATGTTATTTTTCATATAAATCCTGTCTTGGTGCAGCATGGTGCATTCGAAAAACCATGGCCAATGAGAAAGGCTGACCATGCCCAAGGGACAGATGCTGCATGTGGATCTCTCTAGGTGGTTCCCTGCATTTCTCCATAAAGATCTCTAAGCTCCAGGAGGACTTACCTCTGCTTACCTCTAGTCTTTGTGCATACTATGTCTAAATCACAAAGCCCAAGACCATCTCCTGCCTCCCGGCTCCCACCACTGCTGTTAGGACTCCGGGAGCAGCCCGGGGTGGGCCAGTGCCCCTGTCTGCAGCCTCTGGTCCTGCCAGGAGGAGAAGGGGCTGTGGAGGAAGCTGTGATGCTCTCCAGGTGATGGGGACACAAGGATTTGGGGTGCCCTGCAGAGCCTGATGCCATTCATTCCCCTTGTAGCATATGTTAGCATGAGCATCTGGCTGTGCTGTAGATATGCAAGGAAAAATGATGCCAGGAGTGGCCTGACCCCTTGTGAGCAGTTATTTACAGACACTCTTTTGGTGCTAGACATAAACACAAAATAGTCACACCTTGCAGATCCAACCCGGCTGAGAGCTGCTTTGGGCCCGATCCTGCTGCAGCAGCATCCCCAGCTGGCAGCACGGTGCTTCAGGGCATTTTGAAAAGCATTAAACTCAAACTGCTGCTGCTGTTAGAGGAAAGGTTACATCTGGGGAGGTTTCCTGGCATTTAGAGCCATGGTAGTTGCAGCTTTGTACTGCATTAGAGAACAGCGGGCACCTGGGAAGGGCTGATGAGCTGCCTGTGCTGCCAGTTTGTTGTACTGGGGTGGTGGAGAGGCTGGGATCAGTTTGTTGTTGGGGAATAGGTGAGTGGAGAGGGAAGGAGATGCTGGCTACCCAGTGAGTGGCAGGAGAGCACTGGGTGTGCTGGGTGCTGCTCCAGCAGAGAGTGGGACTGCGAGCTTTTAAGCCCTCCTTAAAAACAGGCTGCAAGATCCCAGTGTACGTGGGTAGGGCTGGAAAGCTGTCGTGGGTTCAGACCTGATGCCCACACTGCTTCAGGTTGAGACATGAGGCACCCCGCTCCTGCTCGGGAGAGGCTTTTGGATGCAGCACAAAGGGATTCACATACAGTGTGGAGCCACAGGTCCCCTACATTTCTGAAAAGGCAGTGTCACATGAATCAACACTACGGGTGGGTTTTCTGAGTTATCCTAAGAACTATTTTTTTTTTTAATGTAGGTTTTATCAGTAAAATCGAGATTTAATTTCAGAGAAGCCTTGTTTGACAGGTGGTATTGTGCAGGGGGTTATGAATATACATTGAATTATTTTGCAATGCCATTATGTACAAAACAAAGCTGATCCCCATGCTCTGAATATTTCAGTTGTTGACTGATTTGTGCTCCTGCTTAGCCTCACATCCCAGTTCAGCTCTTCAGATTTCAGCCTGTCCTACCCGTCTACACTGAATCAACTTTATTTTTACCTGTGAGCTACCAGTCACAGATTAAAATGGTGTCTTTTCTAAAGCAGAGTGAATAATTCATTAGAAGATCATTACAAGCATTGTAATGGAAAATTGCTTTTCCAGCTATAGTTAATGATCACTGGAAAAGACAAGAGCAGAAGCTAAAATAGAGTAGAAACCCAGACACCTGTAGGAAGGAGGAAAAGTGGCTGCTTTGTACATTCCTTCACCTGTCTGCTGCATTAGTTCCCCAAATTCTGTAATGGAATAAAAGGTTAAAGAGGAGCTGCTCTCTTCAGCCCCTGCTTCTGGCTCCTGTAAAATTATTCTTCCTGGGACAGATATTGCAGCTTTGTCTGCTTTTAAATCAACTTGAGCAGTGGGGTTCCTCTGTGTCTCCAGGGAGACTATTTCACCATCTAATTGTCCAAATTGTCAAGAGGTTTTTCTGAGGTTCAGGCTCATCTTCCATTCTCCTGTGATTTTTATCCTTTGTTCTTAGCTGATTCTTATATTTGAATCTTAAGTCTTCCCTTTTGTTAAAAATTTTATTTTTCCCTTATTTTATACCTTTGTAACCATTCTGTCCTCTGAGTTGCCTCTTGGAAGAGTCTCACACCCTTGGCATGTAGGGGAAGGGTTTTGGTGCTTGGTGCAATGACGGGGATTTTCTTTCTGAAGATTCAGCACGTGACCATCTTTTAAACCCTGACATAAATTTACTGTTAAGCTCTTCTGGAATTCTGCTGTCAGTGGGAGGTGAGATATTTTAAAAATATCATTCATTGTTCCGTTTGAAAAATTCCATCTTTTCCAGACTGTTCAGAAGCTGCGGGGAGTCATGGGGAAGCTTTGCCACTGCTACCCTGTACTTCTCATATTTCCTTCACAATCTTTTCCTTGTTTTCTCCCTTTGGGTTCTCTTTTTAAATTACCTCCCAGGACCAAAGTGCTTCCAGCTTTATTCTGGTGGCTGTGAGAATGCCTTCACACCCTGGCAGGGAAGTACGTGTCATCTCCCCACTGTGACTCTCTGAAGTCAGGCTTCTCGGATGATAATTTCAGTCTTGGACACGCCTGCCAAAAGTCCAGGGCACAGCTTCTGTGTGGAGTTACTTAACCTTTGGCAGTTTTAAAGTTGATTGGAAATGATAGCAAGCACCAGTGAAATGCACTCATTTTCTCTTTTATTTTAAAGAGGAACCATTCAGTGATATGATATGTCTCTGTTTTTCAGAATCCAGGTATTGACATTGGGGATGTCTCTGAGAGAAAAGCTTTGAGGAAGAGCTTGAAGTGTAAAAATTTTCAGTGGTATCTGGACCACGTTTATCCAGAAATGAGAAGATACAACAACACCGTTGCGTATGGCGAGGTAATTACAGCTGGTACATTCCGTAGATGTGACTGGTAATTTTTACAGCTGGTGAGGCTCTGATGACAAAAAGCCTCAAAGGAGTTGAGCATGAATCAAACCTTCTTGTTTCTGTGTAGTTGTATAGATGTTTATAAATCTGCTCACAGTTTCTTGTGAAAACCTATTTGGGGATCTATTTCTGATCTTGGAGACCATACATAGTAAAATATTTTAATACCTTATTTACTGAATTGACACAAAATTATCTGTATTACCTATTGAGTCAATGGATTACGCAGTTGAATGTATATTTTTAACAAAAAGTTGTTTTATAAAACCCTTTGGCTTACCCTCAGCCTAATTTCTCACATGGTCTCTATAGGATACAGTGCATTGTCACAACAGCTTAAGGATGAGATAAAGCAAGGAGACTTAATTCAATCTCTATTGGCTTTGAGACAGTACTAGGAATATAAAAACAGGCATTTATGGGGACTAATAATACTCTGTTGTAGTAGGCCTCACGGAATAGTGACAGTTGAAGAAGGCTTTTTGAAGCACAGCCGGAGTACCCCGGATGGGCATTCATTTTAAGAAAGTTTTCTTATCAGAGTTTAATGACTTCAAGCTAACCTGCCCAAACAAGCAATATTTTAAAGGCATTATTTCATTACAGTTGCCCAGCGTAGCGAAACTGGAGAGAGGGCATCTTTGCCTTCACAGACCTGGCGGTAGGGTTTGCAGCATGAGTCCAGCACTCTCATGCTCCTTCTGAAATGTGTCTTTGAGTACTGAGCCACCTGGTTTGCCAGCTCTGCATCTCCTCTTGCATCTTTCTGATGATTTGAAGGGGTTCCTTGTGCTTTGGCATTTTGACGGAATACAAGCAATTCTGCATTGATTTCAGGCTGTTGGCAACATGCTGACAGTAATCTAAAAATATGTTTGTTACCACCACACATGACCAAATACAAAGGAAACTGTTCAAGGAAAGTTGGTTCTTTTGAATGGTGATTATTATATAAAAGCAGTCATCATTAGGCCTGTATTTAAAGAAAACATATGGCATGCTAAACCTTTCTCTGCCTGATTATGGCCTGTGATATAGTACCATGTACTCTTTCCATGGCCAGACATTGCTACATATCAATTCATAGCTTATCTCTGAAAACATGTAAACGTGCCCTATTATTTTTTTACAGCTTCGAAACAACAAGGCGAAGGATGTTTGCCTTGACCAGGGCCCGCAGGAGAACCACACAGCAATATTGTACCCGTGCCATGGCTGGGGACCGCAGGTGAGGAGTCTGCATGTGCCGGGAGCAGGCAGAACCTGGCAGAGGCTGGATGGACCGAAGACAGAGTATGGATGTGCAATGTGTCTGTTGGCTTCACTCTCAAATGTTTAAGGCCATGCTTCTTTCTGATTTAAAAAAAAAAAAAAAAAAAAAAAGATAAAGAGATGCATTTTCACAGCTACTTTTAGAGCTATTTTCTGGATTACCATAATCATGGCAGAGTTGCAAGTAAAAGCGTAATTTGAAAACATTTTCCAGACAAGGGTAAATAATGCTGAAAACAAATGGCCAATGAACAGAGCAGAGCACACACCAACAGAGCATTTTAAGACTTATCTTTTCTCCTACCCAGCAGACTAAAAAGGTACCAACAGGGAAAAGAAAGCAAACAGTGCTTTTTGATGGGATGATAATTTACTATTTCAGCTGGGCTGGGCTCCACTATAGTGTTAGTTTTCTAGCACTTCTTTTGTCTCTCCAAAATCTTACGAGCAAACCAGAAGATTTTTAACCTAATTTCAAGCTCGTTCTAGATAAAAAGTCATGATTACAAGATTCACTCTACATCTCTTATCTTTTGGAGGATTAGTGAATGTGTCAAATAATCAAAGTTAGTGATTATGAACTGATTTGGCCTTTTTCATAGTTGTAGCTCTCACTGTGTTTTAAAAGAAGGCAGCACGGGAATGCTGCTGTTTCAATAGCTGTAGAGAATAGAACAAAACAGAGTGCTCTGCTCTCTCTGTCACTGCTGGTATCTGTAAAGCAAACAGCAGACTCTGAGCTGGACTTCCAGGATCTGCAGGCTCCAGATGTAACTTAACCATTTCCATGTAAACTTTTCCTGTCTGTTTTTCCTCTTATCTTTGCCTATATCCCCACCTCAGTGTTTTGCCTAAATCACATGATTTCCTTTATGTTTTTCTTTCTGTATGCCCACTGGCCATCTTCCTGACATGCAGATCCCCTAGTACAATGCCCTTATCCCCTCCAGTCTTTAAGGAGAAAATACAACAAGTCTCGTTTTAGTCTGGAGGCAGAGTGGCTGTCTTATGATACATGTTTTTTTTTTTCCAAGAATGAGGATGTGATTTTGTTTTTCTTCATTGCCAAAATCTTGCCTGGCCTCACTAAAGCCACAGTGTAGCAGCACTTGTTCTTCCAGCACTTCATCTCTATCTAGTGAGACCCTGGCTGGTTATCACCAGAATATAACAAGTGTATCTGACTTCAGCCTCCTGCTTTTGTTTGCATTTCCTATGTAAATGCTGTGGCTATTTATACTGGAAATGTAGCTGAGGTGGGGAATTTGCAGGTAATGGGCTCTGCAGTCTCTGTGCTTGCCCAGTGACTACTGGCAGTGGGTGGAAATGGGACAAACTCCTCTGTGACAAGGCAGTTTCTTCCATTGCTTTTATTCCATTAGTAAGTCTGTGCACACTACCAAACTGGGAAACACTTCCCGGCTGCCTTCTCTGGATCAGCCACGTTTTTACTGATCATCTACTGATCTGATTAGAAACTCATGCAAAACTGTACCTGAAAAGCTGTCTGATCACTGAGTTGCTAGGCAGAAGCCATTGTCCGCATTCTCTTGAAAGAAGGTAAGGTGTGCCACCGGAGCAGAGCCAGGACACTTCGCATGATGAGATAGGTCCTGCCAGTTGCTCTCCATTGCCAAGAGGTTGAGTTTTACACAGGAAACTGAACATGGATTTGGGTGAGGTTAGGTGAGACAAACACATCCCAGTTGTGCCAGGATGCTGAGCTGGGTATATTTAAGGCATAGACAGAGTTTTCTATTTATTTGCAGGAGAACATCTGCCTTGGCATGTTTTAGCAAAAGTTTGCCCTGGCAAGACATGCATCCTGGTATCTGCACTCTGTGGGTTATGTTCTTCAATCAGATAGCCCCAGCGTGTCATTCCATCCTTTGCTAGCTCAGTATCGTGATGTATGTTAGTCTAACATTGGCCAAGCCTTCCAACATGTTCTTTTAACATCATAACCCCAAACCAGAGCTGTCTGTGCTGGCAGA
Organism: Netta rufina; assembly: GCF_964035555.1. NCBI lineage: Eukaryota > Metazoa > Chordata > Aves > Anseriformes > Anatidae > Netta > Netta rufina. The sequence goes on along the minus strand of NC_140145.1, from coordinate 1,872,214 downwards.
TGACTGAGGGTTTAGGCTGAGATCAGCTCTATAGGCATGTCTAACGCGTTGTGAGCACCTAAATCCTGTTAAAGTTGTTGTGTGACAGCGAAATGCTGCAATGAAGCAGCACAAGAGGTGACACAGCAATGAGTAAAGACTCAAATCCAGCTTGCTGATAAACTCTGTTTGACAGATTTTCTATGCCCTTAAGGGTAAGATGCTGCATCAGACCTGCAGTGTGTCCCAAAAGTGCACAAACTATATAAAAATGCTCAAGAGCAGTGGTTGAACTCCTGATCCCAAGGGCTGCGTAAGCCTGCCCAGCACCTCTGCTCTGGGTCACTTTGGTCTCCATGCAGGTTGGGAGAGGAGAACTTCAGTTTCCTTCATAACGTTGCAAAAGAAAGCTTAGCACTGCATGTGCATTCATTAAGACCAGAACTGTGGAAATAGAACATAATCAAGACCACCCAATTAAATGCCTGCAGGTATTTGCATAATAAAACACTGCCTATAAAATTTTCTCCCATGAATCAGAAGGAAGAGCAGGGAAAGGAAGGTAAGTCCCTGCTGGAAAGTAGAGTTTCCCAATATATCTGGGATGATTTATTGAGCAAATTTCATATAAGAATCAGAGTTTTCCAGGTGAAACAGAAGCTGCTGTGACCTGTTCACTGGCTCCAGTTGAATTCTAACCCATTATGGGTTGTAGCCCATCTTGGATATGGGTGTTGGTTGTTTTGTTTTCTCTTTGAATACCAAAATACTGAATACCAGAGATATGTCAACTCAGTCCTAAAAACCGAACTTTCATTGGCCATTGCAGATGGTAAGTCTGTCTCCTTCACAGTGCTTGTACAACCCATCCATGGGAGGAAGTCTTCACAAGGTGGTGAGGTAGTGGGGAGTTTTGTCTAGATCTCTGCCTGCAAAATAACGCTAGCATTACCCTTCTGCTGACATAGGCAGAAGGGCAAGTTGTGGACTGAGATGGAGCTGAGTGGGGACTTAGAGCTGCAGGGTATGGTAGCTCTGACAGCCTTAGTGAGTATCTGGGGGTCCAGTGTGCTCAAGGAGGGCCATTTTTAGCTAGAAAATGTACAGCTTCAAGTGACAGGAATGTGTAAAGAACCCATTCTCACAATAAAGTCATCGTCAGCTTTCCAGGTTCACCAGGACTAAGTAATTCCAAAGCACACCTCAGCCTGAACTGCAGACTTCAGGAGCCACCTGAGCTGACGAAGGGGCCACGGGGCTCCTTTGGGGTAGAGACAAATCTCACTTTGGTTTATCCTTGCCTTTAAACAGAGATCAGTCATCTGTGGTTGATCAAGTCACTGCTAAATATAACCTAGCTGTTGCTTAAACACACACAATTTTTTCTTAAATGGCACAAACTGACTGTTAGACTTTCTGGATGGAAACTTAAGCCTCTAAGTGCATTATAATATGTGAAACTGCATTAGTCTGACATTGCCTGCTAACCCTGGACTTTAAGATGAATGACTAAAAGCAGATGATTTGTGATTAAACTTAACAATGTTTTCTCTTCCAACCTGGTGTTCTGAAATAAAACACCACAGTGCTCTTGGTTCCCTTCAGTTCACCTGTTGTGCATGCTCAGTGCAGGCTTTTCTTCCTGGTCTTCCATCTTCGCATCATCTCTTCCCCCTCCACCTAAGAACCAGTTCTTGGTAGTTCTTTTGTTTCACGATACATGCAATTAGTTTAACTCTTTGAAAACGCTTTTTAAAAGTAGCTATCAGTGAGTGCAGAAGCTTTGAAATCAGCCTTTTGTAAAAACACAGGTGCGGCACAAAAGAAATTGGACTTTCATTACTATAGTTTAATTAATGGGCTGCGTGTTTTAATTTATTACCAGGAATATAATTAGAGGTGATGTAAACACTTCGTTCAAATAGCTCACTTACTGAATATAGATATATATATGTAAAAAACACAAGGACTTGCAATTTCTGTTGGGTTTTTAGCATGCTGGGTGGTGCCTGTGTTCAGGTAGTGGCTTGCAGTTTCCCTTCTCCCTTTGATACTGCGGCCCATCACATCCACGCTTAAATGTTTCCCAATTGAGGAGCAGGTTTGTTGGCTTAGCTAGTGAGGGTAAGCGTGTGTGCTCTCTGCTGGAGAGCATATTTTTATTTACATTTATTTACATTTTTACAATGCAAGGACAGTGGTGTCACCACTCCTGTTCCCTACCACTGAATAATGTTGGGATTTCAGTAGAAACCTTCACTTTTTGTAAGCTGTCCATCCCCACACCGTGATCCTGTCCACTGTGGATAAGGTATGCCTGTGGATGAGCAGCCTGAGGCACAGAGAGAGGGCACATGACTCTCTGGGGAGAGAGTTTTTCCATTCAAATCAGGGCAGCTTGCATTATGTCTTGAATTTCTGCTCACTCTGCTGATGACTGATAATCAGTTCAAACTAAGTACGTAGTTTATGGATGGTTGCAGTTAGGTACAATGGATGCCATACCTAGTGCTGAATGTGGGTGAGAACCTGGCTTTTTCTCACAACACTTTTGTTGTAGTATCTGTCACTGGGTGAAATTTTTGGGGTTTTCTTCTGTTTATTTTCCCTTTACCTTCCCAATTTCCCTGTTTTCATTCACTTCCAGGTCAAATCATTCTCAGATTTCAAGATGAAGCATCCTTTTCTCCTGTAATTATATTGAACATGCTCTTAGATTTTTTTTCCTGATGGTTTCATCTTTTAAGTGATACATCATGAAAACACCTTGCTGTAATGATGTATCACACTAATAATATAGTAATACTTCATTGGAGTGACAGAACGATGGTGATATATTAACATGATAGAAAGTACTATAATACTATAAAACTTAAGATAATGTTCACTCAGCAGAGCATTTCATTTAATTATAGGATAAAATATGTTTTGCCCATTTAAGCATCAGAACTTGGGGACAAAACCGTCAATACTGAGATCATCCGGGACACTGCGTTGTCAAGGGTGACAAAACAGCACATCAGATGATGAAATTGGGCTAAGGAGAAAATAAAAAAGTTGCTAATTGAAGATTGCTCACTGCAGAAAGGAAGCTAAACAACCCTAAATTATTTTCCAATAGAGTCAATGAAGGCCATCGAAGATTTTATTTCCCAGGTGCTAAGATGTCTAATTAACTTTCTCCCATCCCTGAGACACAGCCAGCCAGAAACAATAATCAAAGAAGATGTATTGGTGGTGCAGGTTTGTTGATAGGAGATCAGCCTGAGTGATTCATGGGGCATGTGTGCAGCAACAAATTGTAGGGCCCAGAGCCTCATTTCAGGGTCCAAAACCTCTTTTTTTTTTTTTTTAATTCCAGACCCCCATTGTGATGGCACAAATCCTCATTCTCAGGTTCCAGAGCCTCATTTGTTCAATCACCTTCTTTTTAGTATCCAGTAACTCAGTTAGAGATCGAAACCTGCCTTTTTATAGCCTAAACCTGGAGATACATTTGGAACATGCTGTAGGTATGGATCTGTGTTTTTCTCTGGGGATGTGGCCGTGGGCTACTTACACAGATCAAAGGTTTCAAGACCTCAAGATAGACCACTTTTAAATGGCTAGCTAGTTAGCATTTTCAAGCTGTTTTTCTTTGGTCTGTCCTTTTTGTTCAGTCTGTTTTGTCTTGTGCCCTGTGCTAGGCTGAGTAACTCCTTCAGGTGCCTTGCTTGGTCTGTGTCCTTGAGGCTAACACTGCCTAACAGGCAAAGAGGTGTAGATCACTGAAAAGGGTAGGTGTGTAATATTTTAGGGCAAGTAGAGCAGAATTTAAAGTTGAATAATTGCAGTGATTTGCCTTTCCTCAAAGCCAGGAAAAAAAGGGTTTGTTGCATGAAATACCACTGGTTCTTACTGGTTATACGAAGTGGACTATACTTACTGTCACTGGAAAACCTGTAGGCAAAACCCCCTTCTTCATCTATGAAATCATTTACTTCATAAAAAGACCCGCTTTTGCTACCTTTAAGCACTGTGATGACCATGCGAGGAAATCACTGGTGACTACAAAGCCACCTTGGGGTCTCCACGGGAGTAGCCTTGTTCCAACACTTGCTGACAGAGGTGCCATTTTCAGGGTGCCTGACGTGAGAACAGGATGGTCAGTCCTTGCAAGGCATTTGAGAGGAGAAAAACAGTGTGGTCCAACAAGCAAACCCTTGGTGGAAGAGCCTTTCTGGCCCCTCCAAGAGGAGCTGTGAGGATGAGGAGGAGCAGAGAAGAGCCAAGACTTTTCAGGTGGTGCCGGGTGTGCTCCTGGGCAAGAGGGCAGGATTTACACAGTTGGGTTACGTTGCTGAGACTCGCAAACATGGTGCAGAGCAGCTTGGAAGGAGCTTACTGAAATTATGCCCGTGGTCCTTCTTGTACCGCCTTGAGCAGTTACCTTGGATATCACTATGAGCACCTGCTGTGTCAGTCAGGCAGAACGGAGTAGCCTTTGCTCATTCAGCTTTCATATGTAGCTGAAGACCAAATTCTCACTGCTTGCCTGAGGCTGCGCCAGCCGCATTGAAGCAGGAAGGTTTGCTTGAGCTGCTGAGTTGTTGAGATGGTGAATTGGTGCAACTGCTTGGAAGGCTTTAATGGCAATGGCACATGTAATTTATTGATAATATAAAGCATTTGTCTGGCATCTTTGGTTTCTAAATAAGGCTCAGGTCTTATGCAAGTGATGAGCTGTCTGGAGCTGCTCTGTAAGATGTTGGTCAGTGTGGTGATGTGACACTTCCCATCTCTTTTTAGGCAGAAAAAGCTGGTTAGCTCCCCAGAGCAGCCTGTGGGGCCATCTCAAATGTCAGCCTCTGCTGTGTGTTATCTTCCCTTTTACTGTTCAAGAAAGACCCAAGACCCAGTGGTAGCAGGATCAGTGCTTCACTACCCCTTTGCCTCAGTTCTTCACCCCCTGCTTTGGTTTGGGGTTGGGACCCCCAGCTGCTGCAGTGGGCTTGCTCTGGAGAGGAGCAAAATAATGAAAGAGTTAAGACATCAAAGGCAAGATTTCCCCAAATGCATCTTGGAGCTTACGCTTATGAGTTAGATGGGCTTTTTTGGGATATCATCAATATCATCACTTTCAGCTTTGAAGTACTGAGGAGGGACAGGCTGGATCCAGTGTGTGACAGTGCGCTGGATCCAGACATGTGTTTAAGACTTTCTTTATCTGGCTATTATACCTAGTAGATGACACATCTAATAGATGCACTTGATGCATTTTTCATAATACCCGTGTTTGTTTTTCAGCTCGTTTAGTCTCCCTGCAGCCCCCACCCCTTTGCCTTCCTCAGGAAAGATTTGATTTTTGCTCTACTTATTTTTCCCAGCACATTAGGCGATAACATGGAAGAGCAGAAATCGTGTTGCCGTATGGGCATGAGGCCAACTTTCTGAAGACAAACTGTGAAACACCATAAAAAAAAAAGGAAAAGTGTCTAGCACTCTAATTTTGGACATGGTAGGAAACATTTCAGAAACAGGAGAAGAAAGGGTAACATGCTGTCCATTTGGGACCTCTAGATGATTTTCTGTCTGCCAAGGAGAAGTTGTGGGGTGTTTTTTGTTGTTGTTTTTCTTTTCTTTCACATGCCTCTCTTTTTGCAAGGCAAGTAGCCTCATCCTCTGGGCTGGTGCTCAAATACTAATTCAAATGAATTGCGTGGCTAAAAACATTGTCACTCTGAGAACATCACCTCACCTGAGGCTTGGCTCATTGAAACATCAAACTGATAAAAACAAATAATGTGAATTTGAGCCTTTCAAGCTGAACTGGAGATGCCCTTGCTGGGTACGTGGTGCCACGTGAGCTGAGTGTGGAGGTGACCAGGGTCCCTGCCCTGTGCTTGGGCACCATGCATCCAGGGCAGATGGTGGCAAGGCTGGGAGGAAGAGGAGGAGGAGGTGATGGTTATGGTGCTAAGCTCTGCAGGCTGTGCTCCTTTCCAATCCTGCTGCTCCAGCACAGCAGGTGGGATTGCTGTAAAGCCAGAGACACACACTCCTGTGCACCATTTTGCAAAGGGATTTAGGGGGCAGAAGAGCAGATACCACACCAGGGGATGGGATGGGGCAGCGCTGGGCTGTGTGGGCTGCCATGCAAGCGTGTGTGCGTGCTGCCCTCTGCAATTGTACTGTAGCTGAATTCCCATCTGGGGATGGATACTGCTGGCAAACAGGCCTCCGTGAGCTGTAATGTAGCAGAGGTCTTGCTTTGATTGGCAACACATTGGCTAAAAGTGCAAATCTGCCAGCAGCTGGGAGCAAAACGCAAGGCAGAGGGGCAGTGGGGGGGCCGGTCAGAGGCTCTGGCACCTCTGTCCCTACAACCAGCATGCAGAGGGAAGGCAAAATGAGGTTCAGGGACCATAACTGTATCTGCTGTTGCTAGCTCAAGTCAGACCCCTGTACATTGTTTTAACTTGATTTTCAGTGTTTAATTATTCTAACAGAGATAACCCGAACTCCCTGTGTGATTTACTGTCTCTTTTTAAGCATCTGGGTCACAGATATGCTCAGTTAATTAACGTGCTGAATACTCCTCATTTGTCTGCTAGATAATAGATTGATTCATAATTTAAATAAGCAGCTGTGTATGTCTTTCCCCTGAACCATAAAAGGCAGGCCGCTGTCATTCATCTCCTTTCGCTCCTGAATTTAAATATGTTTAGGGAAATATTTTGGTGGGATTCCTTAAACAGTGGCACCGCGGGAGCCCTTTGTGTGTGGCGGTGCCAGCTGTGTGCTGCCTGCCCTGGCAGCAGTCCCCGGTGTCCCTGTTGCCTCTCGCTGCTCCCCGGGACAGGGCCGTGGAGCAGTGCGGCTGCCAGAGGGGTGACAGCGGTCGGATGCCGGCAGGATTGCAGCGGTCAGGTGCAGTCCTCAGCCTTTGCTTCCATGCTGAGCCACGGGGGAGGTTCTGGGCTTGCATCCTGAGGGACCAGGGCCAGTTGTATATTGGCCTTTGGCTGGTGTTGCTGCCTGGCTGCTGGTGGAGCTGCTGGAGGGCTGCACCAGACACACCAGCGGCATCGTTTGCTGGCCAAAGCAAGGCTGGCTTGCCAAGAGCGTGAGGAGCCGTGAGCTGGGCCAGCGTGCCCCACCGAGCCAGCTGGCTCCAGCCAAAAACCAGGGGAAATCATGTATTGCCCCAACCCACGGAGCGTTCAGGCCTGGGAGAGGCTGCCCTGTGATGGGTTTGAGTCTTGGAGTTATTCTTTTCTTTTCTGTGTGCCCTGGCTCCTCACCTGCATCTGCAAAATAAACAACATCAGGAGAAAAAGCCTGGAAAAAGGCATATTCTTTTTCCCCTCTTGTTGGTTCTTTCCCTGTTCACCATCCTCACTGTTTTTTCCTGGGGCTCTGCCTGGTTGTCCTCTCCTGCGTCACTTTTTAATGATACTCCAAAGATACTGATGGTCTTTTTCCTCTCTGTCCCTGCCCCCAGCTTGCACGCTACACCAAGGAGGGGTTCCTTCATCTCGGCGCCCTCGGGACCACGACTCTTCTGCCCGACACCCGCTGCCTGGTGGATAACGTGAAAAGCCGCTTCCCTCAGCTCCTCGACTGCGAAAAGGTCAAGAGCAGCCTCCATAAGCGGTGGAATTTCATCCAGGTTTGTTACGGGCCTGCCATTAATGCTGCCCCTCTCTTTTCCCAAGCCATGGCTGTGGCCTGTTGTCTTCAGCATGGGACAGCAGGGGACGAAGATGAAATGCTGTGTGTGACAGCAGGTGCCACGTCCTGGGACAGATGCAAAGGGTTAAGAGGGATCAGGGGCAGGGTCAGCAGACAAGTAATTCCAGTAGAAATTCCCTTTACTATCACTAAGGTATATGTAACCTGCCCTGTGTATGACTTCCAGATTTCTTTGTTTCTTACAGATAACCTATGGTGAAATACATGAAAACACACTACTTCTGTCCCAAAGCAGGGAGTTAATCATATACAGCCCATGGAAGTGTCACACCTTCCTAACACACAGGATACAGTCATGCTATTTAAAGGTTACAGATGTCTTTTGTTTGCTGCTGTGTTAGGGATCAGTGCTGTCAGTGATAAAGGTTGCTCCGTTCAATCCCATTGATTATTTTGGAAATTATGTTATTGCTTGAATTGCATTACTGCCCCACTAAGTGCTGTGCACTTTCCAGCCACGCACAAGGACACAGCCTCTCTCCTGCAGTGCATGGTCCTGGCTTGCTTCACAGGCAGTCCTGTGTCTTTAATTTTTTAACTATTTTCTCCATGTCTGTAATTTTAGAATGGTGCCATCTTGAACAAGGGAACAGGGCGCTGCTTGGAAGTGGAGAACAGAGGAATGGCTGGCATCGATCTGATTCTTCGCAGCTGCACAGGACAAAGGTGGACAATTAAAAATTTCATCAAGTAAAAGGTGGAAGACTCTGAGGAGTCTCACCTGAAACACAGCTGACTCGGACTGATCTGACTGGACTCCTTTTGAAAGGACAAAATATCAAAACAGAGCTTTATTCATGTTATTAGGAGAGGACATGGGGGAAATGGGCATTTGTGTCTTTATTTTTATTGTATATTAGTCTCCCGCAGCTGATTCCAACTGTGTGAAATTGGGTCAGAACTGCTATTTTCTTCTGGCAAGCACTCTAAAAGGTACCACTTATTTCTGCTGGAATAAGTGTAATAAGCTCATGCAGTCTTGTGAGCATTTTACTGACAGGGAAATGTTGTTTTCCCAGATGACTCCAAGCTCTCCCAAAGGGCCAGCTAGGTTTGCACCATGGTCAGAGTCAAAAGACCCTGCATATATCTGCATGGCAAGCATAAAAACTTGCCTGCTTGTGAGAGGAAAATGTGGCCAAGCTCCAGACAAGCTGCGTTTGAATGAAGCGATGTTTCACTGGATTCTCTTTCTCTTTTTCCTTTCTTGCCCCTACATTTAGCAGCCCTTTTCTTGAGTCTGGGAGAAGCGAAGCTCTCAGAGACGCCCCAGTAGATCCCACAGATCTTTCCAATCTTTAATCACAGATGTCATTTCACAAAATCCTGTCGAATGAAAATACTGACCTCCTGTTGTCCCCTCTCCATCGCCCAAGTGATGCTGTTTGCCAAACCAGCCCCGGCCCCTCTGCTTATGGAGACCCTGAATGACCCCATGTGACCCTGTGGAAAGACCTCAAAATTTTTCCCCACAGGTGGCTGCCTGCCAGTTTTGGGGTCGGTCAGACGCACAGCAAGCTGTTCTCCAGCTGGGGACCTGGAGAGCTGCAGGTCTGTCTTGCCCCCCTGGTGGAGATGCTGGCCTGGCACTAGCCCCTTGGGAATCCCTTTCTATCTCTACACCCCCCTCCCTCCCCCTTTTTTTTTCTGCTTTTGGGATGGGTGTCCTCATGTGTGCAACAGGCTGAGGGCAAGCACCATGAGAGAAAGTCCTGCTCAGGCTTCCTTCCCATGGAGGCTATGGGTCATGTCCTTAAGGCATCCTTGCTCTGAATGAAGATATCAGTAGCAGTGGTCTCTTTACCTTTGTAGCGGTGTAATTTTCTTCCTGAGGCTTGAGCACACCTGTCCTGAGGCCTGGTCAGCATGTGGCTATGGCCAAGGTCCACCCCAAACCCTGCATGTTTCTGCAGTCCTTTGTGGGTGATGGAGATGGAAGGAGGGGAGAGGGAGGGCAAGAACCAAGAAATGGCAGCTTGGCTGAAATTCCTGACCTTGGAGTCACTTGAGGCTTCTTAATATGATGGGGTGATCTCACCTGCTTTTTTTGACCCACGGTAATCTTGGCTACCAAATCTACCCAGGCACTGTGGGAGACCATTGGTTTGGGGTCCTGGTGTCTGGCTAACTGGAAACTGGAAAAGGGAAACGTCTCACAAAGTTGTTTCACATGGATGCTGGACTAATGGGTGGATGCAGGCTTTGCTCAGTGGAGAGGGGAAGCCAGCCCATCTCCTGTCCTTCTCACAGAATAATACTCTTTCTGGTTGCCCTCTGGCTAGGGTGCACTAAAATATATTAATATATGCGATGTACATGTAAATATGTTCCCAAAGATGGGATGTGCACAGAGTTGTTTGCTGCAGAGCACTCATGCCTGTCTTCCATTTGCATCAGGATAAAGCTACCTGGGTGTTTAATGACTTTAATTTTCAATGCCATGCAGCAGGTTTATAACTGATGTTTTAGTAATTTATTGATCAGAAACAGATATATTTCATTGTTCCTTCTACAGCAATGAGCATCACATAGGACTGATTGTTCACTTACGCGTGACAAGACTCCCTCATCCATTGGAGTTGTCTCTGATTTTTTTCCCTTGCCTTCCTTAATGAAGTAAAACCTCTTAGTTGTCCTGAATTGCAAAGTAGGGAGTCAATGTAGAATTTTGCTCTCTTACTCGCTGTTGCATCATCTCTTGTGTAATAAATTTTAGCACTTACAAAAACTACACGATCACAATGTCTTTAGATGCATGATGTATTTCCCCTTGCATTTGTTGCTGCCTTCTAAGAAAAGCAGTTTGCTAATGAAGTGGACTCCAGGAAACTCTGTGGGATTTGAGACTTCACAGCTAATGGCCAAAATGGTAAAATGCCCTTTAATTGAGCAATCAGTTTGCTGTCAGTCATCAGTGAGAGCCACATATTGTTTAGTGTTGGGAAAAGCCTGCGTGTTTTGGGAAAAAACAACCCAAAAGCCTTTGGATGTTGCCTGTGTTATCATTCATGGTTCTTGGCTGAGCTCTAGTCCTGCCAGTGCTCAGGGCGCCAGCAGATGGGCTTTGTCAGATCTAATCGTGGTGGGACAAGGTGTCACCGCCCCCAGGCATCCATCTGCTTCAACTGTTGGATCTGTCCCCATCAGCAGAAAGTGATGTGTGGCTGCACCTCAGCTACTGTAATTTGCAGGACTGGCTTCAGCCACCAGGCAGGGGGCTTGGCTCTATGAAACACAGCGGATCGTTGGCTGAAGTCACTTCAGGACAGCCGCGTGGCTCTGCTCCAGAGCCGGCAGCCCCTGGCAGCAGTGGGGTGCATCTCCAGCTGCATGGTGGCATTTCTTGGAGGTGATGTCCATGCTCTTGTAAGCCTGTTCTAGGTGGCACAAACCCACCTGGTGATGGTGATGGCAGTGGTGATGGGCTCTTTGATGAAAAAATTCAAAGATGCATTTCCTTCGTGCACCATAAAGAAAGGAAATGCCTGAATACCTAAAAGGAAGGGGATGGTGGAGATGAACACTGCTCCAGGACCTCAGCTGGGGCAGAAAGCTTGTTGAGGTGGTTTGACTCTTCTCACTGCTGTACATAGAGTGCTTTAAAATGCCTGAAAAGCAGCGGCATGAGTAAAATCAGGATTAAAATGGAGAATTTTATCTGCTGTGTCCGTGTAAGTGAAGTTCTGTTCTTACATTGGTCTGTGACATGCAGAGATGATTGCTGAGGCAATGACCTGAGGTCTGCACCCTCCTAAACCTTAGAAATCTGTCTTAGGAATCTGGATCTAAATGTTGCATCTTGCGCTTATCTCTAATAATATGTTAATTGCTTTAAAAAGTGATATCGAAGTGGTTCTTATTAAATATATGATTTGAGCCTTGCCTCTTGAGTGATTTTAAAAAGATTCACTGTTGATGAGATACAGAGGCAGTCATTCTTCTCTGTTACTTATTTAATAGAAAAGTGCTGCTGTTTTAATGGAACTTCCATTTTAAAAAGAAATGGAAATGAAGGAGAAATCAAGAGAGATGGCCGATGCAGATTAACCTTCCGTTTCAACCATCCGTGCTGGCTGCCACTCACCAAGATAATGCAATTACATTCAAGAAGCTGAAAAGAGATGTTATGTGGTAAAACAGCATCGCTTGCAAATGTGCCCAGGCTGGATGTTTCTAAAAGTAACCTGAAGCTTGGGGCACTCCTTAGACACACTTTTTGCATCCATATTGTCCTAAACCACAGGTCAGCTGGTGATGTGGTTCCCAGATAAGGACAGCAAGGTACAGGTAGTTACATGCCCACATAGCAGCGAGGTATGTCTGTGTGTGCACCCTACAATAAAGGCATTTTTTGTTATAAGAGCAGCAGCTCTCCCACCTGAGCTGAGGACACAGCAGGCTGTTACCATGAGTCCAGGTAAGTGTGGCCTCCAGCCTTGAGCTTGTTTCTGCAGAGCGTGCTAAATAGAGCTCCATCACCCCTCCTGAAGAATGACTCGAGATGGATGGTACAAAACCTGTGTTTGTGTTGGGTGCATTTTGCATGCTCAAGGCTCTCTAGGAGAAAAGGCCCAGGCTAGAGAACTGCATGATCCCATGTGGCTTCCACCAGATAGAAGTCAAGCACAAACCTTTGCTCCTTAGATCCCCTTAGCAGGACCTTTGTGTTGGGCGGAGAGCCAAACTTGCAAGAAGTTCCCTCTAATCCCTCAAATGAAGTTAAACTGCTGTCATTTCAAAGTCAAAGGTTTAACTTGTGGATTCCCAATTGCAAAGCCTCTCTACTTTGCCACTGAGCTATTGGGGCACTCATCCATGCTAATGGGTACAGAGTTAAGCATTGTGCAGGGTGAAATCAGGCATTTTGAAATCTGCACAACCTTTGCAGATGAGAAACTATCTTGCTTTAAGTTGAGTGGGGAAAGCAAATGTGACCACTGGGAATCTCAGCTGGCTTTCTAAGGATGTTAGGATGAAGCATTAAGGGGAGTTCTCTGTTGTGGTAAACCAAAATTATCTGCAGATGGTCCCTAAGTATTGGAAAAATTGAGTGCCATGTTTAGGGACATAAACCCTTGAATCCCCATCAGCCAAGTGACAGAAAGGTGTGGTACTGAGCTCCTCTGTGTATTTACTGAGAAGCCAAGGCCTCCTAGTGGGGGTGATCCTGTGTTTCTGGAGGAGGTTATTCCTGGAATCATATAACAGTTCCACTGTGCATATAAATCAGAAAAGTCCCATATTATTAATGGCTTTGACTCTTCCTACAGGCAGGAGCCAGGCATCACATTGAGGCCTGTGAAGCTGCTCAGGTCATGCAGGTTTGCAGCCAAGTCAGTGTTGGTGGGACCAGGGTCTCAGCTGAGCGTTTTGCTTAGAAACAGCAATGGCATCCTTCTAGCACCACACTAAAACAAAATGGGACGGCAGAAATTACAAGCTCGAAATCCAAGCTCAGCAGTCTCTACTTACCCAGGACACTTTGGTGAGAGCAAGCAGGTTAACATGTCCCATCCCCTGGGGATCACCGTGATCAGTACCCAGCGATGTCTCACTGGGTGCAGCTCTCAGGGGCCCCAGCTGAGACTTTGGCTCAGGTGCTTTGGGTCACACTTGGAGGTACCAAAGACACCTGCAGGCCGTGTGTGCTCAGCAGGAGGCAGCACTGTTCTTTGGGAAAATAACACTGGGCATTAGCTCTGATATCACCTGAAGTACTCAATATTTATTCTGAAGGCACGCAGGAATTGCTGCCTAGAACAGCTATCCCAGTCCACTGTGTCAAGTGTTCTTCCTCTGGCAGAAGACAAAATAGCAGGAAGAAAGATTGTATAAGCCACAGAGCCTTCCAGAGGAGGAGTTTCTTATTTTATTCCCATCTGGTGGCTACGAGACGTGATGGGTAATAGCTCTCCAAATGTATTTCCTGGCTATTGTAATTCTAGGTTTTATTGTTATAGGCAAGTATTTCATAGTTAGGCAAGAACCCGTGCAGGAACTAATTTCTTACTGTGCTCTTCAGAAATCACAGCCGGGAGGAAAATAACAGCAGAGTGGGGACAAGGTGATTTGCTGTGCAGAGCTGCGGAATTGGCACCCAGCAGTAAACTGGTAACAACTTCTGGCATTTTGAGAGCAGAACAGCAACCGTGAGCATCCTCTGAGCCTTGCGATCCCCCTCCGAGGAGGCGGGGTTATTTCCCTGGGCCCCAAAACTGTGCTCGGGACCTCATCCCAGGGAAGCTCCCTGGCGGCATGTGCCCACACGGGGATGCAGCAGAGCTTCCCCGTGGGTCAGTGGCACAGGCAGGAGCTTCCTGAGGCTGTAGGGATGCTGAGCTGGGGGGGCACCTTGGCTGGCTGCGAGGCGCCCACCCAGCTGCTCTCCCTCTCCTCTCTGCAGCAGGGCTGAGGGGAGATAAGACAGAAGAGCTTGTGGGTGGAGATAAAGACAGGGAGATCGCTGCAATGACCGCCACAGGCAAAACAGACTTGACTCAGGGAAGAATGATTTAATTTTTATGCTGGATAAAAATGGAGTAGGATGATGAGAAACAAAAACTGGCTGCAGCTTCCTTCAGGCCATACCCAGGTGGTGTGGGGTCCTCCCAGCTGCAGTGTGGGTGGGTCTCTGCCCCAGGTTCCTGTCCTCAGCATGGGCTGCAGCAACCTCTGCCCTGGCACCCAGAGCTCCTCTGCCTTCCTCCTTCACCAACCTCGCTGCCTGCAGGGCTGTTTCGCTCACTTTGCTTCTTGCTCCTCTCTCTCAAAGCTGCCACACAGAGTTTTTTACACCTCCTTAATTACGTTATCACAGAGGCACCACCAGCTCTGCTGCTGGGCTCAGCCTTGGCCAGCAGTGGGTCCGTTTGGGGACTGGCTGGGTCCAACCCTGCCCTGCCCCGTGCCCGCCTGCCCAGCCAGGTTCCTGGGGCCAAGCAGGAGCCTCCACAGCCTCGGGGGTAAAGCAGGGGCAGCTCTGGCTGAGGGAGGGATGACTTTCAGTGCAAAGGTGCGTTGCCCCTTGCTATGTTTTCTGCTTTGGTGCTATTTTTGTTCCGCTTTCCCTTTGTCTTTAGTGCTGTCTTGTTTTACTTTTTGTGGCTGGGGCGGCCTTGCATTCCTCTCTTTGTTCTCAGCAGGTGTTTGCTCCATCTCTGTCCTTGCTTGCTCATTTATTCTCCATGTGTTTTCTTTTATTTGCTCTCACTTTCCTTTGCTATTTCTTTTGATTGCTTATTTCCCCTTCTGATTTTTTTTTCACTCTTTCTTATTCTTTTCTGTTTCATCTCTTCTTTTTTACTCTTGTTGCTTCCCCTTTATGCGTGTTCTCTCTCCTGTTGTTTTGATCTTGGTACATCATTGTTTCACTGCTTAGATTCCCCGTCTCCCATTTTCCTCTCCAAGTTTGCTTTTTGAGTTGGAACTGAGTCAATCTGTGTTTTTTATGTCTTTAAATTTTAATCACGGCG
Organism: Netta rufina; assembly: GCF_964035555.1. Classification (NCBI taxonomy): domain Eukaryota; kingdom Metazoa; phylum Chordata; class Aves; order Anseriformes; family Anatidae; genus Netta; species Netta rufina. Next base: position 1,857,029 of record NC_140145.1, on the reverse strand, counting down.
CCTATATGCCAAATCTTTTCTTTTATTGCTCATACATAGGCATCGGCACAGCGAGTTACAGCAGCTGGTACCCATCCTGCCTCTGCCAGCTTTGTGGTGCTTTTACACAGGTGGGGTGGTGATCGCATGGCCAAAGTGGTGTTTTCCAGCCCTTTTGACCCCCCTGCCATGAAAAGGTGTGGGCAGTGAGTAGATCCTGCAAACCTGTGGTCCTTCACTGCAAGGGTCTGGATGGCCCAGGAAAGGGGTTACGGGCAGATGTGGGTCTAAGAACTAAGAACTGTGGGTCTAAGGGCTCGCTGCAGGCTGTGGTTTTGAATAAGGGGAAAATACAGTAAAAGCACACAAATACTCTACCAGCCTTTGTGCTTCCTCTGATGAGCTGAATGAGAACAGAAATGTTCAGGTCCTCCCATCCAGACACCCTGTACTACAATAGTCAGCAGTGGGGCCATAAGCACATGGCACACCAAGGGAGAAAACCAGGAGCTGCACAAGGAGGGGAGAAAAGTCAGGAAAGGGAGATGGAGAGACTAGGTCTTGGGTTCAGTGATCAGGAGATGGGGAGATATCTGGGGTAGAGCTGTCTTTGGCCCTGAGGAAGGCCCCAACCCAGCATGGGACCTCAGGACTCAGCCCTGCCGTGCCCAGCCCCAGCCCCCGGGTCACCACCACCTGTGCCGTGGGTCATCCCCAGTGCGTGGGGCTGGGCCGGGAGGCACCAAGCACCTCCTGCATCCCTGCAGGGTGGCCGTCCCCAGGCCCCTTCCCAGCCCACGTTTATCCCACCTGGTCCTGGGCAGCCACTGCTGCTTCCTCAACGCTTCCTCAGGCATCACCATCCTCGCTGTCAGAAATGGTCTTCACACGTCTAAGGTGAGTTTTCCTGCTTGAACAGCAAGCCTGAGCCTTTCTGCCTGCCCTAGGCACAAAGGGGAGGCTGGAGGGATAATTTTTCCTGCCATTTGCATTCACCTTTTTGACATCTGCAGCCAGGTGTTTTGTTTCTCCTGGTGCAGAAAAGGGCAAGCTGCGGCTCTGTCACGCTTCCTAGCCCCAAAATCAGCAGCTGCCCCTCACTCACCCATGACCACTGGAGCCAGGAACCATCCCTAGGGGACAAGGCAGTGAGGGACCACCCGGCTGCTAAGCCCGCCGCCTGCCCGGCACCACCAGGGGAAAGCGTGGCCCCACTGTAAATCATAAACCCAATTAATTATAGGCAATCTATAGAGCAAGGTCACGCTCTCACATTTACTTTCCCACTAGAATAATTTCGTTGACCTCCCCTGTTTAAGTGTAACAGCTCCTGCTGAGCTGCTTTGTTGCAGTTGATAGCAAGATAATTATAATCCCATCAGTGGTTAAACTGTTTCAATAGGCAAAAGACACACTCTTCAGGCCTTTGATGGATATCTAACAGCTCCCAGAGATTTGATATTAATCAGCTGCTATCTCTTGACTGCTGGGAGGCAAGTGATCAGTGACAATAGCTGGTGAGGGAAAACATGATTTTTCAGAGATGCGCATGTAAAAAAAACAATGTTGTGAAAGGAGAATGCTTCTGGGCTGCATCCCGGTGGCTGTTACCCGCTCCAGCATGGCTCACTACAGATGCGGCCTTGGAGCTGGGAATGCAGCTGGAAATGTTGCTCCGAGCCCTTGCTGATCCCGGTTAGCACCAATTTTCTTTTGCTGCGGGTGAGGGGATGTGACAGAGCGTCTGCCTGGCCTGCTGCAAGGAGGGGGGATTTGTCATTAACTGTGCATGAATTATTCAGCGGTCAGAGTTGCAAGGTGGAGTAAAAAATGCTGGTTAAAATGTTACTTGAGATTTAATTGCATATAAAATCAAGGCCCCAAAGCATATGAGTCCTTCCCGGGAAAAGGTGGCAGGTAAAAAGTATTTGTCATTCAAGCCTTTAAAAATCAGAGTGCTTAAAACCTTAAAGCCAAACTAGCTGCTTTACATGTTTTAATGAATCTCCCCCATGCTAAAAATTTGTGCGTGAAATTGCTGAAAGCAATAAGCTCATCCATTTCTCTGCAATTTTGCTATTAAGCTGCAATGAGACAGACAATCGAGTCAATAATGCTAATACTGTTATTTGAAAGAAGTCAGCTGGGCTTTGAACAGGAAACTCCTCTTGCGTAGCAAGGAGTTTTGCCCTAAATACTTGGGACCTTAACCTATGTAATAGCATCCTATAATACATCTTGTTAAAACATGGGGCTTCTGTGAGACTCCAAATAGCGGAACAGTGCCCAGAAAGTGTTACTGTTTTCTAATGAGGCTGATTTTATTGTTGTTGTTGTTGTTATTATTATTATTAAATCTTGTTAGGAGTACATGGAGTTCTGTTGCTTTTTCTTTAATTATTATTATTTGTGTGTAAACATTGAGAGAGCTTGTTGTAACCATTGGCCTGGAAAACTACCTGGGAGGTGTTTGCTCTCGCTGCAGCGTTTCATGCTTCATGACTGTTATTTTTCAGCTTTGCTGTATGCAGTGTGCTCCAGCCATTTATTCCAAGACCCTGCACACCCTGAGCCACACAGGTACCCTCGTGCTGGGAGCTGCATGGAGACATTGAAGCACCTGAGATGGAGCCAGGTAAGAGCATTTGGGCACGGTCCTACAGCAGGGAAGAGCTGCATTTGCTCTGAGGCTGGGGAGATGACCCTGGGCAGTGCTCCTCTGCCCACCCTGGTGCTGGTGCCCAGCCCAAGCACCCAACCAGGGGCAGGCTGCTTTAGGCATTTGCTAAACTCGAGGTTCTCTAAATAGCACAGAGGGGCTGCTTTTAGGTGCTTCGTGTTTTGCCTGTGTTCTTCATTTGCTCCAATCTTGTGTATGAGCAAGCAAAGCGTGGCCATCTCCTGGCTTAGCTGGAAAGCTGCTGCTCTCCCCTTTGCAGCAAGGCTCCTGTGGGGCCATCAAACTTGTAAGACCCGGTGGTGCTGGCAGATGCCTCAGAGCTGCTTCCTTCTATCGGGTGGCGCCAGGGAGGCCACCTCTTGCCCATGGGGCTGATGTCACCTAAGTGCAGGCCTTGCCCCATGTCCCAGGGCAGAGCCCTGCATGTTTACTTCTCCCTCCTGGAAGTGAAACACACCACAGTGAACGTGAAGAATAATTAAAAAAATAAATAATAATTAAAAAAAGGCAAGTTGGAAGTCAAAAGTGCAAGAGGAACCCTTTGGGGAGGTGTACAGGATGGGTGTCCCCATGGGAGGCCGGGTCCCCAGTGGCACTGGGAGGCCTCAGCCCCACACAGGCAGAAGGAGCAGCCACACAGGGACTGTCACCAGTGGCATGGGGTGAGGGGTTGTGCCCTCCCGCAGCATTGGTGCCGGCTGCCACCCCACAGGGCTCACCCTGCACATGCAGTGAGGTGCCACCCACGTGGATGGGGACATTTGTGCTGTGACCACTGGGCTTCCTGCCGCCCCATACCACAGATGAGCATCTCTGCCCACACGGGTGCTGCGAGGGAAGATTCTGTGTGGGCTCGGCACGTCTGTGCGAGATCACTGCACAGCGATGAAAACTGCTTCCTCAGTGCCACCGTGTGCCTGAAACCCTAACAGCCTGGCAGTTCCACAACACTAGAAGCACAGGGTGATAGTAAGGTTGTGAGCAGCCCAGGACTTGCCTACAGGGTTAGCAAATCCTAAATGGGGGCAAAAACATGGCTTTGGAACAATGGTGCAAATGGTTCCTTGGTGTGCAGTGGTGCCCTGCTGACTACGTGCTTCGTACTTGACCAGGGAAGTTGGGCTTTGCCTTACTGAAAGATGTCTGTAAAGCTGGTTTATGCTTGCACAGATGGAGGCAGGAGCATGGGACAAGGTGCTCTGCCTGACATGCACCCGGTCTGGAGTTACCTGCTCAGTAAATATGGCAAGAGCTGGCAATAAATAGGAATGTGGACAGCGTGTCTGAAATGCGGGGCCCTTACGAGGAGGCCTCCTGTGGAGGTGCTCTCCTGGGGTCAGCCACGAGTCCCAGCTTGCTGTATGCAGAAGGCAGATGTGTCATGGTGCACAGCACCTTTCCACTCCAGGTTTGTCTGCCACCCCCCTTATTTATTCCCAGTCCCTAACTGCAGCAGTGTCCCAGCCATAGTCTATCAAACAGGGATTTACAATTTCAGACAAGGAGGGATGCTGCTCTCTTGAAAGGCCGCGTGGGAAAGGAAAGGGAATTGTCCTGCCTTGGGATAGCCAAGCTGGACGTGCCTGGTGGGAACATGGAGCTGCAGATCCAGGCTTCACCTCCAGATCCAGCTCTGCCCACTTTTGACCCAGGTAACTTCTGTGATATTTGCCTGCCCCAGCCCACTGCAGGGAGAGGTGGGGGACACACCACCCCTGATGCTCTGCAAGTGTGTTATCATCAACACTGCTTTAGTCACAAATCTGAAACACAGCACCATACAAGCTGCCATGAGGGAAGTTAACTCCATCCCAGCCCAGAACAGCACAGAAGTTTAATGACAATTTTTGGCAGATTCTCAATTAACAAGTGTAAATTCAGGAACTCTGGTGCCTCTCAACTTCCTCACAATGAAGCAGCAGCTGCTCACATGGGTTATAATGCAAGCACGAGGTGCCCAGGAAAAAAATCATGAGTTTTTAAGATGTGATGTTGTCAGGTGCTGTCCTGACTGACTCAAATGCTTTTCGTGGCTGCAAATGCAAAGCCAGTTGCAAACCTGCATTGACTGTTGCTCTTCTTATCTGCTTTGTGGATGGTGCTTGGATGAAAGCACACAGTATGGGTGGCACAGCTGGCTGGCTGCAGTGCTTTGTGAGCCTGGAGCCTGGGGCTGCTGCTCTGTGCCAGCAAGTGGGCACTGCAGCTTGTGAGCGCTGGGATTGCAGCTGTGTAAGTGACCCGTGGCATTTCCACATTGCCCAAGTGTGAGAAGCAGGCCAAAAACATCTCTGTCTGCACCCAGCTTGTCCTTTAGCTGTGCCTGGACTGTTGGGGCTGAAGTAGTCTTTCATTCAAGTGAATTTGTTCCAAAAAGACAAAGAGGCTCCATCTAGTTGTGAAACTGAGTATTTAGCAATGGCCTTAACACTTCTGTTTGGTGTTCATGGCAAGTCGGCGTTAGGGAGTGGTTCCCACATGTTAAGGCTGAGGCAGGAGGGAGGAAGAGCAGGCGGGGTGGTTTCTCCTGGCTGGTGTTTGAGCCTATTGCTCACTGCAGGGCCGCAGCAACCTGTGTCTTCTGGGGTCCTGCCGTGCCCTCCAGCCATCCCCAGGACTGCCACCCTTCATGTGTCCCCATCTCAGCCCAGCAAGATGGCCCTGCTCACCAGGATTGGCCACGCTTTTGGGGACTGGCTCTGGAGAGGTCTTGGACTTTTCCAACACAGTCTCATGTGAACCTAATAAAGTCCATCTGAAATACTTGGCAAACCATCAGGGGCAATGTCAGAGCAGTATTGGAGGCACCTCTGCACATTGCAAAATACAGGACGGTCTTTAAAATCTGCCATTTGTACAGTAGAATCCAGGGGGGAAATGCCCGGATTGCATAAAGTCTCTAAAACACTCCGAGGACCAGAGCAGATCATCTGGCGTTAGAACAAACCAGCCCAAAAGAAATGTGTTTCCCCTGCTGAGCAGGCAGCGGGGGCTGGCGGGCGGTGGGGACCTGCTGCAGGTGGGCTCTGCAACACTGGCCCCAGGAGAAGCAAAGTCCCAGAGCGCTCCTGGTAGAGGTGCTATTAATAATCGATGGCAGGTTAATTATTCAGACACTTGGAGATGGGAGATGGGTGGTTTAATATTTTAGAACGGAGTCATAGATCGTTTGAGTTTCCATCCAAGAGCTATTTTTGACAGCTTGTTGTGCAATTGCAGCTTCACATACCAGGCTGTGATGCAGCAGGGAGGGCTCTTGCAGCAGCTGGGAGCTGAGCAAGGGGCTTGCACGGCCCGTGAAAAGGTGGCTTTGCCTTCAGCAGTGCTTCACTGTGCTCATGCACTGTGCTGCGGCCTCTGGTGTGAGCCACTTGTGATGGCATGGACTATTACAGGGGCACAGACACGTGAACCAGTGTACCTATGCAAGTCCTGAGCTCCCTGAGATGCTGAGCAGGAGCGTGCACTGAGGAAAAACAAAACAAAACAACAACAACAACAAAAAACACTTGAAAATTGCACTAGAGGTTTTTTGTTTTTGTTTTCTTTCATAGTAAGAACAAAAGACCTTGAAAAAAGGTCACTGGTGCAGCAAATGAACTGTCTTCTCCACAGGCTTCCCAGCTTTGGTCTTCTCTTCCTTCTCTGGGTCTCGTTTTCGTGGTCTCCCTTGCCAGCACATCTTGCAGAGTGAGGAGGGGCAGAACCGAGCAGCCGTGTGCTGCTGGCTGACTTGCCAGGCAGAGCTGATCATGCCAGCTGAGTGGAGAGGACGTCAAAAACCTTCAAAGAGACTAAATCACCCCTCGTTCCTTAGCAACACACAGGCGTTTTGCAGAGAAAAGATGTAGCTGGAGCTATTTTGGCTTTTCCTTTTTTTGCTTTCCCTGCCCCTAGGTCCTTACAGTCTTACCACAAGTAATTGGATGATGAGAGCACAAGTATAGCAATGTCCTCCTTCCCTCCTGGGTGCCTGTGGTGGACAGGGCTGTATTTGAAGTCTCGCTGCTCTTCTCATCCCTGGAGTACTATTTATCTTTGGCCTCAAGATCTCCAACAGCTGAGGTACAGGAAAAAAAGAAGAAAAAAAGAAAAAAAGACCCAAGTGAAATAGGCAGGAAAGGCACCCTCCAGGAGGGGTCCTGCAAGGAAGTGACCAACGAGGACCTCCAAGGCTGGGGACAACTCACCCTGGTGTCACAGCAGCCTCCTTATTTCCACGTTACGTCGTTTGTCAAACAGGAGTCATCCTCTGTGTGCCTGTAAAGGCTGCAGGGACCTTACCTGGAACTTCTAGCATTTTGAAGGGGAAGGTTTACTGCTCTTGTGGGAGCATCATGTCTTCTCTGTTTCTCCATTTCTAAAGTTTCTTTACAGTGGTTATGGAGCCTGCCAGCCTGGACCTAACAGGCCTCTGCTACTCTTCTCAAGTAAACACATTTTAACTTTCCACCACAAGAGGTCCTCAGGATCCTAAGGCAAAAATATCTGCATGTATCCGGGAGCAAGGTTTGGAAATGGAGTGTTATGTTTTTAAAGAGAAAATCCAGCTAGTATCCAGGTGTTGGGCAGGAAAGGTCACTCCCTCTCCCAGACATGAGCCATCCCACAGGTACCTTGCTGTTTGGGTTTGGACCATTGGGGTGAGATTTCAGCCTTTCTTTGCAAATGTGGGAGGAAGCCAAGGTCCTCACAGCTTCTGCTCCAAGAGAAAGCCAAACTGGGGAAAAAAAAGTGAGTTTTAAGCAACAGGATGCAGAAGGGCTGGCAGCTGTAACAAGGTCATTGCCTCTACAGCAGTTGGGGTCACTTCAAATGCTGTGATCGAGTGTCCACACAGTCCCAGCTTTTCTCTCCCTTCCTTGTTCTTCAGTATTTTATATCCCTGCTTTGAGGCCAAATGCATTTCCATTAACACATGTGACAATGTTTTCGTGGGCAGTGGAATGAGGAGTGATGTTGCTGCTCTGGGGCTTTCCAGTAGTTCAGGCTTGTTTGTCCTCCTTTCTCTACGCGCTGCAGTAAACAAAGCTTTTCTCCAGCACTTTTCAGTGCTGAAATGAATGGAGGTGAACTATGGGACCACAAAGAACAGAGAGTGTTTCTGGAGCAGATTTAAGGCCAAAACTGGCTAGCAGGCAGACAGCAGTGTGTGTTATTTAACGAGGGCCGCCAGGAGAGTCTGTGTGCCCTTGTCCTTGTTCTGTTCTGCCTGCGTAAGGAGTGGAAGTGGGCAGCAAAGACGGGGCTCGTTAATTTGCAGTGCACCTCAGAGGTTGGTTTTGAAGACAGGTGAATGGCTCTTACAATTCAGTGTTGCAAACGACGAAAGCCTGGAGAACACAAGAAGGCAGAAAGCAGAGATAGGAAGCAGGGCTGCAAACCATGGTGTTGAATGAGCAGCGGCAGGAAAGGGCACATGAGGACAGCGGGGTTACTGCAGGGGCTGCTCCGCTGGACTCCCCTCCGTAATGCTGGGAGCAAAACGGGTCTGGTTATGATGAAGATGAGGGCAAGCATCTCCTGGTACACCAGCAGTGAGGTGATGTCCTTTTCCTGTGCTGGGCATGCTGTTCCTCCTGTTCCTCTGTGGCTGTTTCATCTCCATTGGCTCCCCACTGCTGATAGTGGGATTTTTTTTTTCTGGTGGCCATAACCGGATACCCTCTTATGCAGGTGCCTATTTGGCCCGCTGGCATCACTGTGTCCCCATGCTTCCTCTTCTATTTTGCCCATGATATAAAAGATTTAATGCTTTTTGTTGGTGGTGGGTTTTTGTTGCTCGTTTTGGACTGGCTTTTGCTGTGTGATTGTCTTCTGCTGCTGCGAGGTGGCAGATGTGAGCACACAGGCACACACACGGAGTGTGTCCCTCACCTGCACTGCACACTGCCATTGGGTCTTTGCTTGTTCAACTCACTGGTGAAAAGAGCTTGTTCCCAAGCTCTTTGCAGATAAGTGGGGAAATTGTCTTTATCTTCGTGCACACCAGCATAGCCTTGGCCATCCTTACTGCATGGAGGAGCCATGGGAGGCTTGGTCACCCCCTGCCCGTCCATGGCAGGAGCACAGGCTCTCTCACCATTGTCCCCTATGCCAGAGAGATGCTGGTTGGTAGAGAAATATCCATCCTGACCTTTCTTTTTGATAAAAACCCTTTGGCGTTACTCAGAACCTCATCAAATGATATTAGGATGGATTTCTCTGGGGTCATGATTGGTTTCAGCTCATCAGCAGGCAAAAAGTGAAAGAATCTTTCCTTTTAAATGTTAATAGAGACCTTTCTCATTCTTATCTTGTGGGCAGACTTGGTGATGCGTGATTTATTCCTCTTGCTCTTTTCTGCAGTGCTGCCTGAATACTGCACATGTATGTGTATGAATACTCTGTATTTTATATTTTTCTACTTAGTCATACTCTCTGGTCCCTGTATATACTTTACATCTCTAATGAATACTCAAGACCCATAGGTACCTCTGAGGCATGCTTACAGAGCTGGCCAGTTAGCCCCGCAGTCTGGTTGTAGAGGGCCAAGTCCCAGGGCTCCCATGCTGAGATGATGAATCATGTCAGGCTGGGTCACTGTGGCACCAAGCACCTCTGTTATGGACAAAAGCAAGAACCCCCAGCCTAGGGCTCTCCAGGAATCGGTCATTGTGTTGGGTCCTCTGGCAGGTTGTGTTCTCTGCTTGGTGATGCACATGGAGATGATGGATGTGTGCACAATGACCATGTCTGTACCTGATAGAGCAGAGGAAAGTGTGTGTGTGTGTGTGTGTGTGTTCTTAACAAAGACTGTCAGAAGAATGCTTAAGAGGAGCTCTGACCATGATGGCTTCAGTCCATCTGTGATCAAATCAAAAGAGGTGCTGGGACTGGAGTTCAACTGGTGAACTGAGGAGTAATTATAGGGTTCCAGTTAATGAAGGGACAGAGTTTGTTTGGAGCCTTTTTCTAATGTGGTCAGGGACTGACAAGCTTGGTGTTGCCTGGGCAGATGTGGCTGGTGAGGAAGATGATCATGGGCATTAAGGACAGTGTAACCGAGGGAATTTCTGGGAAGGAAGTTAGAAAGGAATTTGGGGTCAGACACCAGTCCACAGGAAAACAGTTAGCAAACACAAAATCCTCTGGCCCTTAAGTAGGCACCCATATGTCTCCCTGGGAAAGGAACCAGGTCAATAAAAAATAATACTTTTCTGCTCCAGTCCACTCATTTCAAAACCCTTTGCATGATTTAGTTTGGTGGGGTTAGGTTATTGGTATAAGCCCTCAACCACAGCAAGATAACAGTGCAAATGAAGTTTCAGAAGGGAAACTGGGAACTCAGTTATTCCTTTCAAGGTGGCATTTCTCAAGCTCTTGAAGTGAAATTGCTCCTGACTAAATCACTGAGCTTAAAGTTGGAGCTTGCCTGCAAGAAAAAAAGGTAGTTTAAATGGAGAGAAGAGAGTTTATCTCAATAAGAGTTACCCAGGTAAATGAAAAAAGTCAAGTTTTTGCTGGGATTTGGCTGTGAAATGCTTTGCCAAAGGGTTCCAAATCATTGGTGAAGGAACTCCAATATTTACCAAAGGAATTCCATATTTACCAAAAATACTTCAATTTACCCTCCTAGTTACCAGCCCTCCTCCATTTTTGCCCCCTCATTTTAATTAGTCACCAAATATTCAAGAAGTATTCTGGTTCTCTTATTAGATGAGCAGCTCTTCCTTTCCACCTCATATGGAAAACAAGAAGAGCCTGTCTGGCTCCCACCCCAACCCTTTACCATTCTGCTTCTTTTCTTGGATATGGCCTCTGTGAATGGCAGAAGGCAGAAGAATGGTTTTCACTGTAGTGTCGTAATCTGTAGCTCATTAAACAGACCCTGTTCTCTACACTGACTCTGAGAAGGTGAAAAAGTCTCCAGTGCACCCAGTGGCTGTTCTTACAAGAGGTGCCTTGTACATTCCCCTAGGAAAATGCTTTCCCCCTGTTCTCTGTACTCCACACCCTGGAAAATGCACCATGCTTCGTGCAGAATGGGCTCAATTTCATCCATTAGCAACTGAATCAGCAAAATGCATGGACCCCATAAAGTTCTTGTGCACTTGCTTTGAAAGAAGATGTTGGATCACAAATAATATTTGTTCTTCACTGAAGAGAGGTGCTTCATGGACAGTCTTCTGTAAGACAGTGTACAATCTCTGAGCCCACTTAATTATCTGAGTTATCTGCTTCATTGCAAAACGTTGCAGGACCTGGTGCTGGAAACGTGCAAACTCTGCAGCAGCCCCTGCAAATAGGATTTGGCTGTTGAATTTGCTCAAATTCCTGTTAAAGGCAATGACAGTTGTGCTGGGAAAAAAAAATGGGTTCAAATAAATGTTGGCCTGGAGCTCACATTGACAAGCTGTGTGACTAATGCACTACCTAGAGGACTCCTAGCAGGAAGCGTGTGGGCATTAATGCCAGGCTGAAAGCAAGAATGGTTCCAGCATGGATGGAGGAAAGGGGGACGCGAGAGGTACCAGTGCCTGCGTCACCTCGTCTAACTATAGCTGCTTAGCGGGGTGTCTGAGTACCGGATCCAGTGAAGGGACTGTCTGATGAGACTTCCCTGGAGGCCTCCAGTAAGTTATGCAAAAATCCTCTTTGAAAGAGACCTCTCCAGTAAGCCCTGGAGCAAACACTAATACAAGAGGAAAAGCTTGTGAAGATTAATGTTATTGGGTGGTGGTGGGGAGTGTGGAGGGATGATTCCTTTTAAACAGTTACAAATAGATTTTCTCTTGGCATTTAAAACCTTACATTTCTTTTTCGTTGGATGTATTCTTTAACAGCAACTTTATACATGTATGAGTTCTGCAGGCAGCTCTGCGTGTCAAGCTGCTCTTATTGCTCTCCAGAAATGGAGCCTCACCAAGCCCATTCAGCACATCACCACCACAGCCTTCAGGGCTTTCCTCTCTTTTCATGAGATTTTATTCCAAAATCTATTTTTCTGCAGTTCCAGCCCATTGCTCTTGTCCTTGCCGCCATGCAGGAGGAGAGAAGTCTCCCCACATGCAGACACTTTTTTGCATCTTAAAAATAAGATGCAAAGCTGTAAGTATGTTTTTTCATTTCTACTTTCATAATCTCCAGTTCCCCCAGTCTTTTCTCACAGGGAATGTTTTCTAGACTTACATTTCTCTGTGGAGGCTCTTCCCAATAGGTTCTTGCTGTTTTATGGGAGCAACACCCTTCAGCAAATGTCCTTCTTGTTGATGTAGAGGGACAAGTTTGTGTGAGCATAGCTGACATGTGGTGAGCTCTCCTGAGCATCCTCAGCTGCCTCCTTTGCATCCTTCCTCTCTCTTTTTTTTTTTTTTTTTTCTTTTTTCTTACCCAGAACTGAGCACAGGTTATCCCCATCAGGGGAATTAGCAAACAGCAGCTTGTCTGGATCTGACAGCTGGCTGGGAGGCTGTGTTACTCCATCTGGAGTGATGGGACGTGGATGGCCATTTGTCACTTCTGTCCCCACTGCATGCACCAGCCAAGCTACGTTTCAGCATAAAACATGGTCAGGGGATCTCACTGGGTGATATCCACTGTGCCAGCTCCAACAAGCTTTCTGTGACTGTGCTTTGGGTTCATTTAAACTCACCCCTTGATTTCTTTCATTACTTCTTGGTGCAGAGAGGGGATGTAAGAAACCAATATTAACCAAAAGTCTTTTGTGACCATCAGGTGTTGAAGGATGTGCAATATAAATGAAAAGACTGTGCTACTGTGCTGGTGAAGTCATGCTGCCTTCTCTTACAGACTGTCCTATGATGGGAGGGCTTAGTCTCCTGCATCTTGGCAGAAATGGCAGAAGCACACTAGAACCTGCTTTTTATCTGATTTGGCTTAGTTTATTCATATTCAGCCTGGTCCCCCATGATAGCTTTAGATAGCACTGAGGTCCTAGGGAGCAGTGTCAGCGATGTACCCACTGCTGTGTCACCTGATAAAGTCCCTCTGCAGGCATCCCATCCTGCCCCTGGCATCTAGACAGATTCCTGGGCTTAACAAAACATTGAGCCTTAAGTCTAAAGCAGGAACTGTAGTGTTTTTTTTTTTTCTTTTTTTCTTTTTTTTTTTTTTTCTGCTATTACAGTATGATAGCTCTTTAGACAAAGGGTTTCTAGCAGTAAAAAAGCAGGCATTTCAAAGTTTTTTTATTAGGTACTTTTATAGTTTAAAGAATTGCTTTAAAGGCAGCCAGGGACACAGCTTATCCTATGTAAACATTAATATTCTTCTAAATTGATTCTGGTTAATTCACTGTGGACAAATCTTAATTCAGTGTTAGGTTATTTGTGCTGAGTTATTAGGTAGAACAGTGTGCACTTCAGCGGCACCATCAAGTTGTGCAGTAGCTAAGCATACATGGCAGTGTTTACCTTCCCCCACTAAAAAAGGCACATCCGCACTTTTCTTCATGGGTTTCCTTTGGGATCAAGGGGTCCTGATTCAAATGTGCTGGACATTATCACCAGCCCTCATTGTTTCTACTTGCTGATCTTCCAGGTGTATCACAGCAAGACCAAACTGAACCCATGTTCAAATTGGAAATTCAGCTCCCCTGGCCAAGAGGTGCTGGGCACCTCTGAGCATGTGGTTTCAGTGGTATGGATGCTGTTATTAGGAGGAAAACTCCACACTCAGGTTCTGAGACACATGACGCATGCAGAGCAAGGAGCTTTTGTTCCCACACCTTACAGACCGTGCCCTTCTCTGGCAAGTGCTCTTAACACCAGCCTGCTGAAGCAGAGAGCAGCAGGAGGAGTTGACTGCCCCAGCTTTGGTGGTGGCTGTCAAGCAAAGGTTCAGATTTGCATCAGACCCCTGGAGGGAAGCACACTGACACCCTGCTGCACTGCCAAATTAATTCTGTCAGGGGCTAAAGCAGTGCTGTAGCAGAGGCTTTGCTACTGAGAAGGTCGATTGAGGTCCGTGGGGTTTCTTCCAGCCGTGGACTCCTGCAGGGCTGGGGCAGCCCTTATGTGATGGAGGGAATCAACAAATGACCTAGAAAAACTGAATTTATCCCACATCCAAAAGCAGCACTGTGTTATGATCACGTACTTTATACTTCATACGTATACTTCATACATATGTCTAAAAGAATACCAATAATTGGTTATTTGGAGATCAGGTTGGATATAAAAAGAATGAAAGAGGTATTTTTGCACTAAGGTGCCATCTCTTGTTTCTGCAATAAGAAAAAAGGAGAGCAACACAATTTCATGTGCGTTGGGATGTGCTCTCTGCTCACATTGCTTGAGCAATGCTTGTACATGTTCACTTCAGAGATCCCGGGTGCAGTTTCAGTAGCTTTTCTCATTCTGGCATAGAGATTTTCCAAACCAGAAGAGTAAAGGATGCAGCCAGTCATCATTTCTCAGAAACCAGTGACAAGGTTTATAATAAAAGCTCACATATATCTGGGTTTGAGCTGAAGCTATCTTCTATTGTCAGTATGATATCTGCCTACGCAAAGGTCTGTTTTTCCATGTGCAGCATAGTTGGCGGTGGAACTGAAAGCACTCATCCGTTACATGTAGTGCATTGACTTTTGATAGACCTGCAAAGAAAGAGTTTGCACTTTGCACACAGATTATTGTCAAGAAGTGCAGACGTAAGTACAGTGAATTTGCTGCCGAAAATAGCCTGGCTGTCATGACTGGCATACGAGTGTGTCTTGTAGGGCTTCATGCAGTGATAGTGCCTGTGTGCACATCATCTTTTACCACTAGATGTCATAAACTGTTTTGTTGTGTTTTCTGTTTTTTTTTTTGTTTTGTTTTGTTTTGTTTTTGTTTTTGTTTTTGTTTTTGTTTGATTTTTCACTTTCTGAAAGTGCATTTAGTGCATGAGACATCACTTGATGGAGACAGTCACGTTGATAATCCATCAATAAGCATTCATTTTTGGTTTTGGGGTGCTTATTTATTTATTAATATTATTATTTTAAACTACCTAGTACAGGAATATGACATGCAATACCTTGTTTTAACAGCTGACACATGTTCCAGAGCAGTATTTCTGCCATGCTGCAAATCACACTATGGCATGCTTGCTGCAATCTCAACGCTCATTTGGCCTTTGATTTGCATTTTTAACATTAAACTGCTTCCATGTCCTTCCTGAAAGCAGTGATAACATTTATGTACCCTTGTTTGCTTGAAGCTCCTATCTCAGAGAAAAACTGGGACAGTTTTAGGTTGCCTTAGTCCAAGTCTGGCTCAGAGCTTGCTGTGTATCCACTCAGTAGCAAGGCTTAGAGGTTAAAAACAAAACAAAACAAAACAAAACAACAACTCCTTCTTTTGGATGCTGATTAATGTGGTGTTTTTGTTTTATTTTTTGTTTGTTTGTTTGTTTTTGTTTTTTGTTTCTTTGACAAGCTATGGCTCACAAAAGGGGAATTGGGAAGTGTCCCAGCATGTGAACCAACCTTCCTGCAGCCAAAGAAGCTGCAATTACCAAGTTGGACAAAACAGCAATTTTTCAAACTTCACCTAAACTTTATCTGAAGGCAAGGGTTGTAAAACCTCTGCTCTGAACTATGCAGCAACATTAGGCATTGAGAACCAACAAGACTACACTTCTGTGTTTTCAGATTCCTGTCTAGAGTCCCAATTTGTGTGTAAGGTAAGCTCTGTTCAGAAGGTGGAGGCATAGCCTGTGAGTATGCAGGGAGCCAACTGCACACTTGGGAGAGATCATATGTTCTTGCAGACCCAATTAAGGATCCAATGCAAATGCTGTGCAAAAACAGCACTAGAAAACCTACTCCTTCTCTCGCTTTCATCTATGCTTCTTTGGTGCTTACTTCCTAGCTGTTGTGTTTCCCAAAAAGAAATGGCATAGAAACGTTATATCATAGGGGAAAAAGAAAAGGCAAATGAGGCCATGCTGCTTCTTCAGAGCAAACAGCCTGCAAAAATCTGAAGCACAACCCTGTTTCTTCCAAAAACAACTATCTGTCTTGCAGCCAGCATTTAGAAATGTCTTGATAACCTCAAGGACGGGTTTGCTTTCTTCATTCTACACAATTTCTGGGTTGGGCATGAGGCCTCCTCCAGGCTTTCTGATGTTCCCAGGCATTACCTGAGGTTTGTGCTGGGGAGAGCCAAGATCCCACTGACTTGGCTTCAGTGCTTCCCAAGAAGAAGCATCTCCATGGTGCTTGGTATGGAGGGAATCTCACAGAAATCATCTGCAGCACTATGCTGGAGGAATTGCATCCTATAGCACCCTTGTTCGAACTTCATTTGGTGTCTCCCTGGTGCTCTGCACCAGCAAGGAGCAGCTCTGTGAGGACAGCCAGGCCCTGTGCAATGGGGTGCTGGTGCTCAGCCTGCTGCACGGGGGCCTCCTTGCATGATGGGGGAGGCGTGAGCCTTGGAGTGAATGTGCTCACGATTCACCTGTGGTCGTAACTAGACATCATGTGGCCTTCTGAATTTGGAGTGGCAACAAAGAAGAAATTTCATATGGGGGAAGAGAAGAGAGAAGCAGGTGAGCATGGCCACCTGAGGCTGAGGAGCACCAAAACTGGGTTTACTCTGATGAAGGGGGGATTGCTCATCTCTGAGAGAGGGAACATGGGGGTGGCTGGTCTGGCTGGACACCTCCAAGCCTCCTTCTGTATCCTTGCCTTCACTACACTTTCTCCCCAATTTTTCCTCCATTGAGGAAGGACCTCCCTGATGCTCTTGTGCAGGTAGCAGAGAAGTTTGACTTGCATCATTTAATGCTGAATATTGGTGTCTGGGTTGCTTTCCCCATCTGTCCTGTGTTTTCTGCCTCAGGCTAGACCCTTGAGGGTCAGTGCTTCCTAGAGGTTGCTTTGGATGTTGCAGTAATGTTTCTGTAGGTGGCTGGGAAAGAGGAAGGGCAAATGTCTTCACTAAACAGCAGAATGACCTTCAGTAAATTTGGGACGAAGTTACTGACTTGACCTAGCTAAGTTCATTAACAAACTCACAGTGGACACTATCTGAAGGAAAAATGACTTTTTATAGATGTAATAGATTTCTTAATTTCCAAATATAAACACAATTACCAGAATGCCTCATTACCCATAAATTATCTTCATGGAATATGGTTCCGTGGGATGGAAGATCTGCTCTGTCAGAAGTTTGGGAAATATCAAAACAAACAAACAAACAAACTCTGGCAAACAACAAAGAAAGCAAAAGTAATATAATTAAGTCCCAAGAGATGCTTATGCAGCTTGATGCAGAAATTAAGTCAATACAATTGAATGGTTAAATATTGACTGAATTGTAATATTTAATCAAGTAGTATTCATATTGTTCCCCTTTCAAAAGAGGTTTAGCTGGTTGTTTTATTGGCTTTTTAATCAATGCTTTAATTACATTGGTGCTCTAATTTCATAATAAGCTTGCATTAATTTAGGTAGCTCTTCTATATGCAGACACTAATAGGAAAACCAAACCAAATGAAAACAATATGCTTTTCTCACTCTCCACACGAGACATAAACTGTACTATTTATACTCATTTACTCTTGCAAAGGAAAAAGACACCAGGAGTTCTTTATTTGTTGCTTAGGTCAGCTCTGTTCCTGAGAAGGATTTGTGAAAATAAGTGCTTGGGTCAACAGTGTGTCATCAGGTTATTCCTCAGATTCTGAAAAACAAACTGTTTGGATATGTTGGAAGATAATTGGGGGTCAACATAGAGAAATACCTAAGCTTACTCTCGGGCAAGTCTTTATCCCATCTGGTGTCATTCACTTTTAATATCAGCTCTTACCAGAAGGGCCAGGGTGAGTGGTGAGAAGAAAAAATTGACCTGTTTGTTAAACAGGAGGATTTATCTTGGTGCTTAGGATGCTCACAGATTCATAAACCTTGAGGAGATCTGCCTCTCATTTTTTCCTAATGGCTTAATACATAGAGATTGGTGGTTAAAGATAGATGATTAGATTTTAGATGCTTGCACCTGAGCTACTCTTTCTGTATGAGCAGCTGTAACTCAGGAGGGTCTAGAGCACCATGTGGATGAACAGCTTATTAAACTTCTTATTAAGCCTGCCTATGCCTCTTATGTCTTGCTGTAACCTCTCCTAATAACCAGTGTAACCTGGGTGACAGCGGTTAAGATGAACCCCAGATAAAGATGTTTTGCACCACAGCTGGGAGTTGGACCAGATGATCTTGGAGGTCTTTTCCAACCTTAATGATTCTATGATTCTAAATCAGTGAGGCTGTCTTCCATGCTGGCTACCTTCATGCTTTGACCAACCCATCTCCATGGCTGTAGCTTGGTGGGACCAGGGACATCATGGGGCTTTTGGCAGCCTACAGGGTGCTCTGCTAGGCTTCTTCTGTTTGCTGTGCAGCAGACCCAACTCTCATGGGTGCGCATGGGTGCCTAATTCCTGCTGTGACTGCTAATGAAAAAGTAATTCCTAGCCCTCTTCTTCCCCTCCCCCCCTTTTTTTCAGAGACAAAGCAAGAAGGCAGATGACTATTTCTAAGCATATCTTTGCAGTTTCTCAGTAAATGCAGGCAGCTGCTCCTGGTTCTGATTAGCACAGAGGTGTGAATTGCAAGCTCTGCTCCTGAAACCCTACCTTAACATGCCAGAAAAGTGAACAATTTCCCTGGGATACAGAAGAAAGCATTGTTTTAGCAAATGTCAATAAAGCCTAGTGGTGAGGTCGTGTCTTGGACAGGTGCATGCTTGGAAGGCCATGAAGATGCTGTTATCCCAAGACTTCTTTGTCATGCAGTAAGACCTTTACAAAGCTAGACTGTTTCAATACAAAGGATTTTCATAATGAGGTCACTGTGACTGGGAGGGTTCTGATATCACCACGGTCACAATAACTTTAATAACATGTTGCTTCACACTTAGAAGTGATGCAGACATAAATGGATTTGTTTAGTCAATGAGATAAGGTGTCCCAAAAGTATTAAGAAATGTGTATGAATATATAAATCAGATGGTTTGGACTGTAAAAGGATGTGTTACACGATGGCTTTTTGGAGCTGCCCCCAGCTGATGCTTCTACATCTGTTGCTCGTCATCTGCCAGAGCAAGGAGGCTGTGAGCTGTAAAAGGATAACAGTTTGCCTTGTAAGAATGCTTCATTGATTTTTATTAACACAGGTTGTTAACTCTACCTGCTGGTATCTGCTTAGCTCAGCCTGGGGCATTCTCTTGCAATTTCAGAGCAAGTGTTCAGAGCTGAACTTAAAGAAAGGGATAAGTAAATAAACATTACTGAGCTCCTGCTGCATGCAGTGGAGAAGATGTCTTTATAGCTTATTGTGAAGGCACCAGCATGTCAATATTTCATAAAACAAATTGAGGAAGAATTAAATGTTAATCCTTCTTTGGGAGTGTGGAGTTGGCATGATTGCAGCAATAACAACCTTTGTGCTTCAGCAGGGCTTTCTGCTAGAGCAGGTTAGTAGTTCAGCAAGTCTTTTAAAGAAACACAGTGTTTACCTAGGCTGCTGGAGGTTGCTTTGGGTTTCAGGAAGGCCAGCAGTGGTTTTAACCTTTTTATTTGCTCAAGGTCACTTTCTGATTTGGTTAAAAAAAGTGAAGTAATTGCTATTGTGATCTGAACTCCAGCTTCCTGCCTGACAGATGTCAACAGTACGTACCCTGAATTCTCCGAAGCAATTTATCACGGCGGCACTGTAACTACCTTCCCAAGAAATCACAATGATTCACAGTACCCCTAATATGCTATCTCTCTCTTTCTTAGAGCCTTTTACTGAGACCAACATGAGCAAATCCACATGCTCCACATTTCTTCCATTTTGGCACAGTGTTGTCCCTTTTCAGTTGTTTCTTCACTTCTGTCCTCTGAACTGATGCTTGTTTTTCCTATTTATAGGAGACAAACATTTTAAATTAATTGCTAGTTTGATTTGTCCAAATACAATGAAAGTTCTGCTTGGTCTCTGAATAGGACAGTAGATAAATGATTTTTAAAATGCTCCCTGAAATTGTGTTTAAGTAATAAAAAATATTCAGAGTGGGTGGTGAAGGTCTTCAGGATTAAAGTGTGGGTTATACACTTGCAAATGTGTTTACTTTTGGCAGGACTGTGTTGGCAGGGCCTAACCTGGAGCCTGTTTCTGGTACCTGGAGCTTCCTTTCACCACAAGAAACAATTCCCACTTTCAGCATTTTTCAGGCTTTTAGATCCTTTCTGGTTTGAATTGAGAGCAGACACTAAAATTGGCACCAGCAGAGCAGGAGCTGGCACAACACAGTGAGAAGCAATATCCCGTCTACCTCAGCTCTGACAGTCATTAGCTTCTTCATGCATCTCCCTTGGTCAGGCTGTTCACAAAGTCTCCAGGCAACTTCTGGAACACAGAAAGTCTTCTTTGGAGATTGCAGGAGTTGGAATTATTTATTTTGGGGTGCACAATTGCTCTTTCTGACCATATAATTTGAGAAACTAATTATCCCTTGGCTTCTCCTAGCAAGTCTAACCTTTAGCTCAGGGTCAGAAAATCCATCTTGGTGGAGGCAGGAGAAAGCCATGGGTTTTTCAAACACTTCCCGCACTCAGGATGCTCACAGCTAGTCCCATCCATACTGTACCATGCTGCTGCCCAGACATGTTCTGAAAGCTGGAGATGACAACCATTTCCTGGATCTTTCTTTCAATGATCTTTCGGATTTAGCACTAAGGCTTGTACGATATGATGTGGAAGAACCTCTGATGAAGAACCTCTTCTTAATCCTATCCAGGATGCTTGCTGATGCAGAATTGGCCCCGTATCATGTATGGTTTGTCTGGTTACTTAATGGCAAGGGCACACAGAGTGCTTAAACCATTGCTGAGAACTGGAGCTGGGTTGGCAAGAGAAGCATTTAGAGAGATCAAATGAAATGAAGACAAGCGGCAGTAACTGGTAATGAGGCAGTGAAAAGACAGGGAGCTTCATCCTTACCTTTCAAACAATGTGAGGGTAATAAATTGCTTGTTCATACTCTATCTGAAATCACCTGCATGTGAGTGAATGTGATTCTTTTAATTTTGGTGACATGCAGACGCCAAGGTTGCTGGTGCTGGCCCAGAGCACAGGCAGCAGCTTGTGTACGCAGGCAGGGCGGGCCATGGGATGAGCTACCCAGACACACCACCGAGCCAGTGGGGAGGATACTCTTGCTATTCAATTCACATATCTTGCTGAACATGCAGATGAGTTTAATTTATATTTAATCAGTCTCTGCAAACAGCAATCACTTGAGAGGTTTTCCATACAACATGCAGTGATTACCCTTATTACAGTGGTACCATTCATACTGCCAGTGCTGGGGTCTCTCAGCCCCTCCCTTTGAAATCCTTCACTTCTGGAGCTTTAAATGCTTTCTGTAGAATGCTTTGCAGGCTGGAACTTGAAAGATCAGGAGATGGCTCAGTAGCAGCCACACTTACAGTCATGTTTTCCTTGGGACTGAGCATTGGAAATGCCTCTGAGAGCCCCACTTTGTCCCTGCAGCTGGCTGGGGAGTGCAGGTGCACTAGAGGGAGGTGACCCTGCCTGTAACAAGAGACCCCCCCTCATGCCAAGTATTTATAGTTGTGGCTTTGTCTCAGGTTTTCTGGGTGTGAAATTTCAGACCTCCAGTCTTGCAGAAGATGTGATGAACTTTGACTGTTGTCTTATGTGTCAAAATCAGCCAGTTGGGGCCTATCCTTATGCCTACAGAGGATGTTTTTGGCATCTCCACTGGAGCAGCACATTGCTGGCAGATCAGATTTGATAGCTTCAGGGCAGGGGCTGAGGCAGAAACAAGAATTTTTGCAAAACTAACTTATGATGTAAAAAAAGAAGAGCAGGCACATTTGAACAACTTCAGCTGGTTCTTTTCCATTAGAGCTTTCTCTATCTGTCCATGCTTGTATTTTAGCTGAAACCTAGGAGTACTCCACCATCAGCAAGCAATCAAGGGAGCACTTCTGGATGCTTGAAGAGGTTCTTGGTCCTGTCTCTGTGCCAGCCAGAGGACACTGAAAATGTGCTTGCCCGCACCATCAGCATCATGCTACAGGCTGCTGACCTGTGGTTATGCTGTTGCACTGAATTTGTCTCTGTAGTGACATGTTTGGTTGGCCTGTGATTATCTTGGCTTTCTGTCATTATAAGGAGAACTATTTTTGACAGCTTATTCTAAAGCCAGCTCATTATGGACAAGTAGCAATCTAGACAGAAATTGGGGTTAAAAGACATTTATTACGGCATGACATCTTCACTCTGATACTTCCATGGTGTTATAATAGTGTAGGTGCTGGTGGCGGTTCCAGGGGATTTATTGTCTTGCCTTTCGGGCAAGCAGTGATGGGGCAGCACCTTTATTAATTATAAATGGTGTTGTAGATACAATGAAGTGGTCATTCCTTTTCAGCCAGTGACAAGAGGGACAGATGGCAATGGAATCACCAGCTTTCAGCCATTCATTGCTGATCCTTGACCAAACCTTGCATCTATAAAAGTTCCTTAATTGTATCTCCTCCCTTTCCCTCCCCATCCCCTTCTTCCCTTCCGAATCTCCCCTATCCTTAGCAGTTGTCATGAAAGCATACCAGCTCCTGAACAGACAGCCTCCTTTCTGAGCAAAGACTAAGAATGGAAACTTTTAGTACAGAATGTGCTGTTTCAGAAAGTTGCAAAAAAAGTACAAGTTGGGAGACTGATGTGTTGCATTCAGCAGCCTCAATGCTAGCAGCAGCGATCAACATCTGCTGTAATTACTTTCTTTAGAACTTTACAAATGTGCTGATAATTTTGGTGGAAAGAAGAATAAATGGGAAAAGATCTGGAAGATATTCTTTTTTACTCTGGAAGATACTCAATTTTTTAATTAAAATGTTTTTGATTTAAAAAAAAAACTCTTAAAGAAGCAATTAAAACAAGATGGTATTACTCAATACTTACATGGAAAAGCCTTGCCAGGATTAACTAGCTTTCACCAAATAAATTACTGCCCTTGGATTTGCATTAGCAAATACTTTCTATAGATGTTAATCAGGAGGAAGTTTGTATTGAGTAGGTGAGATCGAAGCAGGAAAAGCAGCCTGCAGGGTCATGTGCAGAGTACCTAACTGGGGGAAAGCATTGTGTCTAACTGAAACCACTTCCTGCTGTGAGTTTTGATCTCCAGGAGACCAATGTTGGAAAGAGGTTTTAGGTGGAGCCATGTCTGAATTTTATTCCGACTACAGAAAGCTTTATTTTTTCACTATTTGTATTTCAGTAATTAAATTTGAGGCCTTGGCCAGACTCCATTTAAACAAAGCAAAGAGCCAGGGTGCAAAATGCTGTGCTGTATGATGACCTAATCCAAATCCCACCAAGTCTGGGAATGTTTCCACCAACTCCCCAGGAGCTGGATTGGACCCACACAGTCGTTTCTGCCCCTTGCCAGTGCCTGATCTCCCAGCAGCTGGCACCTGAAACCTGCTGGTGGGCACAGCTGAAGGATGGACGTCTGGGCACTGTTGTTCTCTGCTGAATGGACAGCACTAAAATAACATGTGAGCTAAATAGGCTTCGGCAGACCTGGAGCAGTGGTCATGTTTGTGGGCTCGTCTTATGGTGGGGAAAATGCAGTTTGGTCTGAGTCTGAATGTGGCACGTTTTTCCTCTTTTAAAGTTTGTTTTCTTCCTTCAGTCAGTGAAGATTTCTCAATGGTTTCATAGTCACTGCTTTGGCACTGTGCTTCTCCTCACCAAAGGCTGCTGGACAGAGAAGATGTGTGTTAGTGATGATGCCAGTGAATTTTAACTCCTGAATAGTTTTGGTGGCTGAAACACAAAACATGTGGTTTCATTGGGGACAGGGACTGCAGTGGTCTGAATATGAACACTGTTGGCAAAGACCTGAGTGGTATAGAGCTGGTATCTCCTCCCAGCAGTGCATTTCTTTGATTACTCACTCGTTCCTATGATAAATACATAGGAATTTCTATAATACATTTGATTCATTCCTATAATGACTTCAAGCTTCTTCCTAAGCCATTCATTAAAATGCTCTTCACTTACATAATATAAAAGGTCAACTAGAGTGTACAAGTGTACAGTGTCTTTTTTTTTTTTTTTTACTATTGGATCACAAATTTTGTAAACGTTTCATGCATCAGTTGTTTTTCAGTGGTAATCCATGCATAGATAATTGCTCATACCAAAAGTTGTGATGGTTCCAGGAGTAAGGAACAGTATCTGAGCCACCAGGCTGTTGTCCAAATGCTTACAATTAATAAATAATGTGAATCCATGAAACGGAGTGTGATACATAGTGTTGTCTGGGGAAAAATACTAATTTTTTAGAATTTAAATGAGGGAACCAGAACTGCTATTTTTGCAAAACAGGTCTAGGGAAAGCATTACAGGCCTGTTCCAAGCACAAGGTAGAGGAGATACTCATAGGGGCACAGTGGGAGCTTTGAGGCTTGCACTGTTTCTCCCAGCAGGCTACCCACTGTGATCTGGGTCCACATGGATGAAAACTACTTACCTGCATCAATTGTTTCCTTTAAAGCTTTAATTTAGTTACCTCTACAAGCAACTTTGGGGACAATCATTATCTTCATACTTATCTCCTCCAGCCAGATGGTTTGCAGCACATGGTGGACACTGAGCACCAGCAGCTGTGTGGAATGGTCTACAGTGAAAGGGAGAGCTGTGGATTAGCCAAGGGAGCATCTGCTCTTCAGGACATGCGAATGTGGCTTAGCTGAACAGCGCAGCTCTCGTGGTATGAAGCCTTGGTGTCAGCAGAGACAGGATTAAAATCTGTGGTCAACATGCTCTTTCCAGAAGGACCCAGGCCCATCTGAGCTCAGGGAAACAGGCCCTGAATCTCTGGTAGGTCTAATAGAAGTGGTTCTGAGTCTTTAAGCAAGTGCCATGGAAAAACACATGGCATGTTCTGTCCCTTCGCTTTGAGATCTGCATGTGGTGCCCACCAACCTCACCAGTCCTGATTTGACTTCCACCACTTCCAGAGGAGAAGTGAAATTCATCTCTTTGTCATACTAATGAGTCCTGTGCATCTGTTTCACTCCTGAAGCGTTGATCCTGGCTCTGAACAGCCACAGCATCTATTCAGCCAGGAGCTCTTTCTGTAATAACAGGCTTTAAAATATGTAAATCTATTTTCAAAGCAAAATATAAACCTCGAATGTTCATGTATCCCTCAGAAGGAAGAAGGGGTCTCTGTCCTAATATTTTATGCAAATCTAGCTTTTGCTGTTGTACTTGGGCATGAATAAATATCAATGACTGCTTTAAAATGAGGAAAAAAAGAAACTTCATCCTTCATCAAAAGAAAAAACAACTTTATTTCTATTGCATAAATAATGGTAAAATTAAAATCTTTTTATACAGAGTATATATTTACAGTAGTGTTTGGTTAGAGGAAACAGCCGATACATATGGCATTCGGTTTTCCTTTTATACACATCTTTATACACTTGGGTAACTTGCAATAACATAGGATTTATTTAAGTTGCATGCCAAGTTAATTTATATTAATATTTACAGTGTTTTGTACAAAGTATTTTTTTTTTTTACTATTATGTTGCTGACTTTGTGAGTTGTTGTCTTTAATTAAAATGCCATGTCTTCTGTTAACAAGCAAAAATGGTCAATTTTTAACAATGAATAGTAAATGGCTTGAAAACAGTTGGAGATGAAATGATGACAAAAATGAGATGGGTGCATTAGTGAAGAACTTAATTCCTACAGATGAATCAGGACGCATTGGTTACTTAGATCCTAGCACGGATTAAATGGTAACAGGCTGGATTCTGTTTTTTTTTTTTTCCAGCTTAAGCCAATTAACTCCAATGAGTTACTTCTTATTTACTCCGGAGTCCGAGAGGAACTTCAGCTTTCTTCCTCCCGCCACCCCAATTAAAATCTGAGAGAACACGAGCTGCTGCATGAAGCTGAAATAACTTTGGCTCCTCTGACAGAGATGGTGAGAAATGTCATGCCACTCTTGAATAGCTGCAATATGAAAATATGTGCACTTTTTTGAAGATTGCTGTCAAATGGCAACCCCAGGGGCCTGATGCTGCAAACACATCGGCAGCATGGTTTGAGTGTGGTGGGACTGCTCACAGGAGAGACAACATGCCTGAGTGTTGGCAAGACTGGAAGAGTAGCTACTAGAGCAAGCTCGACAGCTTTATATGGGATGGTCAGATGTCTACTTGTTGGCCAATGCAAGCTGATAAAGGAAAGTTGCGTTATGGAACTCACCTAAAGTGATGAGTGGGTTTGAAGATGCTTATTCATGATGCTGGCAAATATTGGCCATGAACAGCTGTAGAAAAATAATTGTATGGAAAATGGAAATTTCATTTAGTAATAGTCTTCAAGGCTACAAAG
Organism: Netta rufina; assembly: GCF_964035555.1. Taxonomy (NCBI): domain Eukaryota; kingdom Metazoa; phylum Chordata; class Aves; order Anseriformes; family Anatidae; genus Netta; species Netta rufina. The sequence continues at coordinate 1,830,948 of NC_140145.1, read as the reverse complement.
TATTTTGTTCTGTCTTGACAGAAAATAATAAAAAATTAAAAAAATATTTTCATGGTCGAATTGCCAAGAACTGATCACTAGATTCAGAGGAATTCCTTTTTCTCCCTTTTCCCCTCTTCTCATCCATTTTGGGGCTGAAATTCTTTTCTAGTGAAGATGCCAAACTGAGGAATTTTTCAGACTTTTGCCACTGGAACAAAAGTCTGAAAAACTTCAGACTCCACTTCATAGAGCTGCCTAAAACATGCTACTTGAACTGGAGAAAAACAAGATTCGTTTCTGATAATAACCAACAACACAGAGAGATTAAAATGTTTTGAGCCTTTTGTTTTTCTGTATTAAATTCCTTAGTTCCTGGGAAAGTAATAGGTTTTAAGTGATGCCAGGGAAATATAATTGCACTGTCAGAACTCAGTACAGTAAAATAATAGATTGAAAACCAGCAAGTTCTGTACATCTCCATCTGTGGAATGTAAGCATGATTCAGAGCCAAGAAAAAAAAAAAAAAAAGATACTTTATCAGATTCTCATTTTAGAAGAGTTGGTTTTTCTTCTTTCAAATAGTCATCCATAAAGCAGAAACTAAATAATTTATTACACGGGTGGATAAAATAGGGAACTTCATTCTTAGTGATCTTAATGTATTCCTCCTACTGCTTCTCTCTTTGCAGATCTAAGTCTGACTCGGGACTGTGAAACTTTTGCTTTTGTGCAATGACAGCCCTTGGCAGTGCGACTTGCTCTGGGCACGTGCACGCTACGTGCAGGGAAAGAGAGTCTTTCATGGATAAAAGCTGAAAAGTACCGGGCACCTCACAAAGCAATGTGTCATCTCGAGCAGAGCCAGCACTGGACCTTGGATAGCCTTGCATTGTCCTCTGGGTGTCCCAGGAGATGCTTTGGTCTTTTGGAGCAGGCAGAAAGATGCAGTACGTTCTTTCCATGGAATAAACTGTTTGCCAGTAGGTACTTTGCTCATGCAAGTCTGTCAAAAAGACTTCATCCATCTCAAGTAGCATCTTTAGGAATGCTTCCTACCTGTTCTTGATTTACTTCCTCACTATTCTATTACTTATGGGAGAAAGACTGGCCTCAGCTTAAAACAGTGCATATATCTTATATATCTTCTTTTCTTTTTTTTTTCCCCCGAGTTCATGGAAATCTTTAACGTAAAGCAAGTAACATCCAGCTCTAACAGTTCATCATATCCAAAGTGAGTGCCCAGTAACCACCAAATAGCATGTATGAAGTCTCTCAGCAGGTGATAACCCCAATATCCAGCTCTAGTTCACCTGGGAGCGGGGGCATGTAGCCAGGACTCCTATACCTGCTCACAGGTGACCCCTGTCCTGGGGAGGTCCATGAGTACCTCCACCAGAATGGGGTGTCCTCTAACAGTTACCAGCACATTTATAGGTACCCATCAAACTGAAAAATTAATTACTTCTTTCTTTTCAAGACTTTTCGTCCTTTGTCATCTCTATATGACCTCTACCAGCATGAGGACCAAATGCCCCCTAAAAGAGTGTTTCCAGTTGCCCACACTGCTTGTGGTTTTTAGTTCTCTATACTACTGCCAATACTGCACCTGATTATTAAAGCCTTCTCAGCGGTGGAGCCAGGCCCCAGTGAGGCCCTGAGGTGGTGCAGCCTGTTGTGGGCAAGTGCCTGCCCCTGAGGTCCAGCACCACGCTGCTCTTGGCCTGCACAGTAACGCCTCAGCTGAGGCCTTTGTGGCTGACCTGATGGTATGGCTTCAGATCTGACAGGCAATCCATGCTCCCAAAGCAGCTTTTTGCTGGAATTCATTTCTCTGTGGCCTCTGAAGTGTCACATGCTTGCTGCTCCCTCGTTGGCTTCTCCAGGTGCAAATGCCTTGTGGTGCTTGAAAATCAGGCTGTGCCTTCAAAGTTAAAGCCACAAATGGTTCTCAGCAAAGCAGCCCTGCGCTGTGCCGGAGCAATAAGCCAAATCCTTCCCATCAGGACTGGTCCCTCCTTGATGGATGTGCCCAACAAGCCCAAAACAGCCTGTGTTGAGCAGCACGTACACTGCCTTAATTTTATTTGCTCCCAAGCCAAACCAAACTAAAGCCTCTCTCAAGCTAAAATAATCACGGCCACCTTAAATCTTTCCCTCTGTGCCAATCTGTTTAATTGCACACCTTATTTTTATATTTTGTGACTAAGCCAACAGAGTCGTCTTCAGGGTGCTCAGAATTTGCTGATAATTTGCTAATCCATGAGCTGAACGGCTGTCCTGGGCTGCTGGGAGTCATTTGTCCAGCCTTGGTGTGGCTGGGAGCATGTTTGCAATTGCTGTGTGTCGCTCCAACTTGTGGCACACATGTCACGAACAGCGAGGGTTGCCATAGCAATATCCTTTTCATACAGAATTGCAGTGCTGAAAAGACACTTAAATTCTCATGTAACTGGCAAGAGCATAAGTTTAGTGCTTTTTCTGACAGCTCTACCTAGCCCTGCTGCAGTCTGGGTATTTTTTAAAGTATGTTAATTAGCACTTAAATAGTGTTGTTTTTTTTTTTTTTTTTTTTTTTTTTAAGTATGGGATGTGTTTTTATTTTTATTTTTATTTCTTTGATTCTTCTACTTTCTTCCCCCTAAACCTTTGCCATCAGGTTCCAATTGAAATTTTACTGCTCTATTTTTACCTACTCTCTGTAAAAGCAATAAAAAGCCCCTTTTTCCATCTCTTATGTAGAAGAATTAAAAAAAAAAAAAAAAAAAGGAAGATAAATGGCTGTTACATAAATGGAGCCAGGGAGGGAGGGAGGTAGGAGACAGAGGTCCAGTGCTGCTGGCCAGGAAGGATGGGAAGGTGTAACTAGAAAGGTGGCTGGAGGTTGCTGGGAGTGAAACAGCTTGGCCTGATCCATCCTGCATTGCCACTCACTACCAGAAGAGCCTGACAGATTAAAGAAGGGATATCTTCAAGATGCCTTTAGATGAAGAAAGGCTGCTCTAGGAAGGAAGAGGAGACCTCTGGCAAGACATGGCACTGATTCATAATGGATAAATTGGGTTCCCCACAGAAAAAGCAAAACCAAAAAATCCCCAAATCCCGTACCCAGTAAAATCAGTGGGGAGTTTTGCAATGAACTCTACTGACCCCAGGCTATGGCTTTTACCAATATATTCATTATAGGTTTGGTTTTACAAATGGACCTTCAAGACGAAGAATTGTGCTGAACAATGACTGTATTTACAAAGTTTTTTTTTTTTTTTTATGGAACATGCATGTAGAAATTATGGCGCCTCTAGAAAGCTTGGAGGAATGGAAAAGATTATCTTGTCTGTAAGGTAGCTGTTATAATTGGAGTCTGCCTGGTGTTAGCTGTTGGATGAGTGAGAAGAACGTGGAGAAAAGCCTGGTGTATGTTTTACTTGTCTTTCTGTGCTAAGTGAAGAGGCAATGCTCTGCCCCATGGAGCTGCTGTGCTGAGTGGGGCTGGTGGGTCAGTGCCCACCAATGCTCCATCTCCGTCTACTCTGCTTCCCACATCCACTCCAGCACCATCCCAGGAAAAAAAAAATCTTAATAAGTACCACTCGGTGGCAAGTAACATTTACACTTTTTTCTGCTGCCCCCACCAATTCATGTGCCCCTGAGACCTAAAAATGTGGATAACAGTTCCCTCAAAAAGATCTCCAAGCTCATTATCTGCAATATCCAGCACAGTGAGTGTTGGGAGCACCCCTGATTTTCCCCAGCAGAGTGAAACCTTTGCTTGAGCTTGTCTATGATTTTCTGCTGTTGGTTTGAAGTCTGCACCTGCCCTATAGGAAACACAAATCCCTCTATCTTCTAGGAGATGTAAAAATTTTAGCAGAATGTTTTGTGGTTGACCTCTATTAGTCACAGCAGAACAGAAATACAGAAGTGTGTGTTTGTGGAAGGCAGAAAAACAACTCAGCTGCTTTGGAAATGACAGCTGTCATCTTCAGATATGGAGGGGGGCACCAGGAAAATGGCAACATGGAAGTGGGCAACTACAACACACACCTAAAGACAAAATCCTAAGCAGTTTAAAAGGCTAGTGGGAGACAGAAAAATGAGAAACACATTTTCAAATTAGGCTACAAAAAAGAAACACAGGTTAAATATTATCAATTGAATTTGTAACCAAAAAAAAAAAAAAAAAAAGACAAAAAAAAGACCTGAAACAAGTCTTTGAGATGGATCCAGGCTGAAGCCAATAACTGCTGTGTAGGACAAGGGAAGCTCATGGTTCACAATCCCTCTGGGAGCCATCCTGCCCCCCTCTCATGACACAGGAAACAGTCATCTACGTTCCAGGAGCAGGATCTCACTGTTCCTTGGTGTTTCTGGAGCTTGCCAAGCTGGCAGCATGAAGCCACCGCGAATGCTTCCCGCACTGGCTCCGCATGTGCTGGCCACAAATATCTCCCACGAGGTCAAGGAAACCAGATCTCTCCCAGGGGTGACACACAGATGCACAGTTCATCTGAAGCTAAGTGCAAGGATTTGTATCATGTTTAAAAGGAGAAACACTTTCCGATGTAATCCTGGCTCCAGGAGTGTGCAGTCCCTGCACTTTCCGCGGGATGTGTTGTGTCTCTTGTTTGCATCACTCCATCTTCTCTTTGCTGCACGTTAAAATCTCTTCCAGGAAAAATAACTAACACTTGCGGGATCTGAAAGTCTGACACACCACATAACATATGGCGGTATGCTCAAGTTTGATTCCTTCTTCTCTTGCTGCAGCCTGCTTTCCAGCTCATCCTCTCTTGAGCCCATCCATGGGATGGGTGGAGCGGTGGCAGCGGTGGTGGGATGGCTCCAGTGAGGGTCTGGAGCAGCTGGTTGGTCAAACCCCACATCACCACACAGGTGAGTATGTAATGTCTCTCATGAGAAGGTGTCTGACATGGAGGATTCACTGCAGATTACAACGACGGCAAATGAAATTAAATAAAAATTGGGCAGATGAGTAGCAGGAAGAAAAGCTGAGAAAGAGCTTTCCTTATGGTTTTGGTCTCAGATAAGGTTGTTGAATACCAATATAGTGAGAGGGCGAGACTTCTGGAAAGAAAATGTTGTTGAATACGCAGGTGGGACCAAAGAGAAGGCTGGTGCTGGTGGTTGCAGGGTTGGCTGGAAGACTGCACAAATCTCAGGAATGCCCATGTGTGAAAGCGGGTGGTGGTTCTTAAACCCTGATTTGCGGTGGGAAAAAATGTCAGACAGACTCATGCTACCCCACAGTCTGGTGTCAAAGGCGGTATTGTGAAGCAAAAATAGACATTTTGTATGACGCTGGCAATTTCTCCTCTTTTTACTTTGAAAATACTGTACAAGGATGCTCTAGCTCCCCTCTAATGCCGTAAACTCAAAGGCATGGTCATAAGGGAAAAACAAAGTGAAGCTGAAGTACATGAAATAAAATGAACAAGACTTGCTTGTGGCAATGCTACGATCAACTTCCTGGGAATGTGGGCCCGGCGGAGAGCTATGCAAAATAGTCAGTTGGCCCCTAGGTTAAAAGACAGCCCTGCTGCAATGAGTCACGAGGCTGTGCCTCCTTGAAACTGCAAAACAGACCGCTGGATGAAAGTGTCTTCCAAGTTACCATTGCTGTTTTGAAGCAATAATTCAGGACTCCTGTATATTTTTTTTATTGCATTAGGAAACAAAACCTTTAAAGCATTAAGACAGCCCTTTTATGTCCCTGCCAAAAGGATGTAGTTGATTCACAAGACACGTTACGCTGCTGGCCCCAGGCTCCTTGTCGAATGGTGCGTTATCTGCCTGCCTCTGTCTCTTTGCCGTGTGAGAGTCGGTTCAGGGGAAGCTCACCCGGTGGCATGCGCATGCATGGTCAGTTTGGTTCACAGTGTCATGGCGAGAGGCTACTCCATGCCGCTCCGCAGGATCTGGTTGGCCGCAATCAACATCACACTTATAATAAAGGCCATGGCAAATGCGCAGATAAGGCTCTTCCGTACACAGGTCTGTCTGTTCTGCTTCTGGGCGTGCACTGCAGGAAAGACAAGAGAAAGATCATAGCATCATAGAATCACAGGATGGCTTGGGTTGGAAGGGGACTTAAAGACCATCTAGTTCCTACCTCCTGCCATCCCGGGGGTTACTCGATGAGTTCCTCGGCCAAAGAAACATTTTTACTTTCCACTGGGATCGACTGAGCTCGGAAATCCTCCTTCTCCTCAATGTACACCCAACTTTGGCTGAACCCTCTAGCTCATACTTCAAAGATTCCCTGTGCTGGTCAAGCACTACCTCTCCTTGGAGACCATTGGGGTGAATATAGCTGGGACATTTCCAAATAATCATCCTTACCTTTCATTACTTCCATACCAATTTTCCTATTAGACTGCCCTCTTGTACTGCGGGAATCCCTTTCTCACTCACATTGGCTTTGAAAACCTTCAAATGCCTGAAGATTTAAGTGTTTCAGTTGATCTGGGTAGGGTAGGGTTGTGCTTTTTTTTTTAAGTTCTTTATGAAGTTCTCTATGCATTTCTTTTATTAGAAATATTGGTCTTCTGTGAATCCCCTTAGTCACGTCCAGGTTTTTCCAATTATAAGTCAAATGGGAGCAAGCAGAGATTCAAGATGTGCTCCCAGACAATGCTTAAAAAACACTGTGATCATTCCCATGAGCATGCATAGTACCTTAGGATTTTTTTTGAACTGTCTTTAGGTTTTTCTGTGCCTAAGCAAAATCAGACTTACTAAGAACCTTTTTAAATGAATGCTTGCAGAACAATTGTCAAAAGAGGTGAGAGCAAACTGCAACAGTTAATATGCAGACAAATGGGATTTTTAGCATTTGACATATTTTATGTAACTATATTTTTAAGTTCAGCAACAAGTATACATGTTGTGGTCTGCTAAAGCCAGTTCTTGTCTCTGCCTCAGTCTCCTAAGAATACCAGAACAACACACGGTACAGGGGTTCCACAAAGATTAACATTTGAAAAGGCTCTGAAGGTTCTGCAAGATGGATACAGAAAGTCATAAGATCCTCACACACATATATGGGTAGTACACACATATAAGGTCTTTTTTAGGTACGAGAAGGGATTTACCCACCTTCCTTTTCCCATAGATGCTTGTACTGGTGATGATGGGAGACTTTCAGATGGTTTGACAACAAGCTCAGAATTACAATAAAACCAAAATGTGACCAGAAAAAGGCTCTGAGTGCCCAAGCTGTGAAAAGGCCAGGAGAATGTTTCGAGCACAAAGAAATAAAACCTTATTTTGATCCAGGCTTGAACCTCATCACACGGAGACAGGGGAGCACTGGATGCTGCATTTTGAACACTTGTTTCATCCCTCCTTGCCTCCTCTGGCCAGGATTTAGCAGTGTCTGTGTCCTAATCCCAGCTCCCATGCGGTCCCTGAGCACCAGCTCAGTGCCGGAGGCACAAGAAGCCCTCGTTAGGCAGCACTTTGAGTCAAAATGCCGAGGGCAGGGAAATGTTGCACAACCATTGCTCCAAGGGACTCACTATATTCTGCTCAGATAATGAAATCCCCCTTACGGCAGCCTCCTAAATTACTTGCTTTCTGCTTGTATGGCTCTACTCCTTGATTCTTTCGTTTGCTTTTATAATGCACACAGAATCAATACTGTAGTTCCCTGGTTTTGTGCATGATGGCCCAGCACTTTGAAAAGCTTGTTAAATAACAGCTTTGGTTATTCTGTCTTTATTTTTCTGTTATTTATGCACTTTGAAAACTCCCCCAGCCAGCAAACAAAACAGTGGCATAAGCCCTCATGGTCAGTGTTGCTGTTCAACATAGGGCTCTGATGCCAGTTATTATGACTGGGAGAACAGTTGAAGACTGGCCATGACTTTCTGCAATGGCATTTTCCTACTCAATGGAAAAGAGTAAAGCATGTTCAGTATTTCTTGCAGAATTGCTCCTGAAGCAATTTCAGTCTTCTGCTATACTATCAAGTCAAAATAGAGCTTAAAGATAGTAGGATCCAGGTAAGCCATCAATATTGTTCTTTACCTACTGAGAAGCTGAAGTTGTCTTTTTTTTTTTTTTTAAATTGTTAACACAATTTTGTGCTGCCCTAGAATTGTCTATGAATTGTTCTCCTAAATATGAAAACCTTCTTGCCCTCCCTATAGATGATGAGGATTTGCTCTCAATTTCTTCAGATTCATACATCCTTTGATCATGGCATCTATTCTTTTTCCTGCTGGTTTCCATAGTGGGCATTGTCACAGGTCTGGATTATTGATGTGTTTTGCATTTTGTTGCCAATAGGAGTTTTTAATACCCAAGGGACATGCAGGCGTTTGGAGATGAGTTGTTTCCTTGAATGTGGTCAGAGCCAGAAGCTTCTTCTGAGGTGCCCCATTCAATGTAAAGGAAATCTCAAGAATCAAAGGCACATCAAGGCTCATCCTTCATCTTCTCAACATGCAGAGGGTATGCTGGTGGTGAAGACTTGGCCAAGGGGTGGCAAAGACAGCTTACCATCTGTAACTTCTCCACCTGGAAATAGGCTCAATGGGCACACTAGCTGTGACTGCCAGGCTGGTTATGATGCCCACAGTGGGGCTGAGATGCTCAGGGTGAGCATTGAGAACCCTCTCCTCTGCAGATTTAAGCTTGATAATGTGATCAGCTACAGTGTATTTATAGTGACTTTTGTCATTACTCTGCCAAAGTTGAGTTAGCTGAGGAGTGGATGCTCCTAATGCTTATCCGGGGAGAGCGGGGAGGGGATCTGTGGCAGCTCTTGCACATCCTGTTAATTTGAATGTCGGGGCTGAGGATAAAATACCCACGGCTGGCAGCACAGGTCACTGTAACTATCCAGCACTCTTGTTTGCCAAGAGCTTAATGTCATGAGCATTTGGATAAAGGGACCTGCCAGATGAATGATTTTTGTACTACAGATTTTTGTTAGTGTGATGTCATTGTAAAAGGTTGTCCTTTCCTTGTGTCTTTTCCCATAAAAACATGCACTCTTCTTGGCTCTGAGCTTTGTTGTCCTGCCCTAAGCATTAATAAAAATAGTGAGAAGGGCTGAAGATATAACTCTGCCTCCCTTCTGGTTGTGTTCTTTATTGTCAAGGCTGGTGTGGGCTGCTTGTACTGAGGAGCTGGGCATTTTCATTGCTTTGCTCTTCATCAAGTAGAAGGCTAACAAAACTCCCTTGAAATGTGTAGGAGGGAAAGTTGTAATGTGAGCCTAGATCTGACGTCTTGCAAATGACTCTCATGTTCAGAGTGAGCTGAACAAAATCCTAGACTTGTCTCTGACTATAATACAAATTTTGTACTTGGTTTAAAATGTGCGTGTGGTTGTCTGTGTGTATGCGTATGAGAGAGAGAAATAACTTACATCATCGGTGTTGATATACAATAAATATTATGAAGTTTAGTTGCGAAGGCCTTTCTATGACAAGAAGCCAATATGGCAAAATTTTGACACTTACAGAAATTTGCATTTGTACTTTTCTTGATAGTAATGTTTCCTGTCCGTGGAGGAAGGTCTTAGTGATCCTTTTTGATGGCAAGAACATGCCTTGTATGACAGTGGGTGGAGATTCCCCATTGCAGCAACATACTGAAAATATCTGCTGTCTCTCCTCCCATAGGATTCATTCCCAAATCTCAGTGAAAACCACCAGGGCTCAACTTGGCTTCATTCCTACCCATAATTAAAGGCACTTCAGAGGGGTGGATGAAATGTACATTAAAAATAGATGTGAACCTCTAAGCTATTCCCTTTAGGCTACCTTTACAGTTGAAAGAAATAGGTGTTTTTTACAGTGCAGTTCACCTCATCCCTGTGTAGTGCTTCAAATAAATTAGAGGAATTGTATCCATAAAGTATCTTTTTCTCTCCACTAATTAAGTGAGTGAAGGGTGATGAACTTACATAGAGACCCTTCTTAATACAAGGCTGAGATGCTGCCCAGCCTTCATGACAGCTCTCCCTTGGTGCCATCAGTCTATGCCATGAGGCCCTTTCATTCCTGCTTCTGAGTCCTGTGGGGAATTTTGTGTTTGGGAAATGGGAATGCTTACAGCAGCTGTGTCGCCTCTGGCACAAGTAGGTACTTCAAGTAATGGCATGTCCAGCCTTGAGAGCTGCGGGGACATAACCTACTCTCAGTCTGCCGTTCCTGGGAGAAATGCTCATGTCAGAGCTGCTGTGGACCAGAACCATTCCCTTCTCCTGGGACCTGGAGCAAAACTTAGCATCTTGGTTGACAGTGTTTCGTTGATCTTTATTCTCTGGTGGATTTGTATGTGTGTGTGTATTCCTAACAACATCTAAAAAAGGGTCTGTTTTGCTTCTAGGTTCTGCCTAGCACCAGCAATGCCAACATCCCACGAGGAAAGCTGTTCTTGCTGTACTTTTGGAAGCTGGGACTTCCAAAATGAGAAGCTGAGCATTTCGGTTTTCGGACCCATTTTTTGTTGCGACTTGGATAGTTCACCCAAGTACCGATGCTGAAAGAAGCCTGCATGCCTCTTGCAGCAGTGACAGCTGGCGCATGTCTCCACTGAATCAGCAGGTCAGTGGGGACTAACAACTCCATTCATGTAAGTAAGCATCCCTTCCTCCCTGCCGCTCTTTGTGAGGAAAAAAAAAATGTTGCTTGGCTTGGTTTGAAGAGTGTCGCTGCTTACCTCCCTCCTGCAGACTTTTTAAAATTCAGCCGTGCTCTTCTACATCTTTTCTGCAGTATTTAGCACAGGATGACTGTGCTGGATACAGTGTCTGAATCCCATTAATTAGCCAGGCTAAGAATTGCACTAATATGCCTATCATTTGCTTTATTTTGATGCTTCATTATCTCCACCTAGTGCCCTTTCAGAGGCTACTTGACCCCTCGGAATATCAGGATTTCCCACAAATGGACGATGTAATGTGGCATTTCAGTGGATGGGAAAGCACCAGGGTGATGTGCAGAACCCTTAAGTTTCTCTGTATGTATCTCACTGGACTTTTTGCACTTGAGATGATTTTTAGGTTTGGTTGTTACAACCAGCAACAATTTGGAGCACCATGAGTTCCTCTGGCCTAGAAGCTGATTTATTTGCCAGGAGTCTGTGGATATCTGTACTGTGAATGAATGCATGGTTTGGGCTTTGTAATATTGTCTGCTGTGCTGCTACACTGAGGGGAAAAATAGACCAGGTTGGTTATGTTCGACACAAATATTCTTTTTCATTTCCTAAGAGGCACTGAAGCTGGCCTGTGAATTTCAATTTATTGCTGGCTCCAAAGTGAAACAGCCCAAGTACCACCCTGTGGCTCTGCAAACCATCAGATATAAAAGTTGCTTTGGGCATACTCCAAGTTTAGGGGACAAATGAGAAAGAAAGGGTTTTGGTATTGGCTCAAAAGCTGTGTGAACTAGTAGACTGAGCATTGATCTCAAAGCTGAGAAGTCCTGAAGTAACTCCGCACTAACTCTGTGCAACTTTGCCCATTGCATATTGTGGACCAGGCTGAGTTTTACAAAGGAAGAAGAAAGAAAATAATAGTACAGAAACTTTCTCCCTCACCTTCAAACTCTGTTTGACAGTTGCCAGAGTTTTCATTTAAACTCTCCTCTTCATTGATAATGATGTTCTCAATGTCCTTCATCGTTAAGTGGTCCCGGAAGGCGTGGTAGAGGATGTGTTTCAGCTCTTCTAGTGTTATCCTCTGCATGTCGAACTGTGGGAAGAGAACCGAGTTAGACACGGCCAGCAGGAACAAGCGTGGTACTGGGAGGAAGAGAGGCATGTGGGCACATTGCAGTTCCCTACTTGTGGTTTTTTCAACCTCATTTCAACACCTCAATATAACTTTGCAAATTTTGCTCTTTTGGGTTCATTTAACACTAACAGTGTGAATACTTCAACTGGATGTAGCTAGAGCTCTTGCAGCTTACTTATTGCTGGTAGAGCTGTAGGGAAGCAAGGGGTTGTTTTCCAGGCTGGAAATATAGCAATCCAGCATCAGCCCTGGCAATCCTGGAAGAGGTAAAGCCCTCAGAAATTCCCCTGGCACCTCCAGCACCTTGCCGTGAGCCACAACCTTCTCTCTGCCCTGTTTTTCCTCCTGACTGCAGTGTGGAGAGCACAAGCAGAGAACATTTTCCTTGCAGAAATGTAGATCCAGTAGGTAAATGCTGTTTCCGCATATACCAGATGAATGCTTTAAAACCAGACCATTCCTGCAGAATATGTAGAAATGAATTTTGCAGCAGAGGAACTTTGCACAGGTGTAAGTTTCATGGTATTAACATCTGCTAATGGTACACAAGAGAGGGGGTTCCCAATGTCTGACTGGCAGCCCAAGGGAGGAGACCAGCCTCTCCGAGCCATCAGTGCAGGCACTGAAGAAGGATTGAAGTGCTCTGAGCCCTCCCACATCTCCTCCTGTGCTGCTGCTGATAGGCAGGTGGTGTGCCTGCATCTCAGCATGTGAGCAGCACCTTGACATCTCAGCATTTACAACCCCAGACACAGGTTTGCCAGCACCAAACAGTGAGCACCGGGGCTTGTACACCCTTATCCAAGCTGCCTACCTTCAAGAAACCTCAGAAAAAACAAACAACCCTGGCTTAACACTGTGGTGTTAACACTGAGGAAAGGCGATGCAAACTTGTGCCCACTTCTGCAATTGAGAGTATGGTGATAATGAATGATCAGATCATATAGCTGGCATTTCAGAAACAGTACAGCGTAAATCCCCAATCCTTTTCCCCAAGGTTGATAAGGACAGGACAAACCTTATCAGCTCTGAGCCGCCTGGTGTGTTATCTAAGGTTGTCTTCCCTGACCACTGCTCCACACCTCATTGCACAGATACAAAATTATTAATTCTCAAAGTGATTAACTGGGGGAAATAAGTGCACTGTGATTAAACCTGGACCTCAAAGTATTTATGTGTTTCTGTGTGCATATAAGCAGATCTGCATGCATCCATATGCATTAATCTATCTAAGAAACACTGATTTTTACAGTTCTATTTATTTATTTCATGCAATGATTTAAAACTTGGTGCAGTAAATCTACAGAAAAGTGAATAGCAGGGGTACAGTAGACAGACAGTTCCTGTTTTTTGCCCCAGATGAGTTCTCTGAAACCCTGATTTGGTTGGTATGCTTGTTTTGTTGCTTTCCTTGTTCCTCAGGGATTCGATATTCATGCTGCCCAGCTAAAAATAGCGAGCATGCAATTGTCACCAGTGGTCCCCTGCCGCACAGTTCAAAGTTGGATTGCAACCCCCCCCCCAGTATTTAGTCACATATTTCCAGCTCTCTTTATTGTGCATGAGGAAATTTCACCACCCGTAATCTGTCTTCTTATATGTTAAAAGAGCAAGTAAAATCAAGCAACTGTGTACTTCACAACTATGATTATGAAAAGCATTTCTCCTGACAAATAAAGGTGTGGAAACTTGGCTAATGTGTATGCTTGTCTTACAGCAGTGTCAGGAGCTGTCATTAGCGGAGGTTTGTGGAGTGTCTTGAGGCTGCCCAGGGTGTGCATCCCTCCCAGCTGGCTTCCTGCAGTGCCACAGAGGCGTACTCGTGGGCAGCAGTAATGCTTTATCACCTGCCACCCAGTCCTGCTCTCCTTTGAAGTTTTTCTCTTGGCAGAGCTCAAACCTGAACTTTGGCCCTGGTGTCTTCCTAAATCCACCCTATGCTGAAACCCATAATTTCACTTAGTGGTCAATTTGTATCAGCAGGAGCCGCTAGATGGCATGGGGTTAACCTATCACCAGGGTGTAATATTCAACCTGTGCTGGAGTTTTCTTACTGTTCTCGGCTCAGGAAAAGTTCTCCGAGGCCAATACAAACATTTTTTCCCCGTTTTTTTTTTAATGGGCTTATTTCCCCCGCACCTCCCCACCTGCCCCTCCCCCTTAAAGTAATGATTTTTTAGAAGTTGTTCAAAACTTGTGTTCTCCAACGTGGACTGACGCTCAACCCCTACAAGTGCTTCAAAGCCCAGAGCACTGTCTCTGTGATCTGATCTTTACTTGTGGACTCCGAGGATTATTGCAGTGTTGTGTTATCCTCCTTTAGACTTAATGGAAATTCTCAAAGACTTCATCTGGGTAGGGTAGTTGAGGACAAAGAACCTCCTGTGTATGGTGCATGCATGCTGGCCTTGGGGAGGGTAAAAGACACACAGTCCCCTGTGCTGGCATATGTTGCTCCTTTCCTTTTGCTCTTAGGAATCATTGCAGGTCTCTCTTTATAACAGCACTGCCACTAACAAGCTTTTGCAGAGTCTACCTATTGTCTTGCTTCAGGCTACCTGGATTACAAACACAGACACAGGCATCTGCTGGTCTTAACAATGTGGAAACAGTAATGACTTGTGGGTTTGGGGGTATTCCTATACCAGTTAGTGTGTCTAACGGGACAAAATTCTCTTGTCAAATATCCATCTGTTGCTGTGTCTCTGGCTCCTACTTTTAAGCTTGATGCTAATATAGGGAAAAATATTTTATATTGTTCCGTTACCATTTTTGTCTTCTAGGAGGAACCATCTCAGATGGGTGTCAAAATCACCATTGCTGGCTCATGCCCTGTGTGTTTGGCCTGTTTGCATGCATATGTTCATTGCTCCTGCTTTGCTCTCTGCTCCAGTACTTGCATCCAGCAGGCATTTCCTCCATCATCAGCACAGAAGTTTGTCCACACTGGGCTTGAGCTCAGTGCAGCCAGAGACGATAATTTGCATCGGGTTTGGGCTTCCAGGTAATTTCTTCTATTATCATTGCTCTCCAATCTGGCAGCTTCCCTGATTCACTTTTCAATTACTCTGGCTTTTTATTGTTGTAATGACAGTAACCAGGGAGCAACTCTTAACTTTTATTGGCTCTGCTGAGAGGAAAACTGTGACTGTTGCAAGCTGAAAACTTTCTATAGGATTTATAATTAGGAGAAATCAATGATGTCGTTTCTGATTTGGTGCTTTTGGAATACGCTGTAAGCAGTGCTATAGAAACAAACTATGCGCAGTGCTGATGCTCAAATGCCCCATGTGATGCATGAGAACCCTGAATGAAAACCTGCACTAGTTACAGGTGTGTTTGGCTTCTTATGGAGAGCACCAGGAATTGCCCACTGCAGTTTAGTGGACTTGAGTAATTGTAAGCAGCAGACACATCTCATGTTGTCCCAAAAGACACTCTGGGACATTTTGTAAAATGGACCTGATCCAACACAGTCCCTTGCTTTGAATTCCCTGCTGGGAATGAAAGCACAGTCCTGACCAGTTCCTTCAGTCTTCCTACATGCAGTTTCTGAAGTTTGCAGCTAACCGATAGCTGTCATGGCTGCAGAACACTGGTTTCACAGCTGGTACCTTTTGCAGATACTGCTGTATCATATCTGGCACGTTCTCCTTCTGCTCTATGCAGGGAAGAGACCCTATGGGAAGCACTTGGTTCTTCAAAGAGTTAAATGCTGAAATAATACTTATGACACTTTCCTTTAATATCACCTCAGCTTTCAAAAAAAGAGTGGTAGAGCTCCTTTCTTGAATCCCAAGTTGGCCTTGCTGCTGTGCAGAGTGGGCGATGTCAGGATAGGACCCTGCATGGCACAGTGAGTGGGGCTGTTCGGGTGACTCGCAACTTCTCTCAAAGCTGCATTAATAAAAATCCTCACCAAGGGGCAGGACTGGCTCCTCTGGCAGCTATGGCTTTAGCTAGGACAGTGCTTGGATACCAACTTGTCCTGAACCTACTGGGCCCAAGTCTGGCCCATGTAAGCCATCTGAGAAGGTCTTCTACTGTTGAGGACTCCATATGAGCCTTGTGCCTCTTGATGGTGGGAGAATGAATCTGGGGTGGGAGAAAGAACACTGGGGTGGGGAATGAATCAGCAGAGGGGAGAGCAGGCTCTTTCCTCATGCTTTTGAAAAACAGGTCTGCAGTTCCAAAAGCTTCAGGTTTCATAGATTTCTCATTTGTGGTAGCCAAACAAAAAATAATTTGTTAATAACTTCTGAACAACAAGCATAATTTAGTCTTCGTCTTTGCTCTCAGATCTAGTGCATTTCAGACTATGTCTGTCTTGAATACCTGCAAGGAAAATGCAAACTGGCTCTGCCCATGCTCAGCTCACAGCTGACTGCGACACCTGGGGATGTGACCCCCCAAATACTCCGACTATTTGCACAGCAAGCAGGGCTTTGTGCTGCATTGGCCACTGCCTCTTTGTTTCTGAACACAAGCAGCATATTGGTGCTCACTCTAGATCGTGCAGCTGTTCCTTTAGCTAGACAGGCTTTGAGCTCATAAACTACTGGTCTGTGTCTTTTCCATAGGACCAATGTTTCATGTTGGCCATGTATTAAAGTGCACAGCCCCAGAGTGCTCAACACAAGAACACAATGTATTCCCAGCTCTGCTTGGGGACTGGATAAATGGCCATTTTGTACTGACTGTACTTCCCAGATAAACTCAGCCACTGATATTTTATAATGCAAGGGACACAGACTCCTGGAGAAATCAGGAGTCTGGAGGGGCAGGGGGACCACACAAGAAGGGAGCAAGCATGTGAAGCGGTGTAGTGGTTTTTGCTTGGGATGTGTTGAGCTGTACAGGCTGGAGGTCTTGCTGCTCACACCTAAGAGGCAGCAAGTGCTGTTTCAATCCACAGCCTGTGGCAGCCCGGTGCTGTAAAAGCTTCTGGATGAAGACAATACATTTTCATATATCTATATATAGATATATCTATACGTATATATATATAAATAAAACATATGTGGGAACCTATGAAATATTTTCTAAATGTCCAGACATACACCCCCTCCAAATCTGGAAGTTTCTCATTATATATTTTATTTATTCTTCTATCAAAGAAGATGTGCTACAGGGGTGAACATTTTGACACCCTGAAGCTTGGAGTGACTCTTGTGCTCCCCCAGGACAGAGGACAGAGCCACTCCTAAGCCTGCAACATGCAACTGGAGTTAAAGGAGCAATGCCATTTTCTGTGTTCCCCCAAATCACTGCTACCTTTAAAGCAAGTCTAATTTCCTCTACCCACCCCCTTTCTGGCCCACACATCCACAGAAGGAGGGCTGGAAGTCCTGCAGCTCCAGCAGTGAAAACACAGAAGATGCATTTTGTTCTGCTCCACACACACCCCCGTGGAGGGTGGCTGACTCCATGATGTGAGCTGAAGATTGAGGGGTCTATTTGTCTTTTCCCCATTGCTACTACTCTTTGTCCTTCCATTGCCTGCTCCATGACAGTGCTCTTGCCACCTACAAAGGCGTGACCCAGAGCATTTATGGACTGGGACAAAGCATGCAAAGGTCCTGCAGGAATGCTCTGTGGGCTGTGGTAGGAACTGAGGCTGCCCTCACATGTGCACAAGCCCTTTCTCTTTCTGGGGCCCATGCCTGACCATCTGTGGAAGTCTCACATTGCCCTGCTGAGAGCAGCCTTATCCCAGCTTGCTGCCCTTCTGTAGAGGGAGGAGGGAGAAATGGATCAGAGCAAAAGGGACCATGCTTCTCATTGCACCCATTGTAGTACTCACCTCCACCTCCACCCACTTTACCTGTGTGCATTTGCAGGACAGCAGACACAAATTCATCCTTGCCAGCACCCTGCTGCCTCCACCAAATTCCCTGCAAGAGGGAGCAGAGCTCCATCCAGCTACAGGATCATCCTCCTCCCAGGAGATGATGCTGCACAGCTCTGCTTTAGTGGAAAGATGTGGTCCCACCCTGCTGGGGCTGGAGCCCAGGACTGAGCACCTCGCTTGCACCCTCAGGGTGTTTCTCCATCCCTGCTTGCCCATCACTCACAGCATGAGGCTGCACAAACACGCTCCCAGTGCCAGGAGCACCCTGGCTCAAGAAGCCCAGCAGCAACCAGCATCCCTGTAGAAATAACCTTACATACAAGGCAGCTGGGGCTGTGGGACCCCACGAGTACCCATCTGCCAGCTTGAGTTGGCTCTGTGGTGCACAATGTGCCCCGGGCCACCTTGCCCTGCATCCATGCCAGCACCCAGGTGCTAGTAACAGCTTCTCCAGCCCTGCCTTGGGGTTGGGGTTGTTGTCAGCTGGGGTACCGCTTGCCGTTGGGAACAGCCAGCTTCCCTGATGCTGCACCTGAGCATCCCGCTTGCCAGGAGCAGGAGAGGGTAACAAGCTCATTTCCATAGTAACAGGCTCGTTACTGCACTGGCTGCTGCTAACGGGAGATAGCTCCATTCTTCCCAGCAGCTTTGTCAGCAGGGAATTGCTCATACATTGATAAATTATAATCAGATTTAAGTGTGTATTCTTAGCACCCTTAATCCCAAGCACCTGGCTTAAATTTGCACTGTGAAATGATGAAGTGTGCAAAACTAACCTGGCCTGTGGGTAACTCCTGCGTGTTCCTCCAGCCACCCCCAGAGCTCACGCAGGGCCTCTGAAGGGTACTGCTGGGATGTCCACAGCCCTGCGAGAGGTACCAAGTCTTGTGGGTTACAAAATGTTTGGTGTGTGGGTCCGCACATGCTTCTCTATCAGCTTGGCCCTTGCTCTGTCTGGGTGGACCAAGACCATGATGAAGAGTGGGCTTTCTGCATACCAGAGGCAAGAAGCCACCCACCTTGAGGAGGCCGCCAAGGCTTGCTGCAGGTGATGTGCCTGGTGAGTATGAGAAACACTGGGGTACCTTCCCAGGCCCCTGTTGGTGAACCCACAAGGTTGCCCCTATCCCCATCCTCATCCCTATCCCCATCTCCACCATCTCCATCCACACCACTGCACCTGGAACCAATGCACAACCAGGGACCAGTTCATGTGTTGACAACTTGGCATTTTCCCATGCGGAAAATTACATTTCATCTTAAAAACAACAATCAGTTCAATGCTGAATATATGAAAAAAAGGCACCTTTGGCCTTCATGGTGGTGATGGAAATGGGCTTCTCACTTCATCTTGCTGCTTGCTGACTGCACTGATAGCTCTGGGCTGCTGGCTCAGTACCAGCTGGTGCACCGGCTCTTTTTCTGTGCACTTCCACGCGAACCACTGGAACAAGGCAACAATGCTGAAAATGATTTGCAAGAAGTCCTGCAGGCACAGGGTGCCTATATGCAGCCAGGGCCTCCTGCACTCTCCCCTGTTCTCCCAGGGGAGGTCCCACTTCTCCTTTTGTCCCAATTGTCAAGATGCTTCAAGTACCATTTTCTAAGTACTAGTGCTGCTACTTCTTCTTTTCTACTACCTCGCCTTTAGTGCTCTGTGTTTATTCAGAGAGCATTAAGCAAAGCTGCTTTACTTGCTGCTTTCCCCCTGTGCTGTCCTGCTCCCTGCACAGCCCCAGCTCTGACTGTAGCTGTTGCCAACAGCTTGGATATCCACCCAGATGCCACTTCGGGTCTCAGAGTTATTCAGTCACCTGGCACATCTGACAAGCTAATTTGACTCAATGTGCCCAAAATATAGGGTTGTCCCAGCTCATATCCAAGTGTTTACTAGGGCATGCTACAGAGCAGGGGCAGGGGACAGTGTATCCCTGAAGAGCCCTGCGTGATCGGTGCTCACCATGTTTCCTCCTCGGTCCCCCTCCAGTGCCCGGCAGAGGTGGCGTTAGCTTTGCTTGCCATGCCCCTGCAGAACCTGGTGGGGGTCTGGAGCATCCCTTAAACCTTCTGGTTACACAAGACACGATTCCTGGGACAAGGCTTAGTGCACTGATGGTGTAGCTAAAGTGACCCCATGAAGATACTGTCGTTTGGGTTGGGTGATGGAAGATGCTGCTGACAGTCTTCAAAGAAATCCTCTTGTATTGTCCTGGGTGTTTACGAATGAGCCATTGTTGCCTCTGCTATGTCCCACCGCCTGGCTAGCTTGGTGCTCTCCATCACTAGACACAGATTTTAACTCTCTGGGGTTAAGTTTTAAGCAGAGGAGTGGGTCAGTGACTTTGCTTCTGCACCGGTCTCCTCACTTCACAGCTGGGATATAATGGTTATTAAACTGGGCTAAGAGAAATTGGCTCCCTGAGAGGTTAAATTGCAGCAACACCTCCACAGAAAACACAGTAGGAATATTAATCCTGGGCCCATTCAATTAACTTAAAATAGTTTAACTAAAACATGGAGAAGTGGTTGGTTTTTTTTGTTTGTTTGTTTTGTTTTGGTTTTAAATTAGAAAGTGCTATCAGGCTGAAGTACAAATTAATGGGTTCTAATTATTTCTTTCGCCCAGTTTTACAGCTCCCTGGCCTCAATAACCAGTGCCCAGTCTGATCCTAATAAAAGTGCATATGTAAATGGGTCTTCAGCATCTTGACCTTAGATGTGAGGCCTGTGGGAGCCTCTTGGAAAAACAAACTCACAGGTTTTAATTAGGGCTAATGCTGGGAATCCCCATTTGGGAGCGAGTGGCTTCAGCCTACCTCACAAATATGGAGTTTCTACTGGATTGATGCCTCCAGTGTAAACCCATCCTCTGGATGGGGCTGGAGCTTGTTCTGGGTGTGTGCCTATGTGTCCTGCTGTGGGCAGTCCTGTGTCCCCTCCGTTCAATCAGCAACAAAATGAGAGCAGGACAGGGGGTTTTGTGGCAGGTCACCATGTGGGGTGTGCTGAAGAATCACTTCTTGCAAAAAAATCTTTGTCCTACAAGATGCTCCTTCACCAGTGGAAGGGCAGAGGCTCTGTCCCCTGGGGGGATGCAGTGAGTCCCTGGAGTGACAGAAACCTGTCTGGCTGTGCCAGGTGCATCATATTTACATCTTCATCCCGACACAAACTGAACAAGGACATGAGGTGACCTTGATCCATGTTACCTCCTCCAGCGCCGCTGCTGGTGCCATGCCTTGTGCCAGCATCACAGTGGTGAAGCATAGGCTATAACTTTTTGGCAATAATGACAAACATGACACCCAACAAGAGTAGGATTATGGAATAAGGGAAAGGCACCATCTAGCAAAAGTAACCTGTTCTGTCTGCTTCACCAGATTGATTGAATTTGACCCACTGCTCTTCTCCCCACTTCTCACACACTGCTGCTGACAGCATCACTGCCTGGAGGAGCGATCTGTAAGCTGCTTCTGAATTAGAGAAGAAAGCAGAATCCCCAGCAAAGCAAATGAGCCAGCCAAACAGCCCTGCTGCTGAAAGTGTCCTTTAGCCAAAGGGAACCAATTTTTCACTTAACGGTTACAAATGTTTCAAGAATGCCAGGAGAAGTGGATTAGAAGGTGAGACATGTTCCTGAAATGTGTGAAGGACACTGATAATTAATAAGAGCTTTGCCAAGGAGACTGAGAGCTACTATGGGGAAACTCAAGACATCCTTAACACTGCAGATGATGAGTATCAAACAGTAGCAATAACAAGGCAGCAAACAGGTCTTCCAGTATTGCTATCTAGCACCAGACAAAACTAACATAGGCTGCAGGCAACTTCTCAGGCTGCTCTATTAAATCAAAGTACATTTGTTTTTTATGTTGGTCCCCTTGTTCCATAGCCATCTGGGATGTCTGGTCCAAAATGAAAGTCCAGGTCTATAAAAAAAAATGCTGAATTTCCAGAAATGACCAGACAATGCTGTATATGTGCAAATGCTTGATACTATTATTACTGAAGCTGTGCCATGTAGGGAAAGAAGAGAGTAAGAGCAGATCTTCGACTGGCTACACTGTGCAGGCTTGTGTACAGCGGGATGCTGTGGGAGGGCTGCGATGCTCAGTGCTATGGCAGGCACAGAATAAATGGTGCTCAGCAGGTTGGGTTTGCTCTGAGGTGACAGTTGCTGCATACAAAGAGGAGACAACTGGAAAAAAAATGGCTGTGAGATACACCAGCAGCACTTCCAACAACGAGTTCCCCTACAGAAAAATGAAGAGCTTGCACTGTGCAGAAGAGAGAAAAAACAGCTTTGTCCAACACTGAACCAACAGTAACTGCTGGGATTAAGCAGTGTGTGTTGTGTGGCAGCACACAACAAAACAGCTTAGAAAAGGAGAAATTTATGCTAAGCAATCAGAGAACAAATGCACAATTAGGAGGGTGGACAGGGCAGAAGCTGCACTGTGTTCATGCATGGATCATGCCCCTGGGCTGGGCTCTGCCCCACAGTGCTCAGCTCACCACAGGTGTTTTGGAAGTGCTGACTTCTGCACCACTGTCAAAACTTACATGATGCTCAGAGGCATAAAGTGTTTTTGTCATCACTTGGCTGGTTTTAATTGCTTCAGTACAATTTGGGAAGTCCCACCTTTATGCCTCTCTTACCTTTATCCTGGAGTTACATTAAGATTTACATTAAGCAGAGTTGTTGTAGAGTATAAACAGCAGAATATGGGGCTCTGTTTAGGAGCAAAATGGTGGTTTTGGGGACTGCACTTCCCTTTGTGCTAAATGAAGCCAGAAGAGCAGAGCAAGCAGGATCTTTCCCATCCTGCAGTGTGCTTGTCTGTGAGATTTGAACCAAAATGACAATGCCTGCAAAAGCTATGTGATCAGAGAACACAAAAGAAAGAAAAAGCCAAATGAAGTCAGAAAAAACATTTCATTTTGGTAATCATGGAATAATCTTTGGGTTTTCATTCTGACCTCTGTTAAATCAGGTTAAGTTTGTTGCTGTCTTTTAGCTCATATTTAGAAACTGGAAGTTGCTGTGACCTCAGGACCAGGACATTCTTATTTGGAAGACAATTAACATTAACCAAGCAATTTTTTTTCCCCAGTGAGAAATTCACATAAGGCAGGATAAATTCATATGTGCAGGTAAAAGTTTGATTTGTCAAACTGACAGTTTCTAAGGAGAAGTAAAAATTACAAATTAAGCTGCCAGAAATCATTGTGTTCTGTTCATTGCCAGAAATCAACAGGGTACTGGGGCTGACACACAGGCTGGCCACATCCAAAGATGCAGCCATCGACACCAGTCTGCCCGGCGGCACTGCCCAGTGACTTGCAGGCCCCCAAGCAGCTGCACACCCAAAGAATCTGGTTTTCAGGATTTTACAACCTCCCCACAGCTTGTAGGAACTGGAGTCCTTCTGAAGTCCATCCCCTCTGCCCTCCAAAGCCCATGGCTCACATTATCTCACATTAGCTGAGAGCATTGGTGACTGTGAGACTTCTTTTGGTTGTCATGGATCTTTACTGACAATTCTAAAGCCCTGAAGAAAGTTGGTGAATATTTAATTCAACCAGAGACAGAAACACATTAGCAAGCTCCCCTCCACTGTTGCAGTTCAGTTCAGTAAGTCAAGAGCAGAGCACATGAAAAATCAACATTTGTGAATCCAAGACTGAAAAGATGTGAAGAAATAACGTAAGTGATTTTAATATTTTCTGATTTGTTTCTCTCTGTCATACCGTGCTAGGATGTGAATTTGTCTTTTATTTTATTTGCATTTTAAAATAATTTTATATAACAGTTCACTTTCCACAGAACGTCCGCTGTTTGAAAACAAGATTAATTCAGCTAAGAACTGTGAGGTAGAAAGTTCAATTAAAGCCTGGAGTAACTGTTGAGTTACTCTGTTGCGAGGAGTACATGATTTTTTCCTTGCCCTGGTAAAAACAAGGTGATCAATTCTGAAGTCCCCTCCAGTGATTCGCTTGGCATTTTCTAGCTCTTGCCAGCTACCAATATGCTAGAGCAGAGAAGTAAGAAAATACAAATCAGCTGTCACCACAAAAAAATAAAATTCAGGAAAGTAATTTTAATGCATGACTCAGAACAGCAGGTCTACAGCAAGGAGGGAGGCATGGAGTGCTCACACCTCAAAACTGGGAAAAATGAGGATCTTTGGTGGTGCTTGCTCCCAGGCTGCAGAAAAGCTCGGGAGGCCATGGGGTCTCTGGGCCTTAATGCCCATGAAACATAGTCCAGCACAAGAGGAGGTATACCTGTGTCCAGGTAAAATGGAGGAAGAGCATTGGTGATAAACTCAGGTTTGCGATGAGAAGGGACAATGCATTTTGGTGGCAGCTCTATGAGCTCCACATCAGATGCCCAGTGTGCTTGAGCCCACTGGCAATGTGCTGGAAACCCTTCCAGGAACCATCTCTTCATCTGACAAGTGCCCCACCAGGGCTCTGGGGCAGGTCTTTCCTTGGGTGGTGTAGAGGATGTGACTCAAAGCAGAGGGCATTCGGCATGTAACTAATATGGCGCACATTCTTTCATTAGCTTGTCTGAACTGCTTAACTGTCGGATTTATCCATGACATATCACAACACAGAGATGCCTTTGGATGTTTCAGGGTGTCTTTCATTGCAGCTCTCATCATGAGTCTCTTGGCAGGTGGTGAAGAGTTGGGCAAGTGTGCTGGAGGGTTAATGCAGATTCTGCAAACCCTAGGCTTGCTCTAGTCTCCATGACCCATATTTGCATGAAGTGGAACTGTGGTGTATGGTAATGTAAATTGAAAACAGTTCTCAGTGATGTCTCCCCTGCCCCAGCAGTGGGTGCTGATGGGGTTTTGTGTAGTGCTGTTAATGGTCCTGGAGATTCAACCAAATCCCAGCCCTGAGCTCCTGATCTCATAAGGTGCAGTCCCAGCACAGTAACGTCACATCTGACCTAGGTCTCTGAGATCGGGCTGCTAATTGTACTTAAGTTATGCATGAATTAGAGAAATATTTAGCTCAGTGATGCTTGAGGACTCTTCTCATGCTAAAATAAACTGTCACATGGTAGCTCATCTCCTAGATCCAGCAAACAGTGCTTTCTGGTGTGGCTGCTGGAGCTGTGCTCAATGCACTCCAGGACGTAGCAAACCCTGGGACAGGGCCTAGGCAGCAAACCATGTCCACATCTCAGATTGAAAACCAACTTTCTGAAGAAGGCTCCAGGGAGTCTTTCAATGCAGTTTTTTAATTATTATTATTTTTTTTAATGTACTCTTTCAATGCACTAATGAGGCTTGTAAGGAAGACAGAAAGACTTTTTACCAGGGTCTATAGTGACAGAGGGTTGGACTAAATGATCTTTAAGTGTCCCTTCCAACCCAAACCATTCTATGGTTCTTTGATTAATGGGTTTGTCAGTTACCAGAATCCAAGTCCTGTCCCCAGAAATCCTTGCCAGCTGCTGGAAAGCCAGTGCCATGATAAGCTACGCTTCCAACACTTCCCTGGGCATGGCGGAACAGTTCTGCTTAAGAAGACTGTGCTTTGCTGATGGATTTAAGTTCATCTCTATGGCTAACCCAGGAATATGGCATACAACCAAACTGTACATGTGTCAGTCTGGAAGGTGAAATGACACCACACACTCCCGACGATGTGTCTCTCTAGTTTTACCTCTCATGCTAAACCTTTTGGCCCCATTCACTGAAACCAGGCAGTTTTCCAAAATGCTCACTCTCTTCCTCAAACCACAATGTGAAGCCTTTTGTCAGTGTTGAGAAATGCACTGAAATCAAAAGGCAGCTGATCATTCTAGTGATACAGAGCAAGGAAAACACAATTGTGTTCCACCATGGTGACAGTTACGCAGAAATATTTGGATAATTTGTTTCGGTTCAAAGCTATCTCTGACAGGATTAGGTGATTCACTAAGAAAGGGCCATTTCCTATTTAAAAAAGGTGACATCAAATTTTTTTAGGTGTACCATAAACCACCTAAAACATGGCAATCCACAAAGAAGACTCAGGGAAAAACACAGCCCGAAAAGCAGCAGCCCTGTGTACCATGCACAAAGCTGTGACGCACAGTCCTGTCCCATGACACTTTCTGTAGGGACAATGCACATCTCATCCATGAATAGATCATCCATCTGCACACCGTAAGGACTTTCCTCTTGGGAAAACAACTGTGGCTTTGAACAAGCCAAATACGAAGATATGCAAACTTACTGTGTACAAAAAAATAATGCCAAGTCTGCTGCCTGCGTATCCCTGATTGTCACACATTATCTTACGTGAGAAACTACAGGGAAAATCACTGAACAACCAGCACTGGTTTCCTAACTTGGAAAAAAAGATATATTCCCTGGGCTTTTTTGCCATCCATCTTTCAACGACTCCTCAATCTTACCAAGCCTTTGACCAAAACAAAGTTCCCTCTGGCCAATGCACCTCATCCAAAGGCAGACCAGGAACCACAAAACAATGAAAACTCACCCTAGTCCCCATCCACCACTACCAATTCCCTGGGGGCAGAGCCACAACTGCTCTCCATGCACCCCCCCATCCATGCGATACTTCATTTCCAAGGCTCAGGAACTAAAATTCATAAAATTCTGGATATGGAAAACAATGGACCCAGTAGAAGCATTCATTTTATGACACCATACAATTTTCCTCACTCACTGCTTTCTGCTGACACCAGACCATTCAGCTGTCAGTATCTCCCCATCTTTCCCTGTCCAATAGGACCAAGGACGTTTTCTCTGGCCTCAGTGAAGCCTTCTTTGCAGTACAGGTACCAAACTCCATTTTCTCATCAAATTATGAAATGGATTAATATAATGAAACTGTTTCCAACCTCTGTTTCAGAGCTCCTGTATCATCTCTGAAGAAGGGCATGTATCTTCAAAACCTTGATCATTTTTTCCCCAGCATTTGGTCTAATAGAAAATGTTACTGATCCATGAAAACTCTGTCTCCTTTCTAAACCCTGATTTCATTAAAACTTCATCAATTGGAGACCTAGCAGTGAGAGGGAGAGATGCAGCTGGGCTTTGCTTCCAACATAGACCTGGCAGGCTGACTCATGAACTGACTGCAGTCACCCCAGGAAGAGAGTGTGAAAAATAGCATCTATTTATTTGACTGATTTAGACCCTGGAAAAAAGGTCTGCTGTGATGGATACCAGCAACACCACAAGCTTTGGGCTCATCGTTTGCTCAGAAGGGACCTTGGTTTCATTAGTCCTCGAATCTAGTTTCTTCACAAATGTTAATGTTTAATTATTTGTCCAAGAGCCTTGGCTCAATATCAGCAGAATTGTCCCATCCCATCTGCTACAGAAGTGCCTTCTTTTAACAGATAACAGACTTTAAAGAGAGACTAAAATCAGTGCTGCAGCTCTTGGTCATAGGTGTGACCAGGCTGGGACTTGTAAAGCAAAGATACCCATTTGTCTTTCATTCAGTCCTGAATGTTTTTGCAGCTCCATCTGCTTAGGACAACATGGCACTCAAATTCATAAGTCAAATGGGACTGCTGATGTCTCCTGGGGTATTCAGGATCCTAACATATGCTCCAAATGTGCATCTGTTTGCATGGAGGTGTAGTTGCACTTGTCCTGGGATTTAGCTTGAACTTTGCCCGTTTGTCTTAATGAATGCTGCAAACATTGCTGCATTATGTGCTCCAGCACAATACCTTTTCAGGATTATTTGGTCAGCCTTAATGAAAACCTCAGCTTTTAGGGATGAGCCACCTCTCTGCTTGGCTGCAGAAGCACCTTTTTGACCTTCCCGCTCCCTTCCTTGCCTGGTTTCATGCTTCACCATAGGCTCCAGAAGGTCCTTTCCTCCTCTTCCCTGCTGCCATGAGTTCCATCACTGTGCTGCAGCAGTTTCCCCAGCACAGTCCATGAACAGGAGCTGTCCAAAGACTGGCAACCATAAGAAATGATGTCTGGCGGACAGCCCTGACTGTAGAAAGGGGCTTTTGGGTGGGCAGGGAGCTGCTGCCTGCTCAGGGAGATGCATAGAGCCCCTCTGCAGGAGCGCTTCCTGCACTGAGGGGGTGAAATGCAGATTTGGTGAGAGATGAAAAAAGGAGAGAATGTTTTCGCTTAGTAATGTGCCATGCTCCCCTGCAATGTAGGAGATGCAGCTACATGAGTACTTTCATTCAGGCACTGGCTGAGTTAGGGATGAGTTTATTTTCACCAAACACATTTCCAGGTTAAAAGCTGTTTGAAAGGGATGTAATTAACAGAGTGCAAACACTATGCCTAGAGAGGAAGATCTTTAACCCAACAAAGTCCAAATAATCATTTTAAAGACACCTCTCTGAAATGCAGTTACATTGCTCTGGAAGTGCAGCATCACCTATTGCCAAAATTAGCTACATGGAAGTCAGGTTTGTTATACCACTGTAGTAGAGCTGCTCAGTGGCTTGCATCCAGCTGACTACTTCAGGCTCTTAACAGCTAGAGACCAATCGATACCAAAAATATTTGCTGGTAGTTTCCAGGCATGTGTACTTCTGCACATTCAGGCTGCAGAATTACCTTTGCTGATCTATTCGTTATTTGGCTACCATGAACACCAACTAACACCACACAATGTCCAGCAAAGAACTCCCACTGATTAACCTTCAGGAGAAAGCATTTATTTCACCACTGCCACAGGACCACAAACACATGGTTTTCTGTTGACTTGTGCCCTGCCCACCAAAGCCAAATGCTGTCCAGGTGGCCAAGCTCACCTCAGGAAGCAGGATGGTGCCATCAGTCTGGTAACAGACGTGCAGCCCTGCAAGGCCTGAGCTAAGGAGCTAAAAAAGGGCCAGGGCAACTCATTTCACAGCAACGCCTGAATGACACTTTAGGCCTGAATGAAACCCGAGCAACAGGGGCTTCTTTTCTATAGCTGAAACCAAATTTATTTTTTTCCTTACTCGAGACAAGGCCAAGCACAGGCAGCTAAGGTGGGAGGATTTCACGCACATCCCTCACCTGGTTGCCTCCCAGCAGTTTTCTTTAAGCTTTCAGACTCATTGAGGCTGATATTCCTGGTCTTTTTCCTGATCAATCATTCCTTCCTCCCCTGTGATATCTCCCCAGTTTCCAAGAGTAAGGGCAGGAAGGGGCATTTATAATACCAGTGCGTGAGGACCTGCTGGCTAGCTGCCGTGAGTTCATCTTGCTGCAAATCAATGCCAGGCATGTCCCTGTCATTGCTGGTGTTTATTTGCACTGCAGTAGCCCCCAGAGACAGCAATCAGGAACAGCAGCACACAGGAGAGAAGCCTCCCCCAACACAGCAATTCACAGACTTTGCAGAGCTCCAAAACAGTCTCTGCATGCTGCTGGTTAATGGCAAGTCACAGGGACAAGGACACTAATGACCCAAGCAGGTCAAGACAGCAATGCGTGTACAACCATCAGCACACATGGGCACTGCCACCCCTGCCAGTAAAGTTCAAGCTCTCTGCACCCTTTGCTGCAGATGTTTTGATGAATCTGAAGCTTCTTCCTGCACCGTGGGCTCTTTTGCAGAGGTTGAACCCTGCTCACAATGCCCAAGTGCATTGCAAAATTTTTTTGTAAAAACAGAAAATCTCCTTCATTCCAAATGCCCCATGTTTTCCTGGTGGGAAAGTGATGCACAAGATTCTGCATCCAAGTAACTGCTGGAGAGAGTGAATAAATACCGTGGAGCTGGATCCACATGGCAGCTGTCACCAGGGGTCATGCTGCAGGGCACCACCACCAACATCACCTGCAGGCTGCATCACAGCAGCGTGGGCAGGACACAACTGGTGGCAGTGCCAGTGCAGACTGCCCAGGCCTGGTCAGAGTTTGAAGAAAAACCTCTCTGTGTCACATTTCAAGTTTTTTTGTTTTCCCTTCTCATGCAGACACTTCAAAAAAATGGATTTTCCTGCAGGAATGCTGTCGTCCCTGGCCAGCTGTTCCACCTGATTGACTCCTGTCAGCCTGTCAACTCTGATGCCTTTTGGAGTGCTTCATCCATGTGGTATTACTTTGAAATACCTCAGCAGAGAAAAAGCCTTTTATAGCCAGATTTTGACTAGCTAATTTTTCTGACTTACTCCTTCCTGTTTGGCAGAGCCAAAGCAAGGGGCAGGAGAAGCCATGGGTTGCTGCCTGTGGGGCATCCCCACACTACATGCTTTGTGGTTCTGCAGCAATTTCTTGGGATGACCCACTCTATGCTGCCCTGAAACATTCATTTCCCAACAGCTGATTTCACAAAGTGTGTATAATGAAAAACAAAAGGAAATGAACAATTGAAAACATACTGAATGCAGCTGCCCTTTGGTAACTTGGGCCATGACAGCTGTACGGACCACTGCTGGTGGTTGTGACCATCAACTGGTCTCGCTGTCACTTGAGTTATGAGGCTGAAACATTTGTTCCCTAATTGAGTATGTCAAATGCACCTGGATGTTATCAGATAGGTGAAATGAAAAGACTCTGCCATGTGTCTGTAGCTTAAGCATTAAAATTGCTCAGTTTCCACTGATGTATTTTTTTCCAGTAAAGGAAATGTGACTTCTACAGAAAAAAATGCTCAGATTTTGCATCCCATTAATGCCACTCTGTATTTCTCCCAGGTTTTATGAACAAGCTCCTCATGCATTAGACTAAGGCCAAAAAGGCCAGCCCTTCCTGGACCAAGGACCATGATTTGGGTACAGACACACTTTTTGGTAGAGATAATTTTTTTGTAATGCTCTTATGCAAAGGGGGACAACAGCAGAGAGGCTGGGACCCCCCTCAACCCACTTGCATCATCCAGGACAAACAGAATCAACTTTCTATTTGCAACAAAAGAATTGAGCTTTGTCTTCCTGACTACACAGCTGTTTCCAAAGGCCATGCTGGAGATGAAGTCATTGGAGATGATTTCAACAGTAAGGTTACATTTGGGGCTGAATATTTGTCAACACCATTCATCCTCATTGTGTGTGTGTGTGTGTTGTTGTTTACTTTTTGTTTGTTTGTTTTCTTTTGTTCTTTTCCTATGTGGCTGATAAAATAAAATTTACATATAAGTAATAGAAGTTCATAGCAGACTCTGCCACCTTCCTTATTAAATATTTTCTTTCCCCCTGCATGCTGTGTTTGGAGAAGTTTGATGTTCTTGTTAATTCTCCAGGGGAAAAGCTGGTAAAAGCTGCAGGGAAGTGAGCTTGGCTGAAGCTGTCTCCCCATGAGCTTGCTGGTGCAGAGGCACACAGCTTAGTGACAAGCTGAGCCTATTGGCAACTGCACGGCCTATTGCTCTCTGTGTGCATACGGATGTACACATA